>NW_013530893.1:3667171-3772618 GCF_000836235.2 Papilio xuthus | reverse complement strand
TCAGTAGTACAAAAATGACACGCAATATTGTTTGGTAAATCAAACATTTGGTATTGATTGTACGTTCCGGGGTACACAAATCTATTTCCATCAATGGTTACCATAAATTGGGGACACTTAATTCCAAATATTACTTCCCATTTTCCTTAAATAGGACAAGGTTGTTTATTTACAGGAATCTAGAGCGTACTTCCCACGAATAATGTAATAAAGTTTTCTATTTTGTTCTATCTACTTAACTGGATAGTGACCTAGATTAGAACTTGATTACTTTGAAAACGTTTTGTAAATGTTGAAATCTTTTTGCTCATTCGTGTTTATTTTGTGTTTAACATCACCGCAGTCAACTCATTCTTGAATTTAATTTCATTTTATCTCATCAATTTTTATAACATAAACATTTTCCCATACCGTGATACACTAGAATCTCTGTGTAAATCATATTATCATCCCTATCATAATCTTTGACAACACAGACTTAACAATACATATGTTTATAACAGGGATTTTGGACTCAAAAACCCATGGTAAGTAATACAGTCTATTGACAGGTGCGCCTACAAGGCTATGTGACCCGGTAGCCGTAAATCAAACCAAGTTTGACAACACACTAGCGCCCTCTTGATAATATCAAAAAATGTGCAACAAAATCCCTGTCATACTGTAGCTGTCATGACATATTTTTTATGCTTTTTGTATTTTCTGACAGAACTAACCGCGATAGCAGCGCCTCTGATCAGGCCATATATCCTTGTTTGACTATACTTTAGTATCTCTTCTTCCCACCAGGCCAGATAAGTTTGTCGTATTATAATTAATTTCATAGTTCGTATTCATATTACTTAGGTTTGGTAATTATGAATCTGGCATTATGAATATTAAACTGCCATTTACATATTTTCAATTTATAAGGAAATTTAATTAAATAGAATTTAATATAGCTCCGAGCATAATAATTTGCGTATCAGTATAAATTAAATATTTTAATAACTGTTATAAAAAGATTTATTAAGGTTAACCATTCTTCTGACACCTCGCTACTAGTAAATTATTCAAACTTTCGTGAGACATTATACTAAACTGATATATAAACACGGCTAAACACTCACGTGAGCGAGCGACGGGCCGCGTCCGCGAAATAATACCAGTACCACTTATCTTCATGAAGGGCCCCCGATGGGCTCGAAACTAGTCGGTGCCGCCACCGGACGAATATACGTGAGTGATTAGCCGTGTAGCAGAATAATTATGGTTGTCTTATTAAAATACAATTTGTTTTTGGCACACCTATTTATCATTCAATATCAAAGGGAACTTTGTTGTATAAGCACGTTGTGCGAAGGTAGGAATCTCATGTAAACAACAGAACTCTAGGTAATTATAACTGTTTCCTGCGACTCCTTCCTCGCGGAATTAAAAAAAATAGTAGCCTATGTGTTCTTCCAGAGTATGTTCTACATCTATGACAAATTTCTGTAATATCCAGGAAGTCGTTCTGTAGATACCTTCAAACAAACATCCATCTATCCAAACATTCGCATTTATAATATTAAGATAAGATAAGATAAGATAAGCCTTTATTCGCTGACCAATTTTTTTTTTTTTTTTTTTTTACATAAACTTAAACTACTATTTTTTTTTTTAACTGAAAAAATTGAATTTGTAGATTTGTTTTCAGCTACCAGCTGCTTTGGCAGGATGTCCTTCGACATAGGCCTCCCCTAGACCGTTCCACAGTTCCTTGTCCCGAGCTAATCTTCTCCATCCCTTCGGTAAGTCATCTTCCCACCTCTTTGTTTGACGTCCTCTCTGTCGTTTTCCATTTCTGGGGTACCATTCCATAACTTCTTTTGTCCATTTGTCTTTATTTGTTCTCATTATATGTCCTGTCCAAGTCCATTTTAGTTTTTTGATTTTCTTAGAAACATCACTTACTTTTGTTTTTTCCCTGATTTTTGAAAGAGTCCATCGATCTCTTAGCTTTATGTTTAACATGCTTCTCTCCATGTGACGTTGGCAATG
Source organism: Papilio xuthus (assembly GCF_000836235.2). Classification (NCBI taxonomy): domain Eukaryota; kingdom Metazoa; phylum Arthropoda; class Insecta; order Lepidoptera; family Papilionidae; genus Papilio; species Papilio xuthus. Next base: position 3,770,596 of record NW_013530893.1, on the reverse strand, counting down.
TGTTAGTTTTTGGTTGTCTCTGTACGTAGTAGGCCAAGTTTGGCACCCATAAGTTTGGCACCCATTTATAATATTACTAAGATAGTAATATGAGTATGGAGGGGTGTAACAGGGTAGAACTTATATATTGTAAATTTCGATACATTCACGTCTTAACATAAATTAGATTCGCAAAACCAAATGTATAGGTCTAAGCTAAATATGTTGTTTTTAGGGTTCCGTACCTCGAAAGGGGAACCCTTATAGGATCACTTTGTTGTCCGTCAGTCTGTCTGTCAAGACCCTTTTTTGTTTTATAAATTAATGACCATTTTTTTTTGTTAAATAATAAGATCCCAATTTTTAAGGCAAACATCTTTTCATAAGAGCCATCAAAATTTTACCGTTGTCATGAAATCTTTTTGCAATGTTTAAAAGAATTAGATTAAAAAAAAGTTGCTATCAAAGTTATCTATATTATTTTTTTATTGAGAAATCTCTCGTTTATTTAAATCGCGCTCACATGAAAGCACTTTCTTTATCTTGAATAGTTTTACTTTGTGTAACATTCATTATTAATGAAGACACGGCAAGATAAAATGTTATTCTTCAAACAGGGCCTTTTTGAATACGTTTAGAAAATTAGAATTGAAATTTACGGGAAAAATGTTTAAGAAATGAAATAATATTTAAACGTAATTAAAGCATATTTATTTTGAGCTAGCTGTCGCCCGCGATGCCGCCCGCGCGGAATATTTTTTTTTGTATATTTTTATATCATTTCATTTAAAGCTGACTAACAAAAACCACAATGATATTTCGACTTATCTAAAAAATAGTAGTTAAGACTTCCAGACTATATTCTATGCAAAATTTCAGCAAGATCTACACAGCCGTTCTGGATATCATCTAACAATCAATCATCCATACATCCAAACATTCGCATTTATAATATTAGTAAGATTTAAATGAATTTGTGGTCTTTCATGAGACTGCTTTCGCTTTAGAACTATAAATAGTCGATTATAATTATTCTTTCTTTTAAGGCACTATTCAATATCGAAATAAAATAAACAGATTAAAGCTTTAAAAGCATCAATAGCCTAATGGTTAAGGGTACGGATTTCCGAACACGATTTCGGTGGTTCGGATCCCGCCATTCGACTATTGTCGTAAACAACATCCTAGCACAAGCCTAGAGCTTGCAATGATAAGAGGAATATTATTAAATTTACAAAAAAAATCTGTTAATATTTCGTTTTAAAAATAAGAAATAAAATAAAAAATGAGCTTAATTTTTATTATCAAAAATCACATTTAATACTACACAGAAAAATAAATAAATAATTAAGATTAAATTAAATTAAGATAAATAAATAAAATTTTATTTAACATATCATCGGCATTATTAAAGAGACAACGACGATTTTTCTTTCCAAGACATCGAAGACAATATTTTATGATAAATTTTTTTTTATCTACTCTCCGACTAAAACAAGCATCATTGAAATACAATTAAATATTCTTTGTCGCTTTTTTCATTTTTTTTCCTTATAATTTTTACAAAATATCCTTACCGATAGTCATTTGTTTCGTAAAATATGTATTAATTAACTATATGTTTTAACCGCCATAAAATATACTTATAATATTTTCATGTAAATATCATTTGATTTTTAGGTAGTGTATACGGACGGTTAATTGGATAAATGACACATATAATATTGGTCACTGAAAATGTCAACAAAAAAGTGTTTCTTGGGCCGATTGAATCCACAGTATAAAAAATACCAATGGTCCGATTGATTGATTGGCCGATCGTCACAACGGGAAACACTCTAACAAAGTATTTTAATTAACAATAATAAAATAAATAATTATTTAAAATTTATGAAATATTACGCAGTAGTTCCAGGTGCAGTTATATACATAGGAGCGGGTGTAGGTCTATGTTTAGGTAATAAATAAGCTCTGTTAGATGCATAATCTTTGCCGTAACCACCGCCTGTTGAGTACGCGTAACTACTGCCGTAGTCTGAATTGAAATCTGACGAACCACCATCGAAGTAAGACGAGTAGTGTGTCATTGGGTGATGATGCTGAAAGATAATATACAAATTATATTTAGCATATGACATTATCATCATCAGCTCACTATACGTCCCCACCGAGGGACTCGAATCCTACGCTAAGTTAGGGTGACTAGGCTATAGTCTACCACGCTGGCCCAGTGCGGGTTGGTTGACTTCACACATATCTTTGAATTTCTTCTCAGATATGTGCAGGTCGCATCACGATGTTTTCCTTCACCGTAAGAACGTCGGATAAATGTACATATATAAATCGGAAATAGAAAAACACATTGGTACATGGCGGGATTTGAACTCAGGACCATCAGATTGCAAGTCTAGTGCTTGACTAGTTCTATATATTTTAATTAGAAAATAATTTTCAACTTATACATTATTAAATTAGATTGATTCAATTGATTTTAATTTCATTTAACACGTTCACTGGTACGTCCATTTTTACGTATAAAAGTTAACACATATAGTTTGGTTTGGTGGCATTGAAAGTGTTAAAAATTATTCATTATTTTAAAAAATTAAATGCTTATAGCATAATATTAATCCTAACGTTTTAATTTTGATTAAGCTGTGATTTGTTTAAGAATAGCTGTCGCGTGCGACACCGTCCGCGCGGTAAAAAATAACATTATTAGTAGCCTATGCGTTCTTCCAGACTATGTCCTATATGTATGCCAAATATCATCGAGATCTGTTCTATTGAGATATATTTATCTATCTAAACATTCGCATCAATATATAAAAGAAAGTCGTGTAAGTTACACTATTTATAACTCAAGAACGGCTTTACCGATATGGTATATGGTTGAAAATTGGTGAGGAGGTAGCTTAGAGCCAGGAGACGGACATAGGATACTATTTATTCTATTTTTTTTTCGAATTTATGCCTTGAAGAGCTGCTTTTTATTAAACTTATCTATATATTAAGTTTTTTTATATATCCACGCGGACGGAGTCGCGGGCGACAACTAGTTTATAATATTATTAAGATATAATGATATCAAACTCGGTACGCTTGTCAGTTTGTGACACTTTAATGACAGCGTAAAACAAAGACGTCTGAAATAGAAAAGGTAAGGGTTGACTTTCGTAAATTCTAACAAAGTTCAAATAAAGCCCGCATTTAACTTATTAGTTAAGTAAAATAATTTTCACTTTTCACTGAACCTTTTAATACGACAATTATAATGTTAAACAATGTTCTTTTACATGATAAAAGAAGAATGCATTAGATTTTTTTATAATACTAGCTGTCGCCCGCGACTCCGTCCGCGCGAGATTAAAAATAGATGTTGGCCGATTCTCAGACCTACTCAATATGCTCACAAAATTTCATAAGAATCGGTCAAGCCGTTTCGGAGTGGTATGGGAACGAAAATTGTGACACGAGAATTTTATATATAAGATATATATAATAATTAATAATAAGATATATAAAAAAATTATATATAAGCTAAAGAGTATCTCATTTCGGACACATAACATCGGGTAAGATCGTGCTCAGGTGCTATTTAGTTTTGACTAAAAATACTCCTCTTATAATATTACATAAGAGTGTCGGTGGATCAGGGGTTAAAGCACTTGATTTGTAATCTGTAGGTCCTGGGTTCGAAAACCCACCATGTACCAATGTGTTTTTCTATTTACATACATTTATCCGAAGTTCTTACGGTGAAGAAAAACATCGTGACACCTGCACATATCTGCGAAGAAAATCAAAGACGCTTGAAGTCAATCCGCACTGGGTCAGCGTGGTTTACTATGGCCCAGTCACCTGTAACTTAGGTTAGGCTCCGAGCCCCTCAGTTGGGACCTATAGTGAAGCTGATGATGATGAATATTGCTAAGTTAAATTAAGATACTTTATAGATTAATAATAATACTATCATAATATAACTAAGTTAAATGTATTTACCTTGCATGACTTCAATGTACTAAGTAAACTCGGCACCAACAAAGCTGCAACTAAAAGTAGTTTCTTTATCAAAAGTACCGCTAATAGGATTGGTATGAGCAGTAACTTTGTCTTCAGCGTCGCTAAAAGATTGAGCAGTGGTATCATCACTGCCAGCTTTTTCTTTTTACCTCGAGCTGAAATATTTATGAGTCTTAGTTTATAGTTTAATTTATAATAGTTGAAACTTATTTAAATTAGTTAAATATTAGTTAATATAATTTAGTTGAATATTATTTAGTTTTACTTTAGTTGAATTTTAGTGAGAGTGAAAAAGTTCGCGGCACCGCGAAATAATACCAGTACCACTCACCCTGATGAAGGGCCCCCGATGGGTTCGAAACTAGTCGGTGCCGCCACTGGACGAATATACGTGAATGTTTAGCCGTTTTTATATAAGAATTTTAGTAAGTTTAACTTAGTCAAATATTAATTGGTTTAGTTTAGTTGTGTTGTAATTTACTGTGTAATCTTAGTTAGTATAAGTTTATGTCATTTTTTTATGTCAAATAAGACAAATACCATCAACACAGCAAGAAAGAAATGGACAAAATATATCGTGAATGCTAATTAATAATATGACTAAAAATATATGAGTTACAAAAGCTAAAAGCTAAAAACTCTGTACAACAGCGATATTTCTCAAAACTTTAATAGAAACTACTAAACAAAACTCGTTCTCACTTAATAGTACTTTGTATTGTCTAGGTCTTAAGTTCGTCAACTGATTTCAAGTTCCAATTATTTTGAAGCAACTGTAGTAGTATCATTAAAACGCAATTAGTCCCACCTTCCCTGTAAACTTGACCGAGACTAACTTTGAGTCTCACGGTACAATATTATGCTGGCAAATGCTAGTCAGATTTATTGACACGGATTTTTTTAATCCATTAGCTATATTTTTCATGGTCCAATTTAAATATAGTTGTTTACTTTATTCGGTTGAAGTTTAATGGAGCGATAATTGTACTGACACGTTTTTTTTGTCTATATTAATTCGTAATCTTACTAGTATTACAAATACGAAAGTTTTGATGGATGGATGTTTGTTAGAAGATATCTCCAGAATTACTGAACGAATCTTGATGAAATTTGACATAAATATAGAACACAGTCTGGAAGAACACATAAGCTAATTATTTTTTTTTTTAATTCCACACGGACGATGTCACAGGCGACCGTTAGTGTAGGAATAAAAGGGAAAAATAATAATTTTGTAAATCAATATTTACGAGACCCAATCTTTTAGTTAGCAGTGAGTAATTTTTACATTAACATTTGTAAATTTTTTTTTATAAAATACATTTAAATAGACTTAGACAAATGACGTGTAAAGATCTGATATAATGATTTACACTTTAATCTCATCATGTGTGTACAATCTCTTAGAATTTGCCAAATGATGTGAAACAAGATAAATTGTTTGGGTTTAGCTGTGCCTTGCTTCGTAATTTGAAAGCCTTAAGATTAAGAGCCACTGTTTTATAAACCCTGTGAAGTGTGAACGACTAATATTTTGCTTGAAGTAAATTAAAAAAAAATCAGTCGCATTTCTTTTTTATAATTGACACAAGAATATTTGACGTTATCTGTCGCTTTAACAGCTTGACAGATTTGGAAAAATAAAGTTGCGTTCGATTACTATTTTATCCTGAAATATAGGATTAAATTTAATTACTATTTAGTAAACAATATTGTAGACTATTATTATAATTTTACAACATTTAAAGCAACGTTTACACTGTCACAAAGCCGTTTAAATCCGTTTTAACCCTAAATGTATTAAATATTTGCACATTGGACCACATAATAGCGATGCTGCTCAATTTGAGTAAATCCTCATTGCATATGTAAATATTGGAAGTGAACAAACACCACTCTCGGTTAACCTAAACTGTATAAAAGCTTTAATAATTTTGATTTGGTTATATGGCGTACTAGCTGTCGATACCGTCCGCGTAATGTCCCGTCACGTAATTAAAAAAAAAACTTAATTAGCCTATGTGTTCTTCCAGATTATGTTATACATCTATGTTGAATTTCAGTGAGATCCATACAGCCGTTTTCGAGATATCTTCAAACAAACATCCATCCATCCAAATATTCATTTATAATATTAGTAACAAGTAAGAATTTCTTGTACTATTTCCCAATTCTTATTGTATTGTTATTAATTCCCGAGTCAATTAACTATGCCATCATTTAACGGTTCATTGACATTATTCTGATACCGTTTAATATTAATATTCGTTAATAATCTGTGTTCCGTTATCTCTATAAGTCCTGTTTATTTTGGTAATTGCCTACTATGAGTTTGATTGTCACTAATACGAACTTTATCATTGAACTTTGGGTGAATAGACCAGGGTTCAGTGTATGGATATTTTAGGCTTATGTGTTAAGGTTCAACGTATACGAGGAAAGTGCTTTGCTCTATTAGACTACTTCCTTATATGTACGGTTATAGACTGTACCAAAGTTGACTTACATTTACACCAAAGACCAGTCTATATTGTAGTTAACGGTGGACTGTAAAATAAATAGCTATATCAAAAAATAATTAGTACTCACCATCATCATCAGTTTCTTCAATTGTTCTAGCACCTTCTGGAAGATCAACTTTCAATCCTTTAGTTTTAAAGAATTCTTTTACTAATTTCATCAAGTATTTTGTAAATTCCGACCACTCTGACATTAAACTTCTCGGTTCCATCAGTGCTTCTTCTTCTTCGTTCTTCATTACTTCTTTTATTGCTTCTTCATCAAGCGGTACAAAACTAATCATCTTACTTGCTCTTATCGTTTCGTTTGAATATATATCACCAAAGAATGTATTCGTCGCTATTTTTAAAGCTTTATACTTCATACAAGATAGCGCTTCTCCTTTCATATAGCAAGCATCTTTTACATGTCCAAGATATCCTTCTTCTAAAGTCTTTGCTTCTTTTAATACAAGTACCAAGACAGTAATTTGCAATACAAATGTTTTGGTATAATCCATTTTAATTTAAATCTTTAAGTTTCGGTCTGAAATTAAGTTATTTTCCTTTTATTATAAGGTAGCAGCAGAAGCAGTATCAGAACCTGGATTAGCCGAAATAGTGATGCGACCGCTGCCCATAGACGTGCCGACGTTTAATAGACGGAGGAGGGGCACACAGAAAAGAAATGTTTCCCCTTTTCTGGGCGACCCTTCCTTCGTCAAATCTAATAATAATAATAATAATAATTTTTTATTTGCATAGACACACACAATATTACATAACAGTTTAGTTTACAAATTAAAAAAAAAAAAACAAGTTTCAGAAATATTTTAACACATTAGTTGTTACCATTCCAAATAAGCTAGAAGCTTGTGCTAGGACATGGTTATCTACTAGACCATTAGGCTATTGTCGCTTGATTTGATGTTATATCAGTGCGCACCCGCTTACAAATTTTAGGTGCTGTTATAAACTAAAGAAACGTTACAGTGATGTTAAAATAAAAATAAAAAATGGAGAAAGTAGGGAGAAAATACTACAAAAATATTAAAATATTAAGGCCAAATTGTAAATAATTCCTCAGTCTCTTCATAGGTTAATTCCTGCAAGTAGCTTTTAACTGCTCTTTTGCACTTTAGATAAGGAAGGGGATATATATTACAAGCTTTATTGATGGTGTTGTAGAGGTGGCAGCTGATGCTCGGGTAACTACGGCTTGCCAAAGCAGTTTTGGTTGTGACAGAAGGGCAAACCATATATTTACGTCTTTTGTTCTTGAATGACGCTGGTTGATAGGAAAGTGTAGAGTGTACACGTAAGGTGATGTTTAACGCACATAGCTGACGGACAGTGAGTACCGAAATGTCCTTATACAGCTGGGTAGTCGGATAATGATATGGTTTGTGGAGCATGACTTTCAGAACAGCTCTTTGTGCCCTCTCAAGCCGAAGTAAATATGTTTTATAGGTAACGCCCCAAGCAGATATGCAGTAGGTAAGGAGTGACTGAGCTAAAGCGAAATAAACAGTTTTTAACAAGGGGCCTGAAGTAATTTTTCTTAATTTTTTCATAGGGAACATAATTTTACGAACACGCGACACCGTCTCATCGATATGTTTCTGCCAACTCAGTGTGCTATCGATGTAAACGCCTAGATATTTAACACAAGAGCTTCTGTGTAAAGGAGGACAGTGGCAAGATTTATCTGTGGAGTGACAGCTATGTGCTTTCAGATCTGACATGATGGGCTGTGTAGCTGAGTTGGCTGAGAAAGCAATATAGTGGGTTTTAGTAACATTCAGCGTGAGCAAGTTTGATGATAGCCAGTCCATCACTAGGCCAATTGCATGTTCAGCTGCTCTGTGAGCAGAACCCCATGTTTTTCCGTTTATAATTAACACAGTATCGTCTGCATAAACTAGAATGTTACAGTTTGGAATTGACAGCTGGCACAATCTATTTATGTATAGTAAAAATAGGGTAGGACCAAGTACGCTACCCTGTGGTACGCCAAAGGTTAGGATCATATCGTCACTAGTATAGTTTTCAATCTTGACACATTGGGTGCGATTTGTAAGATAGTCATGGAAAAGTTTTAGCGATATATCTCTTATACCTATGTCCTCTAACACTCGAAGGAGAGTAGGAATGGAGACGGTGTCGAATGCTTTGGCTAGATCGAGGAAAATAGCTATAGTTTTAGTTTTAGAGTCAAGATTCTTAGCAATTTGATTAGTTAATTCAAGAACAGCATCTTCGGTTGAGACGCCTCTTCTGAAGCCGAATTGATTTGGGGCAATTACTTTGTTATGTTCGAGATAGCTAAGCAATCTTTTATTTAAAATCTTTTCCATAATTTTAGACAAAGTAGTAAGCACTGATATAGGCCTATAGTTCTCAACACGATCTACATCTCCTCCCTTAAATATAGGAGTGACCACTGCTTTTTTAAAAGTATCTGGGAAAATACCAGTTGATAAACATAAATTACAGATATGAGTAATCACTGGGACAAGTACATGTTTGGCAGCTTTAATAATGCAGGTCGGTATACCATCATGGCCAACTGCACAATTATTTTTTAAAAATGTTATTATGCTATCTATTTCTGAGTCATTAGTTTCCAGCAAAACAATCGAGTTTCCCTGATAATTAGTTACATGGTGATATTTAAGATTTGCATGTATTTTGTGCTGGCCTTGATCAATTCGCTGGGCTAAATTCGCTCCAACATTGGCAAAGTAAGTGTTAATGGCATTAACTGAAGTTATTGGGTCATTTGACATACTAAGAAGATTAACAGGTTTGCTAGAAGTGGAGGAATTTTTGTAAGTAACATTATTTATAACATCCCATGTTGCTTTGGGATTACCCTTGGCCTTGAGGAGTTCTTTTTGGTCAAACTCACGTTTGACATTCTTTAACAATTTATTAAAATAATTTCGATATCTTAAGTATATTATTTTGGCCATAGCATCTTCAGGATCTTGTATTGTTTTTTTACGAAGACGATCTCGATTTCGTAAGCACCTAAGGAGTCCAGGTGATATCCATGGTCTAAGGATCTGTTTTCTATGAGGAACTTTTCTTAATGTACTGTGCTGGTTTACTACGTTAATTATTATGGATATAAGTTGTTCCACGCCTTCATTGGGATCCGTACAGGTCAAGATATGTGAGAAGTCAGTATTTTCTAAGCTGGTAATAACATTTGGTAAGTCTAAATGTCGTATCATGCTTTTTGGTTTAGTAACGTCCCAAGGATCCTGCTCAATACAAAATAGGATAGGTGCATGATCAGTAATATATGAATCAAAAACAAATGTCGTAGAAGTTTTATTCGTTTTTAAAAAAATATGGTCGAGACAATTAATAATCTACTCTTCCCCTTCCCATCTTTTTCATATAAGAACAAGGTAGGGGTAAGAAGAATAAAGTTAGTCTAATATTACTAGTTTTCAAAATTAAAAGAGATTTAAAATACTAAACGTTAGTTAACTATGATTAAAAACATCACAGACGCTCAACTCAAACTTAATAAATCCCTTTGCGGTTTAATTAAAAGTATAGAAGCAGTTCCTAGTATCAGTTTAAAACTTAGGTCGTTAACCTGTAATGACACGCTCTATCAATAATAAACTTTATCCCGTATAACGTCTAGAGTTTATCTTTCTTGTGATTAATATATTTTGCGATGATTTTACTAATATTAATAAACTAGCTGTCGCCCGCGACTCTGTCCGCGAGGATATATAAAAAAGCTTGATCAGTGTAGCCCACCCATCCATCCATCCACATCACATCCATCTAAACACTCGCATTTATAATATTAGTAAGTTAAATAAAAAGAAGCTTTACAAGGCATAAATTCGAAAAAAAAGTAATAAAAAAAGAATAAATAGTATCCTATGTTCGTCTCCATGCTCTAAGCTACCTCATCATCAATTTTCAGCCATATCGGTAAAGCCGTTCTTGAGGTATAAATAGTGTAACCAACGACTTTCTTTTTATATATATATATATATATATATATACATAGATGCGAACATTTAGATTGATGAATGAATGTTTGTTTGAAGGTCTCCAGGCATGCATAGATCTAGCTAAAATTTGGCATAAATGTTGAACATAGTCTGGAAGAACACATTATCTACTAATGAAGTTTTTTTTAAAATTCCGAGCAGACGAAGATGCGGATAACAGCTAGTACTTAATAAAATTGAAGGGTTTATATGTAATATTGAAATAAAATATTCATGTATGTTGCGAATAGCGAAAATCCAGTTTTGAAATGATTGCCTGGATGTCCGCACATCCGCGTTTGTTCCGGGTAATCTCCGGAACGGTTGGACCGATTTTGACGGGACTTTGACGGGAAGGTAGCTGATGCATACGAGCATATTATATACTACTTTATTACCTAAGGTAACGAAGTTTTGAACGACAGGTAATTATCCCATAAAATTCTAACTCTATCACACGAAATGCAACAACAATTCCAATTATAAAGTTTGATGTAACAATTTAATAATATAGAGGAAAGTTATATGCTACTGTTTTGTTCATAATTAAGCTACAAATAAACGTCATTCTAGTAACAAAACATATTGCTGTCTCATTTTTTTCTAGGAGTTTGAAAGAGAGGGATATAATACACAGTAATTGTTAGTCGCATGTAACATTTTCTATCGGAATCTATGATTATTTAAACCGTAGCAGATCGTGAAATATGTTAAATATAATGTTTACAGTCTTAGTAAACTAGCTGTCGCCCGCGACCCCGTCCACGCGGTATAAAAAACACTTAATAAGTAGCCTACGTGTTCTTCCAGACTATGTTCTACATATATATGCTTGCTTGTGCATAATTAAGTAGCAAGTTTATATATCAAGTATGTATTTTCTACTTTGAAATGTACACTATACAAATAAACACTTTTGAATAAGTAAAATAAGATATGTTGAATTTATAACGAAACTAGAGATCGCCCATTATCCCATCCGCGCGGAATAAAAAAACTTAATAACTTGCCTGTATGTTCTTCCAGATTACATTCTATATCTGTGCAAAATTTCATAAAGATCGATTGAGCCGTTTCGGAGATGCCTTTAAACAAACACCTATATAAATTTACGCATTTATAATATTAAGTAAGTTATGCCACAACGTCGTATCGATATATTAATAATTTTAATCGCTTAATTGACTATGATAGAGTTGTTCTCATACATGTACGTAATTTGCACCAATATATGTAGCTACCAGGACGTGGAAACTTGAGGACTTTCAGCTCATTTGATAGAAAGTGATTGATTGCTTGATATTACTAAACCTTTACTAGGAATATATAGATTAGTAGCTGTCGCACGTGACTCCGTCCGTGCGGAATTAAAAAACTTAATAAGCAGCCTATGTTTCTTCTAGACTGTGTTCTACACTTGTACCAAATTTTAATTAGATCCGAGAAATCGTTCTGGAGATACCTTCAAACATCCATCCATTTAAACTGTCGTATTTATAATATTAGTAAGATAGATTAAATGCGATATTTATTGGAGTTTGAGACATTTATTTTTTGACATAAAAATGTGCTAAAACCAGACCAGCCAACGGATTTCGAATTGTAGCTATAACGACTAAACTTTTTAACTTTATACCTTAAATTAAAAATCTTCATTTATCTATAGTAAAAAATAATTACCTGTAATTAAATATAACCAGCCTTTTATTTGCCTATTATTATTTCACACTGCACACTATTAACACTTACAAAATATTTACTGGCCACAAACAAAAAGAAAAAAGCTAACTAATTTAAATTAAAATTTGTAACTGGCCACAAATAAAACATAAAAAAGACAACTGTCAACGCGTCTTCTTTGACGTTTGACAGATCAATGTCAAGAGCGTTGATGTGATCCGCTATTTAAATGATCCAGAAATCAGCAGTAGAACTGCGTTAATACGTACCGTATAATTTTCATGCGCCATTCGACTAGTTTCTTTCACACGGCGATTCTTGTATTTCATTTTCTTTTTAAATAAAATTAAATATTCTAAGATTTGGAAGTATTATGTAATTATTTGACATCTATGAATAGATATAAGGGTTTTTATTTAGTCTCTTATTATTAAAATATTTATTTAGACTTATTAGAAAATGGAGGAGAGAAAAAAATCTTACGGTAATAAACTATTAGTGTTACTCAATATTTAGTACACTAAAGTACAAAAAAACTTGGTCAAATATTTTATTAGGAACCAAAGAGCAAAATAAGGCAAAAAACTAAACTAACATTTGTTTTTAATCATTACATTTTTGACTACGATAAAAAGGTCCCAGAATTTTTGGCGCGAATAAAATCTCTTATAGGTAGTAAATATCAATGAACATACAAACATATTTCTCCTATATATTAATATAATTTCTCTATATCGAAAGTGTTATGTTACACCCCGAGGTTTTCACCCCTTCTACAATTTCACTTGCATTTTCTATACTCGTGTCAAGCAACTGGCAAAAGGCAAATGTACTAAGGCTAATAACCTCAACGTAGACTTTCATTGCGGTGACATTTGTACTAATAATAAAGTCATCTCTATCATTCTCTATGACAAAATGGAGATAGCAATATTTTATTAAGATTCCGTGGTTCATCACCTCAATATATGTCGTGAAATTTGGTACTATGTAGTTTTAGACATTAATTAGAATCCTTTGGCGCGAATGGCGCGCTTTCATTACAAATTCAAGTGTCAGAATCATTAGTGATGTGACATAAACGTCGACATTTTGTAAGGCTAGTGTTGAGCCACACCGGCACAGTGTCGGATTTTATTCCTAACAGTAGAAAATAGTCTAGAACACACAGGTCATAACTTAGTTTTTTAATAACGTGAATGGAGTCGCCGATGCCAGCTACTTTCAATTAATCTTACGCAATAGTACGAACATTTAGATGGATGGATAAATGGATGTTTGTTTGAAGGTATCTCCAGAACGGCTTTATGTGTCTCGATAACATTTGGCATGGATGTAGAACATACTCTGGAAGAACACATAGGCTACTATTTTTTTTAATCCGCGCAGACGAAATCTGAAACAACAGTTTGTTTAAATTTTAACATATAAAAATTTAATATGTGTAAATAAAATAATATTATAAAACTTTTCTTCAATCAGAACTTCAACAATATTTGCAAACGTAATGAGTTATCAAACAACATAGGATTTACAAACGTATCCTCATTACACGAAGCAGATGTACAAACGAACTTACCTTAGAATTTATAACGAACATTTTATTTTGATATTCGTAATATTTGATTGCGGTGATTAAAAAAAATATTTAAAAAAATAACCTTTTTTGAAGGGAACGTATCTATTACGACAAAAGTAGCACATTTTTATGATTCCTGAAAAAAGTGATGAAACATTTTTCATATAATTACTTATCATCAGCTCACTATACGTCCCCACCGAGGGGCTCGGAGCGTACCTTAAGTTACTGATGACTAGGCCATAGTCAACCACGCTGGTCAAGTGCTGGTTGGTTGACTTTACACATATCTTTAAATCATTCTCAGATATATGCAGATTGCATCCCTATGTTTTACTTCACCGTAAAAACGTCGGATAAATGTACATATGTAAATAGAAAAACACATTCGAACCCAGGACCTGCAGATTGCAAGTCAAGTGCTTAACCTCTGAGCCACCGACGCTGCATAACGCTCACACAATTACTTCGACCATATTAACTTTTTCAAGTAAAATTTTTAAACAAAAATTATCATTTTATTTAATCACTTCTAAGCTTTTACTATGCAGATTTACTTTCACGAAAATTGTATAAAAGCGATCTAAAGATACTCGTTCAAACTCGTTTAGTAATTTAATGTAATTTCAAAAGAAATGAGTTTCAAACGGTTATGGAAAACGAAAATAACTGCGTGTAGAACATTAATAATACGATAGGTTAATTTATAAGCGCACACAAGAATACGGTTATTAAAAAAAATTACATATTAAAAATGCCTAATTATTTGGTATCAATTTTGATAAGTTTAAAAAATTTAATTTTTACTCGAATACAACTACTGGCAATTAGGATAAAGACATAATCTTACTAATATTATAAATACAAATGTTTGAAGGTATCTCCAGAACGGCTGAACGGATCTCGCTAAAATTTGGCATACATGTTGATAGTTTGGAATAACACATAGGCTACTAATTAATTTTTTTTCAATTCCACACGGATAGAGTCGCGGGCGACAGCTAGTTCTTTATAAATTCATTTGAGCAGGCAATTAGATCACGATCAGTTAAGTATATTGTTGAACTATTATAAGATTAGAAAATTAAATGCGAGCTTATCCCGCAAACCTATTAATAGTTCTTTACAACGTTTATTGCAAAAATGCCAACAACAAAGTTTTGATGCAAAAGTATTAAGACGTCCCAATCATAACTTATTTATTTAATCTAATTTTACAACATCTCTTCTCATATAATCTCATCTAATCTCGTTTCAACTAATTTTAATTCTCATGTCATCTTGTCTCATGTTTTCGTTGACTAGATTAAACTTGACTTGGCTTTACGTTCCGTTCCGTTCCATTTTATATTTGCGGAATTTAATTTCGGGTCCGCTTGACTTTCGCATGTACTTTGGTTGGCGTATAGTAGGATCTCCGTAGAACTGAACGAAACGAATCAGATAAGCATAACGTTATATTTTTTAACACGACATTTCACAGACAACACTCTGCCAAACTATCTTCTAATATCTAAGTGGTAAATACTATTTTGTTCTGCTGTCGTTCTTCGATTTATACGTTACAGAAAAGAAGAAAATACATAACATTATGCTGGTTCTTTAATATGTTTGTTTATTATTACTTACAGCAAATAATATTAAGTTACATATTGTAGTATTATTATTAGGGTTCAGTACCTCGAAAGAAACAAAACGGAACCCTTATAGGATCACTTTGTTTTATATATACTACTAGCTGTCGCCCGCGACTCCGTCCGCGCGGAATGGAAAAGAAACATAATAAGCCTATGTGTTCTTCCAGACTAGGTTCTATATGTATACCAAATTTCATCGAGATCCTTTCAGCCGTTCTGGAGATACCTTCTAATAAACATCCATCCATCCAAACATTCGCATTTATAATATTAGTAAGATATTTTGTAACGGCTTATAGCTACAGTACGACTTTAGTTTTATGTTTCACGTTAAATTTTATACTTTATCGAAAACATTCAATTTGATTGCTATGCGCTATGTGTAAATATTTAGTTGGTATGTTTTTATTTTATTTAAAAATCAATAATGAAGTTTTATCCACTACAAAAATACCTGGGCTAGAAGAAATGTTTTTAAATAATCGTTTAGATCGTCCATGCGAAATAAAAAAAATCTTAATTAAGCCTATGTGTTCTTCCAGACCATAATCATCAAATTTAATCCAGATTGAGCTGTTTCTGAGATATCTTTAACAATCAATCCAATGATCTAAACTGTAGCATTTATATTTGTAATCTGTCAGATTTCTTAACCTTTTAACAACCACTGTGTAATTTTGTTTACTAATATAATATGAAATTGGCAATGCCAGTGGTCTTTAAGTCCTTAGCTATTTTTTAAACATTTCCAGTAATTATGCTGCTGGGAACTTGGACTTGGACGTCATTATCAAAATACCGCAAGCCCATGATCAAATATCCAAAAGACACATTATTCTGGGTAACAGACTTTTTAGTTAAAGGATGCAAGAACTTTCTCGATGATTGTCCTATACATTTTAGGTAAGTTTATATTAACTATGTATGTCATCAGGTGGCAAACGAGCGAGCGGCCACCTGAAATCGCTGAAATAGCGAAGTGACTGTTGCCCATAGACATACGCAATTGCATATGCGTTGCCTGCCTTAAATCGACGGAGGAGAGGATGCACATAAATAAAATATTTCCCCATTTCCATGCGTCCTCTCATCCGGAAAGTCCACTTCCACGTCCCATCGTTTCCTTATAAGAAAAAGGGTGAGAAGGAAAGAGGAATAAATTAGGCCTCCGGGACGCATACTTATCAGACGAAACGCGGAATAGCTTCCACTTCACGCCTGTCTTCTGTGTGGTCGTGGTATTTCACCGGGCGAGCCAGGCCAATTCGTGCGAAGAAGTTAAAGCGGGCTCTACCACTGTGTTTGGAAAAATATATTAAGTGTCTCATATATTAGCTTACTTCCTAGAATAGTCAATAGCGATCCAGTCCGTCTTAAGATAACTCAGAACATACGCGGCTTTCCAAATAGACAGAAAAAATTAGATTATTTATTTTTAACTAGCTGTCGCTCGCGACTACATCTGTGAGGAATTAAAAAAATAATAAGTAGTCTATGTGTTCTTCCAGACTGTGTTCTATATGTATGCCAAATTTCATCAAAATCCGTTCAGCCGTTCTGGAAATACATTAAAACATACATCCATCTAAACATTAGCATTTATCATAAAATTACTACTTTATATGTAACGCAAAACTTTATGTTCGGGTAATATGCTTTTTTTATAATACATACAGACACTCCGGTTTTTTTTATATATATTTCAGATATCAACACATCTGTGCAATAAATTACAATGGCGAATACAAAGATTTCAGTGATTTTTGTAGCATGCACTATGAAAATTGTAACACGTGGCGCAGTATGTATATTTAAATAATAAATAAATAAAAATTATATTTACATTCCGAAACGATTCACTTACTGTGAATTTCTGAGATTAGATTCTCCATTTAAACCTAATTGTTAGAACTTATTTTTATTAAAAATATTATCTTCGTTTTGTCAAAGATAATGACAGGGGATTTTGGTGTCACAGTCAACGGTTAATTTCATTTTTTTGTTTCAGATTGGAGAGTATTTAAACGGGAAAGATGTTAAAATACACAAAAAGATTATATAGGAGAGTAATCAAATAATTTTGTTTTTGTCCATGTATTTTATCTTTGATTTTAATGTACTTTTGTATTTATTAGGAAAGACACAAAGTATTCACTGATTTTTTTTCTTCAGAGTTTGATTGAGTAAAATAGCTGTCGCCCGCGACTTTGTCCGCGTGATATTAAAAGAGACATAATTAGTAGCCTATATGTTCTACATCTGTGCCAAATTTCATCGAGATCCGTTTGAACATTCTGGAGATACCTTCTAAAAAAATCCATCTAAACATTCGCATTTATAATATTATATTATTAAAATATCTTTAACGTCATTATTATTTTTGCATAAAAACTTGCCTATTTAGAAGACTTCTGAAGACCTTTGTTAAGTTTTCACTTGAATCGTTAACAAAGAGCATTTCGTCGTAGCGCATAATTCAACGGACGAATTTGTGACGAACAACGTCCCTTGAGCACGATTCGCATAATATCGTACCATCTGAACTGAACATCAAGCTGAATTAATCTCAAAGCTTGATTTTGCAATGTTTGTTGGAAATTATAGAGATTTTGAATTTATAAGATATAGCTGTCGCACGCGAACCCGTTCGTATGTGTTTAAAATAAACTTGATTAGTAGCCTATGTGTTCTTCTAGACCATCTGTGCCAAATTTTCGTGAATGGATATCACCGATTAAGGATATACCTTGTAACAAGTATTCATCCATACATCCAAACATTCGCATTTATAATATTAGTAAGATAATTTCTGATAATGACTTAGGATATATGAAAATTTATCTGCTGAGTAAGTAGCGAGTAGAGTAGATTAATTATCAACGTTGCGATATCAGAGGGCCAAGTCAAGTCAGCACGAATATTTTCGACAAGCACGTTGACAATGTCTTCGACACAGTATACCAAGATTTGGAAGAAATTTGTTGTTGAATAAAAAACTCCGTCAGCGCGGAATTAAAAAGAAAACACAATTAAAAGCCTGTATGATCTTCAACATTATGTTCTATATGTATGCCAAAATTCATCGAGATTCGTTCATCTCGAGATACCTTTAAACAAACATCCATCCATCTAAACATATTTATAATATTAGTAAGATTATTACAAATTTTGTCGATAGCGTTACGTACGTTTTTACAAGCATTCGTGTTCTGAATACAATTAAAGTCTAACATGTTATTTTTATTTCAGAGCGTCGGTGGCTCAGGGGTCAAACACACTGACTTGCAATCTGCAGGTCCTGGGTTCGAATCCCGCCATGTACCAATGTGTTTTTCGATTTCCGATTTACATATGCACATTTATCCGACGTTCTTACGGTGAAGGAAAACATCGTGATGCAACCTGCACATATCTGAGAAGAAATTCAAAGATATGTGCGAAGTCAACCAACCCGCACTTGGCCAGCGTGGTTGACTATGGCCCAATCACCCTTAACTTAGGGTAGGCTCTGAGCCCCTCGGTGGGGACGTATAGTGAGCTGATGATGATGATGATGATATTATTTATAAATGTAGAAGTTAATCTCAGTTAAGGTTAAACGAACCGAATACCAATTTACGTTACTGACTACTTAATTTACTTTCATCAGAACTCTGGTAACATTCATGCAGTTTTCCTATAAATAAATAATGAAACTCTGCTTTAGATGTGCCTTCAAAGGATATTAGTTAGTGGTAATAGAAATGTTTGCTTAATTCAAATATTCGGTTATTAAATTTGTTAACGTGGATATAATTGGATTGTGGTGTCCTGTGATATCTTACTAATATAAATGCGAAAGTTTAGATAGATGGATGGATGGATGTTTGTTTGAAGGTATCTCCAGAACGGTTGAACGGATCTCGATGATATTTGGCACATATATAGACCAGACCACATAGGCCACTATTTTTCTTTTAATTCCACAAGGGCGACAGCTGACAAAAGAGAACTGACAATGCGATATTTGTCACTAAATGTGACAACTGGACTGATCCATCCATGTCTATCTGTTATGATTTGAAAAGATTTATTACCTACCTTTGATGGGGAAAGGAGGAAATATAAGGAAAGGGATACTTCTGCTTATTTCATTCATCCGTTCAATCCACTAAATTTCAATATATAAGGAAGTCGATTGTCGTCTTAGAGCGTCGGTGAAGCTGTGGTAAAACACTTGACCTGTAATCTGCAGGTCCTGGGTTCGGATCCCGCCATGTACCAATGTGTTTTTCGATTTACATTTTTTATTCGACGTTTATACGACGAAGGATAATATCGTGAAAAAAAATGCCAAGAAATTCAAAGATATGTGTGATGTCAACCCGCTCCTACGACTATCGTCTAGGCACCGCCGCTAGGCCATAGCCTAGTCAGGGGTACCTAGGCCATAGTCAACCACCTTAAGATAGGCTCCGAGCCACTCAGCGGGGACGTATAGTGAGCTGATGACGAATATCATCTCAGTCCAATTTTATAGCTATGGTATTTAAATTATATGTGTGATTATTATCTTTAGCATAATACTATCCAATTTTAATTATTATATTCGCTCGTTTAAATTTTCTATCCAATTTTACGCACCGATAAATTGGATTTATGGTTGCGCAAGATAAATTATGAATGATGACAGATTTATTGACTTGAATTAAATAAAACAGTATTGTTATGTCTTTTAATTATTTATACAAGTTCTTTGATAATGGAAACAGACATAAAGAATATCAGATTATTAAGTTATTACTATTATGTTGTCGCCTGTCGCCCGCGACTCCGTCCGTAGTATAATTAATAGCCTATGTGTTCTTCCAGACTATGTTATATATGTATACTAAATTCCATCGAGATCCGTTCAGCCGTTCGAGAGACACTTTTAAAGAAACATCCATCCATCTATACATACATGTATACATTCGCATTTATAATATTAGTAAGATATTTCTATGCTATTGTGATCGCGTGCAGTCTAAACGACTGAACAAATTTTACTAATCTTTTAAATGCGAAAGTTTAGATGGATGGATGTTTGCAAGAAGGTATCAGAACAGCTCAACGGATCTCCATGAGACTTAGAACAAATATAGAACATAGTCTGGACGAACAGATAGGCCAATAAAAAAGTTTTTTTTTGTCTCGCGCGGATGAAGTCGCAGGCGACATCTATTGACGATGATGGTGTTATTTGATTCGTATTCTTCCTTTAAGTTTAACATAAAGTTAGGCATTTATCAGTTTTTAATTAACAAATATAGTTTCTATAGAGTTTATCTCGTTTCTTGTATTATCTTCACTTTATTTTAAAACTACTTAACATTTTAAACATAAAATTTAGTTGTGAACTTATCATGTTTTTTAAATTTTTCTACAATTCCCTTCAGATGCGAAGAAATAAAAATTCTAACTCTTTAATTACGACTTACCGGCCAAGGATACTAAGCGTTTTTAAAAGCTTTTACAACTAAATTAATTCTAATTAATTGAATCACATAATAGCTTTGCGCGGAGCTTTACGTCTGTAAGGATCCTTTGAAAGTTCAAGTTCTTTCTATCCTGTTTGATATTCGAAATTTATGAAGTTTTCTACTTATTTAAACAATCGTGGTATTTTTGTATGAAGTTTTTATAATATGTGTTTTACTCAACTAAGTAGGTTTATGCTATTCAAGCGTAATGTAAGTTTGGTATATACATATGTAGGTTCATATGTATATGTAAATTTCTTTGTGACGGCCTACAGCCTAAACGATTTAACCGATTTGGATAATTGAGGTGTCATTCGATTCGTCTTCCTCTCTGGAGTGTCATAACGTACGAGTACATCTTAATAACGTGAAGACGAGTTCAAATCTCATTCGAAAAACTTTTTTTCGTCTTATTTTTTTATTTATTTCCTAGTGTGTTTAAAAAAAGTATACAAACAAAATTTCAATTTAATGAGTATAAATTCAAAATTTCTAATTTTTTTTTTCGAATTATATCATCGGTTATTAAGCAATTTTTTTTTAATTAAAAAAACTGTATACATTTACAAAATAAATAACAACGAAATATTTTCGAGTTTTTTTTCTTGTTTCATGTCATCTTAACGAAAGGAGCCGACGCGACGCGGTAATAAAAAAGTTATTAAGGAAGCTGTCAGACCCTACTTCGGACAACGAATTCTTGCCAATGTCTTTATTAGAAACACTTTTTTTGTTATTTTTGTATCAACTACTCCAAGTCTCTTCATTTGTATCATTTCCTTTATTCAGTAGCATTCATCAGGATTTGTTTTCTTTATTCTATTGATTCGTGCGGAATTAAAAAAAAACTTTGTTAGTAACGTGTATATTCTTGCAGTGGTTGCTCTTATCAGTGGTAGAGTCCGTTTTAACATCTTCGCACGAATTAGCCCGGCTCGCCTGGTGAAATACCACGACCACACAGAAGACAGGCGTGAAGTGGAAGCAATTCCGCGTTTCGTCTGGTCAAGTGCGGGTTGGTTGACTTCACACATATCTTTGAATTTCATCTCAGATAAGTGCAGGTTGCATCACGATGTTTTCCTTCACCGTAGGATCGGATAAATGTACATATGTAAATCGGAAATCGAAAAACATATGGCGGGATTCGAACCCAGGACCTGCAGATGGCAAGTAAATTGCTTGACCCCTGAGCCACCGACGAAAGAAGAGAGAAGAAACATTATATGTACAATTTGTTACACGGAATAATCTGAACAACGAAGCATGACATTGCAAAAAAATATCAAACTGTAACAATTCGTAAGAAGTGTAACAAATGATCGCTGTCATTGTGTCTGAAATCTGTACTTCGTAAAAGTGGACGCGATATGTTTAAGAGAATTTTGCTCTGAATTCGAATGGAATTATTAAGTGAACAATATTTAGAAAAATATATATTTGCATAGCTTTTTTTGTCGGCACTACAATTAGGTTTTTCAAAATAAAATAGCTACATCAATCTAGCAAGAATTTGGCATAGATGTAGAACATAGTCTGGAAGAACACATAGGTTACTAATTAACCTTTTTTTATACCGTGCTAATAGCTATCATACTAATATTATAAATGCGAAAGTTTAGATGGATGTACGGATGGATGTCTGTTTGAAGGTATCTCCGGAACGGCTCAACAGATCTTGATAAAATTTGACATACATATAGAGCATAGTCTGTTAGAAAACATAGGCAACTAATTAATTTTTTAATTCCACATGGACAACCTGACAGCTATAATAAAATTAGAAAATTCTTACCAAAAACATTTCTCTCGAGGGCACAATTAGGTTATTTAAACGAAATTACTGCGAATCGAAATGGACAAGGAAAATACCGGAATTGCAGCTCATTAGTTGAACAGCGGCCACAATTTAGCTGTAATACGCGACCATTAATGCTTTGTCTAAATAAATTGAACGTTCACAGACCAAACCTTGTTTCATTACGCGAACGCATCACAATGTTTGCTGTAATGAGGCAATGAAAACTCCGATTGAAACATTTCATTTGCACTAAAACTAGTAGTAATATATTTAATATAGAACCTACAAAATAAAATAAATTAAAAAAATGATTTCGAGATATGTTTGTTTATGTATGCGTTTTTTGCCGACTTCAAAAAGAAGGAGGTTAGTAGTTATTTTGGAGTCGGTTTTGGTCTATGTACTATCTTAAATGTAATTATTCTAAGACACCAGACCGACACCGACGAAAGAAGAGAAATATCTTACTTTCGATGGTGTCTGTTCATGACATTATTTTGTTACTTTATAGTGCATTTTGTTTCAGAATTTTTTTTTTGTTTTAGAACGTTTTTTTGTACGGATACTTCTAACAATTTTCAAACACATGTGCTGATATTCCTTACAATTTTCTCATCTTAATATCTTACTTCTTATTAATATGCGAAAGTTTAGATGGATGGATGTTTGCTTGAAAGTATCACCGGAACAGTTTAATGGATCTTTAAACCTTCCCTAGACCTCCACGAACATTTCAAGACCAAGATAAGATAAATCATTTCAGCCGTTCTCGAGTTTTAGCGAGACAAACGAACAGCATTTCTTTTATATATAGATTTAAAAATAAGATGTACAGATGGACGTTTGTTAGAAGTTATCTCCATAACGGTCAAACGGATCTTGATGAAATTTTGAACATATGTAGAACATAGTCTGGTAGAACACATAGGCTACATATTAAGTTTTTAATCCCGCGCAAACGAAGACGCTTGCGAAGACTAGTAATTCATAATTCTATTTTTAAGTGTACATTTTAATATGCAATTTAAGAACATATTTTTGAGTTGCTAAAGACAAATAAAATAAAACTCACAAGTATAATAAAAGCTTTTTATTTAACTTCATAATGTTTTACTACTTTTAAAAGTATATTACTTTAGTTATGATAAAACTCTACTGCGACATAATATTTAAAAGCGTAATACTGTTGGTTTGTCTGTCTGTAAGAAATGTAGGAAATATATTCCTTAGTACAATATCTTTATCACCTTTAGTAGTTCATTATATGTATTTTTAGACATTATAAGTTGGAATCCTATGGCGCGAATGGCGCGCTTTCGTTACCAAGTCAAGTGTCAGATTGATTAGTGAGGGGACATTTTAATAAAGCCAGTGTTGGGCCGATACACAGGCCCATTGTCGGATTTTCTACTTAATAATACTTGCGTCAACTTGACAGTATAACTAGCAGTTGTCTTCGAACTCGGATGCGCGAAATTTAAATAATTATAGCCTGTAACCCGGGGTAAGTTTGGCTTCTCAACAGTGTAAGAATTTTTCTAATCAATTTAGTATTATAGTTTTCGAGGCTAGTCAATGCAAACAAACAAACAATCAAATCTTTCTTCTTAATAATATGATAAAGAATAAAAATATAATGATCCATCTCTATGTTTGGTAATCTAAGGTAGCATTTTTGCTTCAATTACGTATATCTTAATTGCGTTTAAAAATAACTTGATACATTATTTATTAACGTAATTATGTACTACATACAAAATAATTTAAATAATCTTCAAAACTTACAAAACCAATTCTTAAAAGACTTTTGGACATATACCTGTTTTTACACAAATAAAAGAACACCCGAAAAAACCGTACAGTAAAATCTCCTAGAGGTTACTTAAAACGAAGAATTTCAATATCCGAAGACGACGGTCCTGGAATTTATTAAATACTCGACCTTAGAAAAGCAATATCGTATACATAATGCACCTGGTTCAGGTAAATGACGGCCATTTTGAAACACAAACAAATTTAAATTCAATATTCTGTTTGAACGTCGTCGCTTTGACAAATGGCACAATTGTTTTTAAATTTCTAATGGTTCTATATCTACACATATTAATAAAGGAGTGTATGTATGCAATATCGAATATTTCGTACACAATTTTTGTCCGTCTACCTGTCTGTATGTCTATCCGCAAGGCCACCTTTGTTTCAGGTAGTTTCAGGTAATTTCCGGAACGACTGAACTTATTTTGAAGGGACTTTGACGGAAAGGTAGCTGATGCCAGTGGTCTTATTATCTCAACTTTTGTTCCTCTGTTAAAGAAGTCACAGGCGATCGCTAGTTATCAATAAAATACTAGTTTTTATCAGTTCACGAAAATGTATAAAGATTTTCGTTGCATCCAATAATAAACAATTTATAGGCTGATTCCATAATCTTACTAATATTATAAATGCGTAAAATGTAGATGGATGAATGGTTGTTTGTTTGTTTGAATGTATCTCCAGAACGGTTCAACGGAACTGGCTGAAATCTGGCATAGACGTAGAACATATTCTGGTAGAACACATAGATTACTAATTAAGTTTTTTTTTAATTCCGCGCGGAAGGAGTCGCGGTCGACAGCTAGTATATGATAATTTTGAAACATAAGGAAAATAAAACGATTAAGTTTTTAAAACGTCTCTACTTTTGATTAAATACAAGTTTTACATAAACTTTAAGGTTGAAACATCTGGAAAACGGAATTTAATTTAATTAAGAAAATAAGCTCGTTTTTTCTCCGTCTCGAAAACGAATTCAAATAATTATTCGGTATGCGCAAATTGAATTTAAAGTTGCAAAAACTTTATTATAATACTTAAATGTGGTAAGCTGCAATTATTGTAGTTGTAGATTATTTTCAGACCGACAACTTTGTTACACTGAAATCTTTTTTTTTAATTTCAATGAATGTTGAAAAAAATTTCGATATTATGAGCTTGTGGTCGTCTTTTAGCGTCGGTGGCTCAGGGATTTAAGCACTTGACTTGTAATCTGCAGGTTCGAAGCCCGCCATGTACCAATATGTTTTTAGATTTTCCATTGACATATGCAAATTTATCCAAGGTTCTAACGATGAAGGAAAACATCATGATGCAAACTACTCATATCTGCGATGAAATTCAAAGATATATGTGAAGTCAACCTTTCTCTTTTGATAGGTAAAAATTAATCGAGTAATTTAATTTATGCATACATTAATGCAACATTAAAGATGCGAAATTGTTAGACAAAACCGTGTCCGTTCGGATCAAACTGTCATCATCCATCATCCGTATTTTGATATACAACTGTGCACACAGAGACAGAGATAAAAATGTATTATTTTAAATCTATCAAGACTAAAACAACACGAGAAAAAAATATTATTTTGTGCCAGTATTAATATTTATTTACATTTTAACATAGAATATTTTTTGTTTTTTTTTTGTAATAATAAAAAATTGTTACATTCAGTTTCATTAATCATTAGTCTAAAGTATCGTCTTCCCTTTCCCACCCTTTTTGTAAAGAAGGGATGGAAAGGGGAGGTGAATTTTGCGGAGAAGGGAACGCCAATGAAGTGGTAATAACCTATTCATGTCTATCTCATCCTCGATCTATTAATAGGTAGAAAACACATCTGCAAATGTGGTATTCGCTTCGTTCTTCTGCCGAATATACGAGGATGCTTGGTCGTTTGCCATCTTATACTTATAGAAAATCCTTTAAATTCTATTTAACCAATAGTAATTGTGTATGACAAAGTTATTTAGTTCCAGAAAGATTTATTAAAAAAATATTTCACGATTTGTAAGTAACATAAAAGTGATACGACTAAAATCTCATAATAATTTCCTCGTCATTATTCATTCGAAGTAACATTTATCATTGATCCTGATGTAGCAAATACTAGAACAAGAAAATGCTTGTGACTTTGATGAATGTTATATTGGAACATAAATATCTCGAATCGACACGAATCAAAATTATTCTCAATTCAATGTTGCTGTATTAATTCTTAAAATCTGGATGACCGAGCTTTGCTGGGTATTTTTTTTGTAATTGTGTTTTTTGGAAATTATATTTAAGTACGAATTACCATAATAATAAAATGTTGAAATATGAATAATATTTTTCGATCTTACCGATAGAAAAAGTTAAGTTTATGCTTAAGTTGATTATCAATAAAACACGAATAAAATTCCATTTTCTAAAAATGATTCCTAGCTAGATCGATTTATCGCCCCCGAATGAAAATCGTTGGAGCCGATTCCGAGATTCCAATTTTATATATATACATATACAAGAATTGCTCATTTAAAGCTATAAGATAATATTGTTCTTGCTTTCGCCCACGACTACATCCGCGCGGAATTAAAAAAAAAACTAAACGAGTCTGGCTATCTGTTTTTCCATTTCAATCTATGGCAAATTTCATCAAGATCTGTTGAGCCGTTCTGGAGATACCTTCAAACAAACATCCATCCATCAAAACATGCGCATTTATATCAGTAAGACAATGGGTTTTAACTGAATCAATCGTCTTACTTATATGACGGATGTTTGGTAGAAGGCATCTCCAGAAGGGCTTCATAGATCTCGATGAAAGGCATCGAACGACATGACAGACCGCCAGGATCCATCCACACCATCTCGATGATGGCTGGCAATCCACAACCGTGCGCTTTGCGCGAAACTTACTGCCTCGCACAGCAGCGTTGTGGAATGGTCTGTCCTCGCCGGTATTTCCAAACCGCTACGACTTAGGGAAGCCTTCCTTAAAGACGCGAGCTTATCACCATCTCAAAGGCCGGCAACGCATCTGCGGTTCCTCTGGTATTGCTGATGTCCATGGGCGTCGTTGAACACATCGGTGTTCCCGCTGCTCGTTTGCCCCCTTCTGATATAAAAAAAATACGTAAAATTCCACATGGACGGAGTCGGATGCGACACCACAGCTAATATGTACAAAAAATATATTTTTTTCAAGGATTTTTTCAGGTTTTTCAGTTATGTAATCTCACTATTAGGAAACAAATCGTTAGTAGAATTCTGTGAATAATGTCGTTATTTTTCCTATCTGATGAAACTGAAGGTACGTCATACTTAATTTGACATTAATTTGGATCTATCTATAGAATGTCAGTTACGATTATTGACATGCGTTAATGGATGGTATAAATTGTCGAAAATCGAAATAATAACAAAATATATTTTTTTCCTACAGACTACATTATTATGTCATAATAACTATCGCACGCGACTCCGTTCGCGCGGAATTAAAAAAAAATAATTAGTAGTCTACGTGTTCTTCCAGACTATTATATATTCTAATTGCCAAATTTAATAGATTATTCAGCCGTTTTGAAGATAACTTCTAACAAACATCAATCCATTCATCCATTTGAACATTCTTATTTATAATATTAGTAAGAAGTAAGATAAAATATAATATTCTCGTGTCATAGTGTTAGTTGCCATACACTTCCGAATCGGCTTTGCCGATATTTATGCATATTCAGTAGGTCTGAAAATCAACTTTATCTATTTTAATCCCGCGTCGCGGGCGGAGTCGCAGGCGACAGCTAGTATAAAATAAAATTCGCTTTATTAATTCGCTTGTATTCACTGATCCAAATAAATATCAAAACATTACAAACAAAAGTTTTATCATTGTCAGTTAAAATTAATAATTATATAACAATATTTACGTAAACCCAAATATCTGTATAAAATAATTTCACATAAAATTAACATAATATTTCCACAAAATTCAAAATTTCAATGAAAATATGAAATTATACAGTGACCTAAATTCTGTGAATTACATAATATGCAATTCTTGCAAAGAGATTGCATTTCCAATATTCGTATAATACCTTACTTATACTATAAATGCGAAAGTTTA
Organism: Papilio xuthus; assembly: GCF_000836235.2. NCBI lineage: Eukaryota > Metazoa > Arthropoda > Insecta > Lepidoptera > Papilionidae > Papilio > Papilio xuthus. Next base: position 3,741,949 of record NW_013530893.1, on the reverse strand, counting down.
GTTGGATAGATATTTCTTAGAAGGTATCTCCAGAGCAGACTAACAGATCTCGGTGAAGGTCTCGATGTGGAACATAATCTGGACATAGCCTACTAATTATTTTTTTTTAAATTCGGCGCACACCGAGTCATAGACAAAGGCTATAACCAAATATATTTGGGACAGAGAAATATTTGAATATCATCAGCTTACTATAGGTCCCCACTGAGGGGCTCGGAGCCTACTCTAAATTAGGGGTGACTAGGCCATAGTCAACCACGTTAACCCAGAGCTAGGTGACTTCATATATATCTTCGAATTTCTTCACAGGTATGTGAAGGTTGCATCACAATATTTTCATTCACGTCAGATATATGTACATTCTAGTTATAGCCCACAACTCCATCCTTATGTGTACTTCCAGATTATGTTATATACGACTATCTATGCCAAATTTTATTAAGATCGGTAGAGCCATTACTTAAATACCTTGTAACATTTATGCATCTATCCATCCAAACTTTGGTTCATTGATAAAATAAGTAAGATTTAAATCTGAAATCATTTTGGTTTGGCACATGGTGAGATTCGAACCCAGGAACTGCAGATTACAAGTCAAGTCTTTAACCCCTGAGACACCGACGCTCAGGAATTATATTCATTGGAATATATTTTTTTTTTGAATACTGTTTCCTTTTCTAATGTCGTTTATAAATTGTGTATTAGGGTACGACCTGAATTATACAGTTGTGTTATTTTAACGAAAATATGTTAATTATTTTCATGATCTAGTAAGCCCAAAGCCACAGTAGAATTTTGTTTGTTCAGAAAATGATTAGCATATTAAACTCGGAGCAAATTATATCTTCATACTTCTGTTGGACATAACAAATTGTCATGGTATTATCATAAGTTAAACAAGTAATATAAAAGAAGCCTAAAAATAAAAATTATTTGCCTTTTTAGGAACTAAAAAATATTAAAGTTAAGTACTTATTTTGAGTAGGTGAATAACTGTAAGTTGACAAGTCAAGTTGTAAGTTACAGTAGGTAAGTCGAAGCGGGGATTTTTGTATTTACTCGAGTTATAACACTATACTTTTTACTTAGTATCACTATGCCCGTGTATCGGCGCAACACTAGCCTTATTAAAATATCAACGCTTATGTCACGCTCACTAATCAATCTGACAATTGACTTGGTAACGAAAACGCGCCATTCACGCCAAAGGATTCTAACTAATAATGTCTAAAAATATGAAGCGTTTCATTGTGTTCAGGAGTACTCGATTAGGTGCCAGGATATCCCCTTATGTTTAACTGCTACGTTCGAATCTACAAATCCCCGCTTTGACTCCCTACTATTAAAAATTTTTACATGTAGAGAAAGTGTGAAGGATTTTTAAAAATAATAAAATAACTTTAAAGCAACTGCGCTATATTTTGAAAATTAATTAATTAATGTCAGACAAGTGATATATTCTATCTCGCTCTAGAAAATTAATTAAATACCAGCTTGATATAGAAAATGAAGCATTTACAAAGTTCATTGAAACCAATTTATAAAGTAATTTCATAAAATAACATTCTCGAAATAATAAACTTAAATTTTCGTATCAAAACACATCAAGCTTCAACTTGTTCAAAATATGAAAATAACCGTTTGATTTCACGGCATATCTAGTTGTAGAAAACAAATTGTTATCTAATTTCTTTAAGGAAAATGAGTAAACTATATGTACAAGTGTAGCAGTGAAAACCCACATTACAATTCTATTTCTTCGTTTAAAATTTAATACCATTAACACTTTAGTCGACCATCAAACGACATATATAAAAAATAAATTCATACAAAAAAGTAAATGGATCTATTACGTATCAATTGTAGATCACAAACAAGAATACAGTCTAAAGAAAGTTAAGCGAGAGTCCAAGGGAGAGCGATATTTTTCTTGCTTATAGAGGTTTCTGTCTTACATAAGTTTTCGAATATCTTATTAATATTTTAAATGCAAATGTTATGATAGATGGATGTTTGTTGGCCGGCAACGCATCCGCGCTTCCTCTGGTATTGCAAATGTCCATGGGCGTCGTTGAACACCTCGGTGTTCCTGCTGCTCGTTTGCCCCTTTCTGTTATAAAAAAAGATATATCTAGAACGTCTACATTGATCTCGCTGAAATTTGGCATAGATGTAGAACAAAGTTCCCCCCTGGGAGATTGAGGCGGCAGTGCTGGCCGAAGACTACTGGGTGCGGGCTGAGCAGAGAGCCCGGGGCGACCTTCCTGCCCCGGAAGAGCTCGCCCGCGCCCGGGAGTGGAGGAAATTGACGACCGTGGAGCTCTGGGCGAGTGGCCTAGCGCGCGCCGAATACGGCGTGCACACTATAGAGGCCATACGCCCACAGCTCCCGGAGTGGCTCGGGAGGAGCCATGGCTCCCTGACCTTCCGGCTCACACAGGTGCTGTCTGGGCACGGATGCTTCGGGCGGTACCTGTGTCGAATCGGAAGGGAGGAAACGACGTCGTGCCACGGGTGCGGCGACGGGGATGATACTGCGCAGCACACCCTCGAGGTTTGCTGCGCGCATGAAGAGGAGCGCCGCACCCTGGTGGCGACGATCGGGAGCAACCTCTCGCTTCCTGGCGTCATACGCGCTATGCTGGGAAGCGAGAGGTCATGGACAGCGGTTGCCTCCTTCTGCGAGTCAGTTATCTCGCAGAGGGAGGCAAAAGAGCGGGAGCGCGAGGGAGATCCCCTGGCGCCCCCGCTCAGACGTAGAAGAGTGGGGCGGAGAAGGCGGCAGTATATCGCCGCCCTCCCCCCCCCCACAATAGCCCTCTGGTGATGGACACGGGGGAGTCCATCACCGGCGACTGAGGGTTGCCTCCCCCCCGAGAGGGAGCTGCCTCGGCAGCTGGCGCAGACGGGGCCGCGGACGAGAGCGAAAGCGTGCCCGTGGTCCCGTCCCGATGCGTTGGAGGAACAGAGGGGTTTAGTGGGTATGCTTCCCATCCGGAAGAGAATCCCACATAACTACCGCGTCCCCCCCGGGGCGCGGAGTATGCATAAAGCATTCCCCTCTGAAAAAAAAAAAAAAAAAGATGTAGAACAAAGTATCACAACTCACTCTGAAACAAGCCGAAGACGGCGTGGAGGCTGGGCGACACAGCCGTAAAGCATATCAAGACACGCACGACCTTCAGTAATGAAGAATACGAAGAAGAACAAGTAGAACTCAATCTGTTAGAAGAAGGAGGCAAAAAAAACTTATTTTACTAAATAACTTTTTTTTAATTCCACGGACGGACTCGTGGGTGACAGCTTGTTGAAAATAATCTTTAACTTTGTATGAATCTGCCCTTGCTACATTATTGTAATGGACGATATACAAATAACAAACAAAATAATAAGATAAATAATTTTTAAGTCGATTAATTGTAAAATTATCACTTGGTCTTTTAACTTTTAGAAAATAGAAAAAAATGCACTGCAGGCTCACTTATTTCTAGGAAAAACCAGGGACAATACAGAGACTAAATGCTACGAAATTTGTAGCAACTATCGATATTATGTTATTCCAATTCGAGGTATTTTATTACAAAAGCTAAATATTAAAGGCGTTTATTGAAATAGTAGTTCAAATTTCATTTGCACGAGTTCGAATATTGAAATTCCTTGACTGCTATTTTCGATTTTACGAGACAATTTATGCAGAATTTTGTTACAAAGATCCTGAACGACATTTCAAAGTAAAGATTACCACGAATGATAAAATTCATAACAAAATTGAAATTCAGGAACATTTAAAGAAACTCATAATAATATTTTTGTTTAACCGCAACTACAAAATACATAATAACATAAATAAAAATGATAAACTTGGTTGAAGTTATTTCAAAACCAACAACAAACTTGTGGAATTTCAATTTAAGAAAAAAAAATCGGAATGTAGTTATAAACATTAACCACTGGTTTACCTCAAATAAAGAACAAATAGACAAATATAAAATGTTTAGATTATTTTTATTGAAAGCAGAAATTATCTGAAATCAGTTCATTAGTGTTTGAATTTATTCGTATCAAAAACTGAAACTTAATCGATGATACGATATGATGAAAGTAACCATAAATTATTAAGCAATATATTTAAAATTTCGGATATTTATCCTTATAGGATAGGATACCAACTATAAGGATAAATATCCGAAATTTAAAACATATTGTTAAATAATTTGCGGTTACATTCTCAATATACGGTTCGTAGAAGAATAATAAAACAGTTTATCGCCTTAAAATATACATACTCTACCGAATTCCCATACAAAAAGATAAATCCAGATAAAATAATACACCTACGAGCTGAAGCGAATTTTCCACGCCAGTTTGCTTTCAGAAGTCGACGGGATCGCACGTCTCTTGCTATCCGAACAAATCGTCCGTTACTTACGAAAGTTAAATATTTGATTCACATTTATATCACATATTTTATATTAAATTGTTACTTACTTTAATATATTAATTCTATTGTTCTATAACTTTAAATTTACACCATAATTTTATATTATTATTATTATTATTTTTCTTTAATCATGTGTTCGTGAAGTGTTTAGATGGTCTACATAGTGTTTAATAGTCAAAATAGGTGTTGTCGAGAGTAACGATAGTAAACATGGGCAGTGGTCCCCTCAATCCATGTGTAGTGGTTTCTACGTGAATTGGACATTATGTTTATATCAGGTGCAACGTATACTAACCATCCTCATGCCTTTTTATGATACCATGGTAAGTAAATTAACACATATTTATTTAAATTCAAGAATTCCTTGAATTAGGTAAGTTGAAATGATAAAATGAACCGCAGTTACACAATGTAGAGCCCGCTTTAACATCTTCGCACGAATTGGTTCGTCCGCTTTGATACCACGACTACATAGAAAACAGGCGTCAAGTAGAAGCAATTCTGCGTACAGTCTGATGAGTGCGTCCCTTAGGCATCATTTTCGTCCTCTTTCCCTTACCACATATTTCTTATAAGAAACAATGGGAAGTAGAAGTGGATTTTCGCTTCGCTATTTCAGCGATTTCAGATGGCCACTCGTTTGCCACCTTATGATATAAAATAATGTGTTACATATATAATGACTATGTAAGTAATAAGTTAAATAGTTTAAAAATATATAATTATAATAATACTCCAGGATTGTTAATAACTTGTATATAAATATTGTATTATAATATTAATAAATAGCTTATAAAGTAATGATCAAACCACTTAATATCGTGTCTGTCGTTCAGCTTTTTATTGCAAAACTTATACTCAATGTGTGTCTTTCAAAATTCAAACATTTCCGATATGAAACGTGGCCGACTTATTTGTTCATTTCTCTTATATATATTATCATAATGTGCCTATTTAAAAAAATGATACAGTTTAGAATTTAAAAATGTGTACAACACACAGACTAGTTTATAAATAAATATGTGGAAGAAATTTGACGACTTTCATTGTAACATTTTTTAGCCAACGTATATTTCATCATCATCATCATCAGCTCACTATACGTCCCCACTGAGGGGCTCGAAGCCTACCCCAAGTTAAGGGTGACTAGACCTTAGTCAATGTATATTTAACATGTAATTATTGTTATTAACGTTTAATTATTTAACTATGAGTAGAAGCTGAAAGTAATATGCTATCGTTAAGATTGATTTAGCTATTATATAGCTTCAGATCGGTTAAACTCGCCCGCGATTCCATCCACGTGGAATAAAAAAGTAGCCTAGGTATTCTTCTTGTTTTAAATGTATACCAAATGTTATCAAGATCGCTTAGACGTTTTGGAGATACCTTCAAACAAACATCCATTCATCCAAACATTCGCATTTTTATATTAGTGTGATTAAAATACCGCGATTGTCAAAAATGATCCGAAATCGATTATCGATGTCGGCCATTAGACTATTTAAATATACAGCTAATAAATTCTTTGTACTTATTGTAACTATTCATCATCAATATCATCAGCTCACTATACGTCCCCACCGAGGGACTCGGAGCCTACCCTAAGTTAAGGGTGATTAGGCCATAGTTAACCACGCTGACCAAGTGCGGGTTGGTTGACTTCACACATATCTTTGAATTTCTTCTCAGACATATGCAGGTTGCATCACGATGTTTTCCTTCACCGTAAGAACGTCGAATAAATGTACATATGTAAATCGGAAATCGAATAACACATTGGTACATGGTGGGATTCGAACCCTGGGCGGTCATATGCAGGTTGCATCACGATGTTTTCCTTCACCGTAAGAACGTCGGATAAATGTACATATGTAAATCGGAAATCGAATAACACATTGGTACATTGTGGGATTCGAACCCTGGGCCGTCAAATGCTTGACCACTGAGCCACCGACGCTCTTGCGTTTGTTACTATTGTGTTTATATAAAAGGAAACTTTAATTGAAATAAATGTAGCTTCTCTTATATTCCGGCCGTGACCATCTGACAATATTAAATATGCTCGTACCAGAAATAGGAAGTAATTGTGGGAGCCGTGGCCATTTTAAAACGCATATAAACACGTCACGGCAATCATTAAAGTCATCATAAAGTCAATGAAAAATGACATCTTTTAGCGACGTTGGAAAAACAAATGAGAGTGTAACACCGATGTATTTTTGTTTTAAAGATTAGATTAAATTATTCTTTGGCTGTCTCAGCGACTCCTGCCACGCGGATTAAAAAAAAACTAAATTTGTGGCCTACGTATGCTTCTAGACTATGCTCTACGTCTAACCTAAGCTTAAGTGAGATCCATGCAGCTGTTCTGGAGATACCTTCTAACAAACATTCATCCATTCGTCCAATCATTGTCATCTTATTAGTATTTATAATACAAGTGCTGAAGTTTAGATGGATGGATGTTTGTTAGGAGGTTTCTCTGGAATGGTTTAACGGAACTTGATGAAATTTGACACAGATGTGGAACATAGTCTAGAAAAACACATAGGCAACTTAGTAAGATTACAACAGTGGACATCCACTGTTATCTTACATATGTTTCCTTTGATTACACATAAAAGAGAAGATTTTGATTAGGTTTATTACATCGTATTCAGCAAACGTACATTTTCTATTAAATCCAGCCTTCAGTTTCCCAGTAAAGTGATCAGTCAAAACAACATGAAGATTACATTTATCAGTAGCCATTCATACTTCCATCAGAAAGTTTATCTCTTACAACGACTTTTATTGAATGTAATGTACAAAATTTTACGATAATAGACAGGAAAATGATATCTGATATCAACTGAGATAATCATGGAAACAATAAATGATTGTCCAAAGATGTTACCATATGTAATGTTTCTTTTTTTATATCATAAGGTAACAAACGAGAGAGCGGCCATTTGAAATCGCTAATATAGCGAAGTGACCGTTGACCATAGACATACGCAATTACATATGCGTTGCCTACCTTTAATCGACGGAGGAGCGGATGCACAGAAAGAAAATATCTCCCCTTTCCATGCATCCTCTCATCGGGAAAGTCAACTTCCACTTCCCATCCTTTCCTTATAAGAAAAAGGGTGGGAATGGAAAGAGGACTAAATTAGGCTTCCGAGACGCACTCATCAGGCGAAACGCGGCAGTGGCCAATTTGTGCGAAGATGTTAAAGCGGGCTCTACCACTGTTAAAATAGGATAGATAGAAAAAAAACTAGAAGACTAGAAGTCGTTGGCAACGTCTACCAGACCCCAAAAATATTAAAGTTCAAAAATCAAGCATACAATATAGTTTATTATAAAAAGTGGCTCACCGCGTGTTTCCATGGCCAGAATCTCCGTTTAAAACATTTTGCTATCTCTGTTTTGTCAAAGATGAATGATAGGGATGACGATATGTTTTCTGTACCAATGACAACTTCTAATCATTGTTTAAGATGCTCAACAAATATTGTTAATATTTTAAACTAGCTGTCACCCGCGACTCCGTCCGCGTGAATATATTAAAAAAAAAAACTTAATATATAAATAAGTTAAATAAAAAGCAGCTCTTCAAAGTATGAATTTGAAAAACAAAAAAGAATAAATAGTATCCTATTCCGTCTCCTGGCTCTAAGCTACCTCCTCACCAATTTTCAGCCATTTCGGTAAATCCGTTCTTGAGTTATAAATAGTGTAACCAACGACTTTCTTTTCTCTTCTCATGAAATTTTGTGAGCATATTGAGTAGATCAGAGACATCAACATCTATTTTAAATCCCGCGCAGACGGAGTCACGGGCGACAGCTAGTTAATTATAAATTAATACATCATAATAAAAGTCAAAGAATGGAAAATAATATGCGTTTTCATTAGGACTATGTCCATGAGTTATTAATTTTAGCTATCATTTATTGCTCATCGTAATGTAATAAAATGCACTATCGTACTGATAAAACTTCATACGTAATATTTAATAATATTAAAATTAGCTATAGATTATAATATATAGCTTTAGAACAGAGATTCTCAAATTTTCTCGTGCCCTTTACAAAATATTATTGGTTTCTGAGCACCCAATACAATTTTTTTCTTTTATTTACAATTACATTTCCCGCCATCATACTTGACAGGTCTTATATATAGACAATTTTTAAAATTTTCTTGGAATATTATTATTTTAAATCTTGATGGCACAACAATTGAATACTTTGATAGTGAGTCTTGTAAAATATGGCTAAGCTCCCGAAATGCGTTCTTACCAAATAAATAACTAACTCATACTGCAAATATTTTTGGCGATACATATTTAAGGGTAAAACATCGACGACAGTAATATCAATTACTGGCGGTCAAAAGTTTAAAAACGTGTTAAACAAAAAAGCGTCTCCCATATTTTTCGGAGTAATACAGTTTGTCTTTTAACTTGAAATAATTCCACATAGATTTGACATTTCATCAAAAACCGTGTAGCAGTTTCGGACTTCATCCCGGATCTATGTATATTGTGAGAGATTTGCAAGATGGCTTCTTGTTCCATTATATCTATACTATGAAGCACAAAGAGCTTTCAAGAGCTTTCCAGTGTCTAGACTTTCATAAAGCCTTAGGGACCTGACTGTAATATATCATTATAATGTTTGAAACATTTATACCTATGATATGTCTCATATTTAGACAAGCTTCTTACAATATTTCTTATTTCCTGTCAATTTATAAACTGACAGGAAAATTCCTGATAATACAGATAACAATTATTTGACATTATACAGCGTGTTATATTTTTCACATGGAAATACTTGGGACATTCACAACTCCTAGGGTTTATATTTCATTAAATTGAGCAATAAAAATGCAAGCAAATGTTTTTTTATTTTTCTTTAATTCTTTTAGACAGTAACCTTCTTTGATGTCTTTAGAATGTCTTACCATAGTATATTTATTTTTCTAGTAGTTTAAGCAAGAATAGGGGACAAATCTTTACGAATGCATATAGTAAAAGAAAAAGATTTATTCAAGGTCACGCATAAAATATTTTTTTCTAGTTATTTCCAGAAAGGATTCATTTATATGCAGGTAAACATTACGATAGTCGGAAACAAAAACAATTCACTTAGAAAACATGTTCGTACATTTAACATATTTTTAAATAATTTTCATATAGTTTTAGATAAAATGTTTAGTTTTAAAAACTTTTTTTTTATAAATATAAAGAGTGAGGTTCTCGAGTTTTAGTTTTCATCCAAAAAAGAACACGGACAAAATAAAGTGATGATAATGGCTATCTTTTGTTGAACTTAGGTCAAATATCTTGTATTAAAGACACACTAAGGGGCCAATGATTAGGAATGTACAAGTAAACGATTATATACAGTTGAATCGAAATACGCGGGAACTGAGTAAGCGAGAAACCTCTTTAAGCGAGAGTTATTATCCGGTCCCATAGGCGACCTTTATAAGCGAGAAACTTGGGTAAGAGAGAAACCTTTATATAAGAGAAAAATATCTCAGTAATTTTGACGGGAATGTATATAATTTAATACTTATCCATCTTACTAATATTATATGTATATGCGAATGTTTAGATGAATCGGCTGAACGGATCTTGATGAAATTTTGCATAACTGAAAGAACGCATAGGCTAAATTAAGTTTTTTTTTTAATGCGCGGACGGAGTCGCAGGCGACAGTTAGTTTTGCAATAAACATGAACATTAATTTCTTACTCATTACTTTTTCTTTAAGTACGACATTCTGGAACAATAACTAATGATGCAGCGATAATGGAACGTCATAAATACCTTTCCAACTCTCTCTCTTTTTATTACCGTACGATATTAATAACTGGAATGTTTTAATATATGTAGTATATATATATTAATATTCTTAAACGACAGTAAATCATTAATCTTACTGTTTTATTTAATATTATAAACTAGCTGTCGACCGCGACTCCGTCTATGTGTTCTTCCAGACTATGTTCTACATCTATGCCAAGTTACAACAAAATCCATTAAGCCGATTATATGGGAAAAAGAAAAGGGTTTTCTCGGCAATTATTCGATTTTTCTCACCTTTTAAACCCTTTCTAGACCTCCACGAACATTTCGAGACCAAGGTAATGGATGTATGTTAGAAGGTATCGCCAGAACGGTTCAACGGATCTTGATGAAATTTGGCATAGATGTAGAGCATAGTCTAGAAAAACACATGGCTATTTTTTTTTGCCGGTGACAACTTGTTTTATTAATGAATGGAACGAACCAAAAATTATAACATCCAAACTCCTAAAATTTAAGCGGATGGCTCCCTCCAGTGTAATTTAATTCGTAAAATTTAAGAGGGTTAACTTTCCTCGAATTAAATTATCGTCTTTCTGCTACCGTAACTTCCAGTCTACACATAACCCCTTACATACTTTAATTATAATTCAAAGAGTTTTTATACGCTTGATTACTGGCCGGTAAGAAATAATTATCATAATTTTTATTTTTCTAAATAGTTAATTGTGCGTCAGGGATTAAGCGCCAATTAAATGAAAAAAAAATTGTTTATTAAGAAAAAAATATTGCATTAATATCGACATAGCTTACCCAGAAGGGTAGGCAGAGATCTATCATACTATCACGTACCTCTCTCGTGCATATACTATTGAATTTATCAAAAACTAGCGTTTGCCTGCTACTTTGTGCGCGCAAAATAAAAATAAAACTTAATAAGCCTATACATACTTCCAGATTGTGTTATATGTCTATACATCCATCCATACAAACATTCACAATTATAACATTACTAAGTTTATTTAATATAGTTGTTTTAAAATTAATCAAATGTCATTATTAAATTGAAACAATATGAATTATATCATGTCCTTTTGTCTGTCAAGTGCGATATGTATACATGTTATGTATCTACATCTAGATATATAATCTACTATGATAACATGTACATTTAGACCGTGATCTTTATTATCGGTTACAATCATCTTTTGTCTGTATGATTGTTTGGAATTTCATTCTTAAAGTTTTAATTATATGATAACTAGCTGTCGCCCGCGACTCCGTCCGCTCGGGATTGAAAATAGATGTTGGCCGATTCTCTGATCTACTCAATATGCTCACAAAATTCCATGAGAATCGGTCAAACCGATTTATAGTGTGGTCTTATTTCGAGTTTCATATAATTGTTTTTATTTCTAAATAGCTGTTGCCATCGTCTCCGTTCGGGTGAAATTAAAAAAAACTTAGTAGGCTATGTGCTCTTCTAGGTAACGTTCTACATCTATGCTAAATTCCAGATAGATCCATGCTGTCGTTTTGGCGCATTCTAACAAACATCCATCCATCTATCCAGACATTTGCATTTAATATATTAGTAAGATTATATTATAGACTATTTTGTTTTAATAAATAATTAAAAAAATCTATTTCTTTATCATTAGAAAAAAACCATAGTTTTGTTTTATTTTATTTTTTGTACATTAAGGCTATGGTTATTTCAACATGGCGACATATAATAAACAAGGTCTGAGAGTCTGTTCAAACTTTTATAATTAACTAAACTCTACATTACACGCCTACCTAAATATCGAACCACGAAGCTATCGATAAAAGTTTGAAAATGGACAAAGGTTATATTTGTTAATATTCCCGAAAATGTTTTCAAATATTCTAACGCCTTTATGATTGAAAAGCGTTACAATGATTTACATTTTGATATTATTATATCGTCTGATTGAATATATTGTTAGTTTATAAACTCACTAAAGGTTTGGTTAATGAAAATTTAATAAGAGAAAACTTTTCTGCATTCGATTGTTTGTACGATGGATAGATGGATGGATTTGTGTTAGAAGGTATACAGAACGGCTGCGTGAATCTCGTTGAAATTTGGTATATGCCGAACATAGTCTGAAAGAACACATAGGCTACTAATTAAGTCACGGACGACAGCTAGTTTTACAATTAATTCAATTTTAACATGCTTGAAATTGAAATCAATTAACAATATATATCCTATGTTTTTGACAGTTAATTAATTATGCTATACATTTGGTTGACTGATTTGTTTGAACAGCTTGCGCTGTTTGTTTTTGGGAACGGTTTTTTTTAACAAAATCTCATGAGATCTGAATACATTTGTGGGTCAAAGGATCCTTGATGTTTTTCAGGCTCCTAAAACGATGGATATTTTTCTAACCTTATACAACATTTGCAAAAAATAAATCTACTCCTAATAATTCTTATATCATCGCCAATATAACTCATTAAAAAAAACTATCCAGAAATAACCTTTAGAATTATATTGAACATCTGTTGGAACTCTTTAAAGAATAAATATTAACTTAATGAATTGTATTTACCCTTTTCTCCTTCAAATTAATTCGTACATCCATTCTCTAATTAATGGACGAACGCAATTTGCTTAACTTTGTTTTCTAAAGAAGTATTTTTAGGCTTTCCCTGAATTTTCGTTTGAGGCCAATTACATTAAAACTTAACATTTTCATCTGTTTAATAACAGCAAGTTTAAAAATTGCAAATAATTAAGTCCTATAAAAATCGACACTGTAATTACAGTAGCAATTGCAAATGCATTGCCTTCAATCTACAGAGGGGAGGACGAACAGAAAAAGGATATTTTCCCTTCATATGCATCAAATACACAATTATAAGAAAAGGGTTTAATAAAAAACTATGTTCGTGGTTTTCCACAGGGCGAGTTAATAGTAGTATTTATGTCATGGCATTTATATTATCGCTGTAGCCTGTGATGCCATTAAAACGTAATTAGTAAAAAAAAAACTTAATAAGTAGCCTATGTTCTACATATATACCAAATTTTAGCGTGATCCATGATCATTGCTAAAAAATTTATGAGTGACCTATGTGTTCTTCCAGGCTATGCTCTACATCTATGCGAAATATCAGCATGATCCGTTGAGCTGTTCCGGAGATATCTTCATACAAACATCCATCCATCCATCTAAACATTCGCATTTATAAGTTAGATATCTAGTGACAATTTAAATGCGAAAATTGTTAGATACTAGCGTAAGAGCTATAGGATTATGTTTTTTTTATATCAAAAGGTGGCAAACGAGCGAGCGGCCACCTGAAATCGCTGAAATAGCGAAGTGACCGTTGCCCATAGACATACGCAATTGCATATGCGTTGCCTATCTTTAATCGAGGGAGGAGACGATGCACAGAAAGAAAATATCTTCCCTTTCCATGCATCCTCTCATCCGGAAAGTCCACTTCCACTTCCCATCCTTTCCTTATATGAAAACGGGTGAGAAGGGAAAGAGGACTAAGTTAGGCCTCCGGGACGCACACTCATCAGACGAAACGCGGAATGGCTTCCACTTGACGCCTGTCTTCTGTGTGGTCGTGGTATTTCACCGGGCGAGTCGGGCCGGTTCGTGCGAAGATGTAAAAGCGGGCTCTACCACTGTTAAACAATCTGAGAAGAAAATCAAAAATATGTGTATAACCTACACTTGGCCAGCGTGGTTGACTCCATAGTAACCAAGCCATCTTAATCACCCTTAACTAAGGGTAGGCTCAGAGCCCCTCAGTAGGGACGTACAGTGAGCTGATGATGATGAAGATATCGAGTGATAATTTAACTGCAAAAATTGTTAGATACAAGCATAAGAGCTATAGGATTATGTAACATGAATAATCTATCACACACATAACAACATGCATTTAGATTGTTTAATCCTATAAATTAATATGATCCAATGCATGTACCGATATCAGTTACATTTGATAACATATCAGTGACAAAACAAACGAATTTTATTTCTGGGCACATCGCCAGTACACTTATCAGAAATTCAAGCGGATTTCCATGCAGTTTCCTGTTTATATGATGTTTTATCTTTATAGTATTATTGAAAAGCCGTTTATATTAAGTTATAAAAGATTCTTCTCAAATATTATTCATAAAGTTAGGAACATTTATCTTACTAATATTATAAATGTGAAAGTTTAGATGGATGTTTGTTTAAAGTTATCTCCGGAACGGCTGAACGGATCTCTATAAAATTTTAGTATACATATAGAACATAGTTTGGAAGAACATATGGGCTACTAATTTTGTTTTTTTTTTTAATTCCGTGCGGACGGAGTCGCGGGCGACCGCACGGCCGTTTTAGGGTATCTCCGAACCGGCTCATCGGATCTCGCTGAAATTTGGCATAAATGTAGAGCATAGCCTGGAAGAACACATTGGTTACTCATAAATTTTTAGCAATCAATTAATAGTAATATAAGCTATTGTCTGCTACTTCATTTGCGTGGAATTAAAAAAATAATTATGAATTATTCGTGACTGTAATATATCTTTGTTCCAAATTTCATCCAGATCCATTTAGCCTACGTAGCGATCTTTAGAAAAATCGCATTTATATGTATGATTTAATGAGCAACTTAAGTAGAGTTTAAATAATTTGAAAACTCGTTTGTCTAATGTCGTTTTACCTTAGCAACGTCTCCAAAATTTAATCAACTGTTTTTAGATGTATTCCCTAATTATGTTTTAATTACGTAATAGTGTGTTAGTTCTTTTGATTGGTATAATAAAGACTAGATCGTTAAAAGGCATTAGTACATTATTTATTTGCTTGAGTGAAATAATTTAATACTTCTATGTATCGTTATTACGTTTTTTCAGTAGCGATCGAGTGTTTTCCTTATTATTGTGTGAATTTTCTAAGTAAATTTATGTCTTGTGAGATTAACCGTGAGTTTCTGACATCATAATCCTCGTTTAAAACATATTGCTATCTCTATTTTGTCAAAGATAGACTGGGATGGCGATATATTTTATACATACATTTTGGTCTCGGAAACCCACGGTTCACTGAGAATATTTACTCAATAATTTCAACGATGTTAGCAAAGAATTTCGTTTATGTTTATATTCGGTCGCCATCTGGTACATATATCGTAGCAGCGTAACGGGAAAAAGGCGAATTTTAAATTAGTTAAGATTCTTGAACTCGACAAGGAGATTTTATTCAAATTAAATAAAAATAAAACATAATGAAAAGACATTTCTTTTGTGACATTTTTTACCATTGAAAAACCTACTCTTCAACGTAACAAGTTAGAAAAAAAACTTTTTTTAAACGAATATAAGTGTATATTAAGTATCCATGTTTAGAAAAACTAAATCAAGAATAGTTTTTATAAAATAAGTGTACGGTGTTGTGTACCGTACACACAAAATTAATAAAAAAAAGTGCTAGCCATTGTTCTTCCAGATAGAGTATGTTCTACATCTGTGCCAAATTTCATCAAGATCCGTTTAACCGTTCTGAAGATACCTTCTAACAAACATCCATCCATCCAAACATTGGCATTTATAATATTAGTAGAATGTAATAAATTAATGGTATTTTAAGAAATAAAAGGTTCATTTTGTAAAATACTCCGAGTTTTACGCAACTCAGTTACTTACAGCGTTTATTTTGTTAAATGGCTTGGAGCAAAAAATACAAACTGTAGCTCGGGAAAAATGTTTTAGTTACTTTTATATTTCATAGTAACGAGGAAAAATATTAGGTAAACATGCAACATCCTACCGTAAGTTTCTGGTCTCAGAAGCCCAAAGTTATTTTTATAATCTGTAATCTTAAAATTACTGTGAAATTAAAAAGTGATAATTAAAAAGATAAAACAATCATTCTTTAAATAACACCCCCTTTATAGTATAATATGAAGCTTAAAAGCTCTACCCGTAATGTAGAGTTAAAATGTCGCATTTCTTTTTATTATTCGTGCAACGGTTGCATGTGGCCAATATAGCAAATTGAAAAGCTAAAGACCACTTAAATACATCTGCGTGCACTCAAAAGTCGAGCAGCGAGTTAATAATACGTGAACATAAAATATTTCTGACTCAATTTTTTTTTTCTTTTGTAGGTGTTTTTTTTTTAATAAAATTGTTATTACTGGCCAGAATTTATTAATAACTGTCGCCCGCAACATCGTCCGCGCGGAATTAAAATAAAACTTAGTAGCCTATGTGTTCTAAATCTACGCCAAATTCCAGCAAGATCAATGGAGCCGTTCTGGTGATACCTTCAAACAAACATCCATATAAACATTTGCATTTATAATATTAGTACGATAGCAGTGGAAACAAGTAATTACAATTTGTAACTAAATTAATTCGACAATCTGGCGAATTGAAGTGAAGTGAGACCAATCAGAAAGACTATATTCAGGATCAAAGCAAGTAAATACAAGGGCCAAATCAAGATAACATTCTCTGCAATCACTCACTGACTGGCAATCCGCTTTGACCGACTGACCGATTTATCATTGAGTATGTCGAAGACCACTCCACTAGCAAATACGACTAACGAGTTTTGGCATACACTTTTAGCCTGTTATTAACAATGAGTTTCCACTGTTGAAATACTTTTTTTAACAACAGTACTTCTATCCCACTCATTCTCTTTGGGAAAAAAACAGAGACAGTAAATTTACGTCATCTAGTTTTACACGATATCTTATTTCTACTAACAAAATATATAAGTAACCAAGACTAATAAATTCTGGCCTGGAGGCGCTTTGATGCTTCTTCTTATATATAAAATTCTCGTGTCACAATTTTCGTTCCTATACTCCTCCGAAACGGCTTGACCGATTCTCATGAAATTTTGTGAGCACATTGAGTAGGTCTGAGAATCGGCCAACATCTATTTTTAATCACGCGCGGACGGAGTCGCGGGCGACAGCTAGTTATTATATAATTTACCGTTGATTTCCGAGACCAACATTTCATTCGTCATTATCTTTGACAAAATAGGGATTAAATAATATGTGTTGAACGGAGATTTTAAGTATAAACGAAAAAAAAATTTTTTTTTCAACACTGAGTATTTTTTTTTGGAGTTTTCCATAAACGATTTACACATTTCTGACAGCTAGAATTTTGAATTTTAGCAATGTAGATTTTACTTTATGCTTCTTCTATATATACAGGGTCATTCACTCACCAATGGCCAGCGAATTTATTTTGAAGTGGGATCATTTTGAGAACACTTAACTCGGTGGATGAAGATTCACGTAAGATGGCGGTCTAAGCTTTAGGATCGATTTTTTTTGTTGAAATAGCGATATGCGGCTTTTTAGTAAGCTTTTAAGCGAACCTGAAGTGTTTGTATATTAATATTTAAATTTAAAAACATTATGTTGAGATGAAAATACTTCGTTTAATATCTTTTTTTTTTGATTTTGAGTCATTTTTTTATTATTTTAATGACCGTATTATTTTAGACAAATTATAAATTAACTAATTGTCGCCCGAGACTCTGTCCGCGGGGAATATAATAATAATGAATAGCCTTGTTCTTTTAGGCTATGTTCTACATCTATGCCAAACAGAGAGATCCGTTTAGCCGTTCAAACTATTGTATTTATAATCTTAGTAAGGGTAATACTTTTTTATTTTACTTTTATTAATACAGTATTTTTTTTCCATAATAACTTGTAATTGTCTCGTTTCATTACTTTAATTGCTTTCAAATTAAAAACCCACTTAATAAAATAATTTTTCTCAATGAAAAAAGTTTCTAATTAATTTTGATCAGCGGTAGATTGCTTTGACGTGAAAGTCGGCCACCGTAGCAAAATTTATTTTCTTTTTAAAAACGCGAAGAAAAAGAAAATATTTTACATTAAAATAAATGTAATTTGACTTATATAATTGTGCTTTTCAATAATTTAGTAATTTAAATTATTTAAAATATATAATATTTTTCAATGTTCAATTTTATTTTTTATAAAATGAAAATTTACGGCCTTAGTAAAAAAAAATTAGACGATATTTCAAATACATTTTAGCTTTTTATACCGTTACCATAGCAACCGGAGCGGATTTTTGGTAAACATGGCTATTGAAAGCGTATGCGTAGGCTTGCGAAATGAGTTCTTTTTTTATTCTTAGTTCTTGAGCTAAGTGATAAAATACTTAAACTAAATTGTGTTGATACATATTTATGGTGAAACATATAACCAATTTGTCCATAATATCCTTCATCATCATCTTCTTCTCAGATATGTGCAGGTTGCATCACGATGTTTTCCTTCACCGTAAGAACGTCCGATAAATGTACATGCAAATCAGAAAACGAAAGACACATTGGTATATGGCGGGATTCGAACCCAGGATCTGCAGATTGCAAGTCACGGGCTTGACTCCTGAGCCACCGACGCTCTATTTAAATATCCTTCACCGGCGTTCAAAGGGTTAAAACACGTGTTTAAATAAACAGTGTCTAACTATATTTTTGGGCTTTTCATTTAGAGTATTGCACAAATGTATTTATTATATTACTAACTACCCGCAACTCCGTCCGTGCGTTATAAAAAAAACAATTGGTAGCCTATGTTTTCTTCCAGACTATATTCTACATCTATGCCAAATTACAGCGACATCCATACAGCGGTTATCGAGACACCTTTAAACAAACATCCATCCATACATGCAAATATTCGCGTTTATAATATTAGTAAGATAGTGAGATCGTAAACTGAAATGAAATTGAACAATTTATTATTTTTCTTTTATCACACATGTATTTTTTTATAATTTAAAAGTATTTGTGGCCAAGTCAATGCAAGTTTTTTAACTCGAAAAAAACTAAAAAATAACCTTGTGCCTCTTTTAAATATTAATATAGAGACTGAGTTATTTACACTATTCTGTGGTATGTTTTTGTCGAACTGTCAGTTTCTTGCAAACTATTATAAATTGTGCCTTTGATTTTTGAGGTTAAAAGCCGGTGTTACAGTAAAAGCTTTACTGACGTTCTCTTTGTGTTTCTTTCAGGAGTTTGCTTACGTTTACGAATTTCTCACTTTCGTAATGTTGTATACATATGTTAGGTACACTAATGTTATTTCTTTTTAAATATATATCTTATACATATTTATAATTAAAATTGGAGTGTCTATATGTAACATAGAAATAAAATTTTATATTTCGTACACATTTGACTTGATAACAATGACAAAAAAAAATTTCTTTGTATGTTTGGAAAGCCGCGTTTGTGTCGGTTACTATCGGGAACGGCTGAACCGATTTAGACGAGACTTTGACGGGAAGGTAGCTGAGCTGATGCACGCGGCCATGTTATAGGCTATTTTTTAATCTGTACTGACGAAGTCGTAGACGATCTATAGTTAATAACATAGATTTATCGTGGGTTGCTGAGTTCAAATCTACGTTTAAGACATATTGTTATCTCTGTATTATTAAAGATAACGTCAAGGATGACGATATATTTTATACAGAGATTTTGGTATCAGAAACCCGTGGTTAGTCGAATTTTTATAGTTTTTTTTTAGTAGTAACTTATTAATGTACCGTAACCCAAGTAAAGGAGGGGGAGGCCTACGTCCAGCAGTGGACAAATTTAGGCTGATTATGATGATGATGATGATGATGATGAAAGTAAATAAATTATATGTAAGTACTTTTAGACATTATTAGTTAGGATCGTGAGAGTGACGTGCTTTCGTTACAAAGTCCAGTGTCAGAATGAATAGTTAGGGGCATAAACATCGACATTTTTGTAAGGCTAGTGTTGGGTCACTGCCACATTTTCGGATTTTCTTCCTAACGGTACATAATGTAATTCTTTAATAATCTTAAAATATTAAGGGAAAGTTCTTTATTATTATGGCCGGATATGTTCGTATATACTATTAATCATTATTATTAATTACATTTTATGAAAACCCCATTCATAAGGACTGTCGTCTTTTCGTTGGAAAAATAAATTAACGTATAATAGATTGCTCGGGATGTTTGTGCACGATAGAAAAAATCATGTCTGTTTTATATCAAACTCGTCATTGGATAACGCGTATGTTTATCGTATTGGTTTCGATAGATAAAAAAAATGTGTTGTCGTAAATTTAATACCACATGGCGAGTGTTTCTCCTCAAATTAATTTGTGATAATCATAATAATATTTTTTATAAGTTTTTCTTCTACATAAAACTTACGTCATTTAAAGGTTGATCTGAAGTAATGATTTAAATAAAATAACAAAGCGTCATCGGCAATTGTGGATGTCTATGGGCAGCGGTTGCGTTTCAGCGAATTGGCCGTTTGCTCGTTTGTCATTTTCTTATATATATAATTCTCGTGTCACAATCTTCGTTCCCATACTCCTCCGAAACGGCTTGACCGATTCTCATGAAATTTTGTGAGCATATTGAGTAGGTCTTAGAATCGGCCAACATCTATTTTTCATCCCCCTAAATGTTAAGGGTAGTCTACCCATAAATATTTATTTTTATATTTTAGACAAACACGCGGACGGAGTCGCGGGCGACAGCTAGTACTTATAGAAGAAAGCATACATTTTTCCTAGTTCTAGCCCACCTATTACACTTCTACTATGTAATATTGTAGAATATTATTTTAACTCAGATTTGATAAAATGTATTTCACGAAAAAAACATAAAGTGCAAGCTCAAAATATTTTTGTCCGGAAGACCTTAACGCTTGTAACAAACCAATGAGGTTTATTTAGCGTTAAATATATGTTTATTTATATTCAAAATTGTATTGTTAAATAAAAAAAAACTGAACTTGACCAAAACTGAATACCTTTCTATAGTCACATTCTTTCTAATTTTTAAAAGCAATGCAATAATATTAACTCACGAGATATAAGGGAAATTGTTCAGTTTTATATTATTGCTCTTACAGCGAATAAACATGTAATTCGGTTAATGTATGTCATAAATTTGCTATATTTTCATATTGCCCTAAATACATTTTCTTGTGTTGTTTATGCAATTTTAAATACAAGGTTAATTCAATTGTAAAACATTAAAATCGTTCAACAATTCTATTGTTACCCGTTCAAAGTAACCATAGGTTTCTATGACTATAACGTTTATAAAACACTAGCGGTCACCCGCGACTCTGTCCGTGCAGAATCTAAAAAAAACTTAATCAGTAGCCTATGTGTTCTTCTAGACTGTGTTCTATATGTATGCCAAATTTCATCGAGATCCGTTTAGCCGTTCTGGAGATACCTTCAAACAAACATCCATCCATCTAAACCTTCGCATTTATAATATTAGTAAGAAGTAACATAACGTCGTCCCTTTCATTCGCTTTGTATAAACAGAGCCAAAAATATATGTTAGTTCAGGTGTTTCAATAGAACCCACTGTAATTTATTTCAATTTTTCAACATGCAGATATCTCGTGATTCTGCAAACGAATGTACCTACACAAAGCGATCAATCTATACATATAAATAAAATTGGAGTGTCCGTATGTAAAAACAAACAAAAAATTATGCATTTGCATTACTGAGGACAAAGAAACAATTTAAAAAAATCTGTCTCTGTCTGTATGTCCCAGCCACTTTTGTTTCTGTTCATCATCATCAGCTGACTATACGTCCCCACCGAGGGGCTCGGAGACTTCCCTAAGTTAAAGTTGATTGATTAATTGTTTCTGTTAATTCCTGGTAACTAACACTTAAATTAATGTCTTAACTAGCGGTCGCCCGTGACTCTGTCCGCGCGGGATTAAAAAAACATAATTAGTAGCATATATGTTCTTCCAAACTATGTATGCCGAATTTCATCAAGATCCGTTCAGCCGTTCTATAATAGAATCTTCAAACATCCATCCATCTATACATTCGCATTTATAATATTAGTAAGACTAAACTTTTCTATAACCGATGATTTCGGAAACTTCTTTTTACAGTTCAATGGACTGATTTATTAGAAAAAAGTTAACCCTTTGATCCTATTCCATTAACTGTATATAAAGTTTTCTAACTTCTTTAACTACTTTAGAATTGTTTCTCTAGTCTTAATTCACTTTGTATTTTTATTAAGCGTCGTGAGAATTCTTATGTGTGTAGATAAGTTAACTTACACTAAGTTTTTGAGAGCAAAATTGCTTTTTAGAACATACTGTTATTTTTGTTTTTTCAAATATGACAGTAAGGATATGTTTATAAGGAGAATTTGGTCTTAGAAACCTAAGGTCAGAAAATAAAGTCAGTAAAGATCTAAAAGTAAGGCAAAAAAAAAAGTTCATTTCGATTAAAAATATCCAAAATCTCTCCCCTGGCTACTACATTGCGGCTTGACCCGCGCTGATCATTTCTCTGATATTCTGATCTGTTACTGAAAATAAATTTATTATGACAGGGATGACGATATATTTTATACAGAGATTTAGGTTTAAAAACCAACGGTTACTCCTATTGGAGTAACTTATTAGTTATCTTAGTAATTTTATAAATGCGAATGTTTGGATGGATGGATGGTTTGTTAGAAGGTATCTCCAGAACGACTGAGCGGATCCTGCAAAAATTTGGCATAGATGTAGAACATAGTCTGCAAGAACATATATGCTACTAATTATTTTTTTAATTCCGCACGAACTCACTGGAGGATTCTAATATAAGAAAAAAATAAAATTGGTTTAAGACTTTTTCTAAGCATCATCATCATCAGCACACTGCATGTCCCCACCGAGGGGCTCGGAGCCTACCCTAAGTTAAGGGTGATTAGGCCATAGTCAACCACGCTGGCCAAGTGGCGGTCTTTCTAAGCATAAAGCAAGCATTTTAATAGTCGTAAAATTAACTAAAACTCGTATCGCATTTGCGTAATGGTGACATACATTGTTGTGGCCATAGAAGATCTTGTGGCATCTTCAAAATCACACGTCTATTTTTGTATCCGCTCGTATTTTCCTAACCGTTTCGCTGGAACAAGTTAATTTCGAAGCGTACCATTCCTATCACGTTCCGATGTTACATTTTATATTAGCCTCGGTAGCCGCAATTATACTAAAAATAACTTCTTTATTGATTCAACGCATAGTTAGTTTCAGTCTAATTTTATTTATAGTTTCACACATTTTTATTTTTAGTTGATTTATCCAGACTTATTGGATTGTTACATTGTTTTGTAACCACCTGTATATGTCTGTACTGATTTTTATACATGGTGTAACATTTTACTTGTATTTTCAAATTTTATTTGTAGGGGTTCTAATAATGTGACTTGATTGTTTAAAATTAAAACTTAAGTTTGCAATGATGATTAATATTTTATTCTTTCTATTTACTAACCTCAAAAGTTACTAAAGAATAATGCGCATCAGAAACTTACTATAAGATTCATAGGAATATTTAAAATCTACAATAAATAGAAGTTTAGAGTTAATTTTATTACTACCTTTCCCTTACCATTCTTTTCTTGTTAGGATGGGAAAGGAAAGTGGACTTGACGGAGAAAACACACACTAGAGGAAATATCCACTTTTTGTGCAATTGCGGACGTGACATAGATACAAATATTTTTAGTTATAAAAATTAACGTTTTGTTTCCTTTTGTTGCAGAAAGTTGACCGCAGTATGAATCTGACTCTGAACGCATCAGCAAAATGGTTAATAGAAGCATCTCGAGGTATAGAAAATCCAAACAACCTTCTGGAGAAATTCTCTTTGAACAGAAAAGTCGATGACCGGACAAGCGCACTACTTCTCACTTTCTATGGCATCTTGGTAGTTATAGGCGCTGTTGGAAATGCTCTCGTTGTTATTTCAGTAAGTATCAAGATGATGAGATCCGAACACTAGACGTGCAACTGATTTTTCGACTGACCCGAAATAATAAGTTTAAATATACACGTTAATAAAATTGTAGTGTCGGTATGAAATATGAAAAAAATCATACTTCGTACACGCGATTTTTGTCTGTTTGTCTGTATGCCTGTCATCTAGACCGCGTTTGTTCCGGGAATATCTGGAACGGCTGGACTGACAGGACTTTGACGGGAAGGTAGCTAATGCACACGGTCATATTATAAACTACTTTTTTGTTATTTTTTTTAATTCTGCGCTGACGAACTCGCGGGCGATCGCTATCTTGTCTTACTTCTTTCTAATATTTACAATTAGAATGTTGAGCTGTTTGTTGGATGTTTGCTAGAAGGTATATTCAGGAGAGCGGCATGAATCTCGCTAAAATTTGGCATAGATGTAGAACATAGCCTAGACGAACAGAAAGGCTACTTATTAAATTTTAATTCCGCGCAAACGAAATCGTGGGCGACCGCCAGTTACAAATAAATTATAATTAATGTAAACAAGACACGATCGTATAGTTTCAATCATAAATTTGATATTCGTGATGAATAGAGTTGTACCCTGTATTGGATAATATTGAAATGTAATAAAAGACATTGTTTGAAACGTTTTCAATCAGATTAATAATTCAGCGAGATTTTGCCACAGAAATTGTTAGAATGAAATGTAATAGTTAATATTATTTAAACGCAAAATCCTAATTTTACTCTGCTTATCCTTCCCACCCTTTTCTTACAAGGAAAGTATGGGAACGGAAGAACATAAGGGAACACTTTTTATCAGTGCATCCTCTCCTCTGTCCATTAAAATGCAATTATGGATGTATATAGGAATTGGTCGCTTCGCTATTCCGGCGAATAAAATCCTATACCTCCAATTTTTTTTAGACATTGGTGACAACTATTGTTCTTTTAATTGTTTATATTATAAACTTTCATAATCATCATCATCATCACCATAATCAGCCTAAATTTGTCCACTGCTGGACGTAGGCCTCCCCCATCGATTGCCATAACGCCCGGTCCTGTACCGCCCGCATCCAGTCCACTCCCGCAACCTTGACCAGGTCATCGTTCCATCGTGCTGGAGGCCTACCTACGCTGCGTAGACCTGTCCGCGTAATATTAATTTATAATTATTTTCAGGTTGTCAGGAAACCAGTGATGAGAACAGCAAGAAACATGTTTATTGTCAACTTGGCTGTCTCTGATGCGTTGGTGTGTTGTGTTGGAACACCTCTGACATTAATGGAACTTTTAACCAAACATTGGCCGTTACCAGATTGGCCGAGTTTATGCAAAGCGTGTGGAGCAATTCAAGCTATATCAATATTCGTTTCAACTATATCAATAACGGCTATCGCCTTGGATAGATATCAGGTACGTATTTGGATGTTTTTTTACATTATAACAAACTAGCTGTGCCCGTGACTCCATCCGCGCGGGATTTAAAAAAAAGTTAATAAGTACCCTATGTGTTCTTTCAGACTATGTTTTACGTCTATGCCAAATTTCAGAGAGATCCATTCAGCCGTTCTGGAGGTACCCTCAAACAAACATCCATCAATCTATCTAAACTTTCGCATTTACTCGTATAATATTAGTATTGATTCTTTGTCGCTTTAATGATCACCACTGATACATGGACAGGTTTTAAGCCGTGTTATTTTGTGCCTTTTTGGTGCTGACGGTTACGGTTGGTAGTGGTGGTAAGGAATCAAATTAATAGAGATAAAATTAACTATCAGGAACTTAAACAGGCGCGTTACCTATCCATTTACAGAGATCAGTGCCAGCAATCTTATATTTCCAAAAAAAGAAATTAAGAATATTCTAAAGAATGTTTACTTTGGATTGTCTGTTTCTAGTATTCTTTATATCTTAATTAAATTTGGATTTAAGATACAAAAACATTCTGCCATCTCTATTTATTCAAAGCGAATGAAAAAGATGACAATGTGTTTTACACAGGTGTTTCGGCAGTGGAAACTCGCACTAAAGTTCGTTTATTAAATGAGCTTAAATTTAAACTTTATCATCATGGCATGAGTTCTCTTTCCAGATATCGTTCGTTACTTAAACAATTTAAACATATGAGTTAAACTGTTTACACTTCACTCAATATTTCTGGAAATAGGACTCGTTGTTGACTTTGTTTTTGACGTCATCTTCTGAACTTGTCTTATTTGAAGATTGTAAATGATATACGATGAACTGTTACTACATAGTTCTAGGTTCATCTTACTTCTTACTAATATTATATATGCGAATATTTAGATGGATGTATGTTTGAAGGTATCTCCAGAACAGCAGAACAGACATCGTTGAAATTTGGCACACATAGAACGTAGTCTGGAAGAATACATAGGCTTATAATTTTTTTTCTTAACTCCGCGCGGTATCCTTGTAACTCTCTAGTAAAAGAGTTAAAAAAAAATGTAATTAGTAGCCTATGTGTTCTTCCAGACTATGTTCTATATGTATACCAAATTTCATCGACATCCGTTCAGTCGTTCTGGAGATACTTTCAAACATCCATCTAAACATTCGCATTTATAATATTAGTAAGATCTGTAGTGAGATTCAAAATCCAAACAATTGTTTAGTGCAAGTAAATGAATCCTATTTATAACGGTAAAATATTTTCAGTTGCTCATAAATTTCGTCGAAAAAAAATAGAAAATTTACAAAATTAAATATTTGCTATGAGTTTTTACCAAGGCGCCATATTATTTACAATTAAAAATAATCTTGTAATGGCACATATTACGGAAAAATAAATCTATATAAATAGATGAATATTAAAATAGTTATTTAAATGAATGAAATTATTTTTAATATATCCAGCTCTCAATTCCTATATAAATATATTGAAAAATAAATCTTACTTCGACAAAGCACAATATGCGGCGCATAGAGAAACTACATTTATCTTTGACATAGCAACAACTTCAATATATTTTTATCCCCTTGATACTTGACTTTACAATACATATTCCCCTTTTATTTTTACGTAAATGTAAATTAGCATTATACATTAATAGTTGATGCCTGCGACATTGTCAACAAAAGAATAAAAAAAAACTGAAAAATTACTGGTCTAAAGTAAAGTGAATTTGACAGATCAGGGGAGGCATGGGAAGGGGAAATAAACTCTTCATGTAGGTTTAGATGTCGGCAGCAGTCGCCACTAAGTTATCAACCATGAAGAAAAGGAACATTTGATTATAAACATATCACAATTTTTGAACAATTTTATATTATTAGTTACTTTGTAAACTACCCATATTTACAATTTTACGGTGACATACAAGCGTATACATCGTATTGTAATATTTAGATAATGTAATCTATTGTAGCATATGTTATTGATTTTATATGAACTCAAGCTTTATCTAGTATCACTCGAGAGGCTATCGTAATAAAATAAATGCACAAACTATAGATAATTGATAAGACGACCATAAGTATACAAAAAAAAAACATTCCTTTGGTTTAATATAATAATTACGAAGCTAACGCGTATCTTTCAGTCAGATCTTCAATTTATCTTACTTCTTACTATTATAAATGCAAATGTTTAGATGGATGTTTGAAAGTAAGGTGGAACGGATCAACGGCTCTTGATTAAATTTATTACAGATGTAATGCATAGTCTGGAAGAACATACAGGCCACTTACACGTGTAAAAATAAAATATGTCTGTTTTTCTCTAACCCTAGGTTTCAGAGACCAAAATCTCTGTTTAACATATCGTCATCCCTGTCATTATCTTTGACAACATTTTGTTTTATATCATAAGGTGGCAAACGAACGAGCGGCCACCTGAACCTACCTTTATTCGACGGAGAAGAGGATGCACAGAAAGAAAATATATTCTCTTTCAATGCTTCCTGTAATCCGTAAAGTCCACTTCCACTTCCCATCCTTTAAGAAAAAGGGTAGGAAGGAAAAGAGGACTAAATTAGGCCTCCGGGACGAACATAGAGATAACGTGTTTTAAACGGTCATTTCGGTCTCAGAAATCTAGTGTAAGAGAATAAAATATATGATAGATATATATTTGTACTCATGTTTTAGCTTTAGAAACCCATGTTGAAGAGTTTAAGTACACAGTTCACCTGTTATAAAACTTGTAAACACGGCTTATGAAACCTACAATATATTATTTTGTCGACAGCTGATCGTGTACCCAACGCGTCCCGGCCTGCAGACAATGGGCGCTCTAGTTACTATGCTATGCATCTGGGTCACCGCATTTTGCCTCGCATCACCTCTTTACATCTTTAGAAGCCTAAAAACCCACAACATAGGACTTAAGGATATGGATTCATTAAGTTTCTGCATTGAAGACTGGCCAATTGCTAATGGACGAGCCATTTACTCCTTATTTAGTTTAATATTACAATATCTCCTTCCAGTTTTAGTAGTTGTTATGGCCCATGTACAAATACATAGAAGATTGCGTGGAAGAAGACGAACAACAAGAAAAACACCAGCTATTCTTATAGCTATTGCTGTTACATACGTTATAAGTTGGTTACCTTTAAACTTATTCAATATAATAGCAGATTTTAGTACCGAACCGATATTGGAAGAGAAGTCAATGACAATCACTTACGCAATCTGCCATATGTTTGGAATGTCAAGTGCTGTATCCAATCCTTTATTATACGGCTGGTTGAATGATAACTTTAGAAAGGAATTCGAAGAAATACTTTGCTGTTGCAAAAAGCGACAGATAACGAAAGATACGAGGATTAAAAATAGAAAAATGGATACGGAGTTGACCGCGTTAGCACAAATCGAACACACGGTTACTGCTAACACTAAGACATCTCAGTGCTCGCAAATTTTCTGACTAAAGTCTTGCTTCAAATAGCATGAAGATGTTATTGAAATGCAAAGCATTTGAACTATATTCTGCGTCAATTTAAAGTGTGTATGTGTTTCGTGTAGTGTAAACGGCATATTGTTTTCTGCTATGCTTTAGGTAGAGTAAAATTATCACAATAATGTTGTAAATTAAATGATTCTATGCAATTAGTATGTAAATATAGTTTAGTTTAGTACAACTAATACTATACTCTACGTTTTTATGAGCCCAAAACGTAGAGTATGAATATTAATTTCTATAATAATTACGCATTAATTGTTACAATTTCTATTTATAATAAAATTATATGATAATGACTTTATTTTTCTTAAAACATTTCCTGTAGTAGTAAATTTTACTACGTTTCCTAGCGGTTAGTTTCGACCGCACCTTTAGTAAAGAACACACAACTCCATACAACACTAGGCATAGTCAACCACGCTAACCCAGTGCGGTAACTTCACACATGTCCTTGAACTTTCGCATATATGTGCAGCATCACGATGTTTTCCTTCACCTTAAGAATGTCGGATAAATGTACATATTTAAACCAAAAATCGATAAACACATTGGTATATGATGGGATACGAACCTGGGACCTGTAGATTACAAGTCAAGTGTTTAACTCTTGAGCTATCGACACTCTTCTCTATAGTCAAAATACTATAAATACGTACTTAAAATATATTTGAAACGCAATATAACATAGTATTAACATAAATTATCGTCTTCGATATACTTAAATAATTAATGAGGAAAATCCTCGTAAGCCTTAGTTAATTTGTTACGCTGCGCAAAACATTTATAAGCTTTGTTTGTATATTATCACTTTGTTACATAAATGAAGCTTTAGGCTCTAGCCTTGCTTACATAATGAGACATTTACTATTTTAATCATGTAAATTAAATAGATTAAAGGCCTGTTTTATGACCAAGTAAGTCTTGAATAAGCTATTTGGAACTTATATATAAAAAACAAATGCTGTTCTTTAATCCCGCTAGAACTCGGGAACAGCTGAACGGTTTTAACTTATCCTGGTTTAGGCCTCCATGAACATTGGAAGGTTTAAAAGGTGAGAAAAATTTGAATAAGTGCCGGGAACAAATTAGATTTTTTTCATTCCACGCGGACGGAGTCACGGGCGACAGCTAGTCTCAAATAAAATCGTTGGCGTTTTACAACCTCTAATAAATAAGTTGTAAAGGTACACGTCCATTGGCGTACTTGCTTTGTCTTGATGCGATGCGGGCGGCGTGGATGATGGACGCGGCCGTGCATCATCCACGCGCGGACGTGCGTGCGGTGCGTCCGGACCGGTCCAATGGACGCGTAACTTCAAATTCAACCTATTTCGACAGGTACTGTTATATGTTATATATAACTTGAACATAGTGAAACAGGCCACAATATTTACGTGGCTTTATAAATAAAATATAATAAAACACAATTAAAAAGGGAATAGATATTATATTTTGTAAAGACAAAACAAAAGACGATATAATGAATGAAATACAATATTTACGAAATAATATTTAGCAAAGAAATATTACATTGTAAATATTTAATTACTCCTATTTATTTATAATTCGAGTACTTTAGTATTATAATACTTTTTAATGATCAAACAAAACTGTACGCAAAGAAAATATACACAATATGAAAACTCACACAACGAGATACACCTTTTGTTCCAATGAAAATTATTTAATATTACACAACTCAACAACGAAAAATTTCACTGGAACAAGTCCAAAACTAAAACCGAATTGGAACAAATTGTATATTTCTATTTGATATCAGATTGTTTTCAACTATTGGAATGTAGATATTCATTATCAAATATAAAATAAAAATTTAATAATACTAACAGTCGCACGCGACTCTGCACGGAATTAAAAAAATTTCATTAGTAGCCTATGTGTTCATCCAGACTATGTTCTATATCTGTGCTAAATTTTTGATAAGATACCTTCAAACAAACATCCATCCATCTAAACATTCGCATTTATATTAGTCAGACATGATTGCTTTTGCTATCTCTACATTAGTTAATTTTTGTGAAAATTAATAATGAGATTGAATTTGAATCAATATAAAGGTTAAGGGAGACCAAATAAAGCATGTATTCTGTGAAAGAGAATATGCAATAGAGGAATAAATTCAGATATGACGGCTGATAGACATGTATGGAATCATCATCACCAACCTGCCCTTATCCCTATCAAGGGTCGGCACAGCATGTACTACTCCTCCATACATCTCTATCAAACACACATCATCATCATCCATCATGTCTGATAGACATGTATGGAAGAGAAGTATATATGCAGACCCCGCATAGTAACAAGGAATGATAATTATGTTTAGATTAGTAATGTTTTAAAGATTAAAAAAACTTACGAAATTATTTGTTTCGTCTGTCTGGCTACATGTTTCTAAAGCATACGTCAATAACGGATCAATTGGTTAAAATATCTAGATTTTTCAACTAAAAAAGCACAATATACAAAATCAGATCCACCTGATGTCAAGTACTAATGAGACCTAGATTAAATATAGATAAAAGTTGTACTTTTTTCCTACTAATCGTAGGTTCGGTTCATTAAATAGGTCGAGAACACTCTTCGTGCCACAGTGTGAAGTATCGCTGCGGATTTCTGAGTGCCGCTGAATCTTTGTCGTTCCGCTTCATCAGGACTGTCATAGTAATTAGTAAAAACTTTAAAGATGATTTTATACTTTGTTATTATATTTTAATTTTAGATTTTTCAATATAAAATGGCGTATTAACGTGTTTTTATCAGCTGGAATATGGCTTACTTAACATTTTGTTTCAGGATTTTTTTTAATTGATACTTTGATTTACAGAAAGGATAATTAAATTATTCAAACTTTCGTGAGACATTATACTAAACTGATATATAAACACGGCTAAACACTCACGTATATACGTCCGGTGGCGGCACCGACTAGTTTCGAGCCCATCGGGGGCCCATCAGGAAGAGTGGCACTGGTATTATTTCGCGGACGCGGCCCGTCGCTCACTCTGGAGTGCCCCCGATGGGCTCGAAACTAGTCGGTGCCGCCACCGGACGTATATACGTGAGTGTTTAGCCGTGTTTATATATCAGTTTAGAAAGGATAATATTATCTTTCTGTGCGTCCTCTCCTCTGTCGATTATAGGAAGGGAACGGATCTGCAATGCGGATGTCTATGGGCAGTAGTCTCTTCGTAATTCGGATAATTCCTATGGCTGTATGTTCCCTTGCCTTGCCTCTTGTTATAAAAAAAATATAATAAAATTAAAAACTTAATTTTAAAAATAAAAAATAATGTTTCTCGTATATAAGAAGAAATAATCTCGGAAAACTTTGAATGCATTTCCAGGTCATGGCAATGAACAATAGTTTGGAAACTTGAAAATTGAGATTTCGTGCACGAAAAATATTAAAGATAAGTCTGGTGTTCGTATTGTTATTTTTGATGAGCACTTTTTGTTGAAATAAGAAAGAACTAGTAAACTTACTAACATTATAAATGCGAATGTATACATGGATGGATGTTTGTTAGTATATCCAGAACGGCTTCATGGATATCGTTGAAATTTGACATAGATATAGAAACATAGTCTGGAAGAATACATAGTCTACTATTTAAGTTTGTTTTTAATTCCGCGTGGATGAATTCGGTGACAGGTAGTACGTATACACGATAAAATCATGAAAATAAAGCAGTAAAATATCAAACAAAAGACATTATTCGACAAATAATTTACAACCATTATCGCTTTGTACTAAATTGAAAAACTTTATTTTAAACATTCGAAAATTGAACCGCTCAGTAACTATTGTAACGAAACAATTCTAGTTAAATGGAATATTAATTTGAAAAGTTGAATTGGATTGTTATATACATATCCTTATTAGATAAAAACCTACTATATCATTTGTAGATAAAGCTTATATAGTACTAGTTGTCGCCCACGGCTCCGTCCGCTCGGAATTATAAGACCAAGATAAGATAAATCTGTTCAGCCGTTTTCGAGTTTTAGCGAGACTAACGAACAGCGATTGATTTTTATATACATATATAGATACAATATATCGTCATCCCTGTCTTTCATCTTTGACAAAACAGAGATACCAATATGTTTTAAATGGGGATTTTAGTCTCAGAAACCCAAACTTAGTACTACTGAATTACTTTAAAGTATTTTGAGTTACTATTAGTACTCTTATGCTCATCAAGATAACATTGTGATGGATGATGGTGTGATGATTAACAATTCAACTCCTAAGATAAACCTATACTCAATTTGCAATCTTACATCGTCAGCCCATCGTACACAAGGCAATGTAATTCGAAACTAATATTGTATCGCAAGTATCGCATTGCTCACGCTCCACTCCGTTGAATCGTGATCGCACGTCTTCTATTCGGTCAGTACAAAGCGACTACATGTCAAACATATTTGCTCAGCCATCTTGAAAATCGTAATGACTGTTCTCGCTTAACAAACAGGTACCTAGGTATATCGACTGACTTGGTGGCGACCGCCGTGGGGTTTTAGTCGGTACAAGCCTGACAAACCCTTTGTCCCAGTAAGGTGGGTATGCGTTAGGCATTTGCCCACGTTAAAAAAGGTGTATTGACTGGCTTAGCACGCGACTTGAGAAGCGACTACATATCAACTGTATTTGCATCGCCATCTTGAAAAATCACGGCGACTTTAGCGACGACGTTAACAAATAGATTGCAATTGGCTAGGCTTTGGCGATTACATGGAAATCGTTAGGTTTCGGTTTACATCGCCTTGTACAAAGGGTCTAATTGTATCATGAAAGCGATAACTTTATGTTATAAACACCGGAAGTTGAAAGTTAGTTTAACTTAGTTAAGTTAAGTATCGTTAAGTTGTGACCGCGTGGGTTCTACTAATGGAACTGAAATTGTCGGGCTACGTTAGTTTTGCATTAACATAGTTTTTGTTACTTTAGATGTAAGCAGTAACATCTGTTAGCTAACGCAATTTAAACAGACATTTTGTAGTGCAATTTATATTTAACAAGCTGTCGCCCGCGAATCCGTTCGCGAGGGTTTAAAAATATATAATAGTTGACCCAATGAATATGCATATGAAGTTTCATAAAAATCGGTCAAGTTGTTTCAGAGGATGGTAACTAACATTGTGACACGAGAATTTTGTATTTAACAGTATTTAAAAAACCAAATTCTAATAAATTGATATAGGCATATGTCTCAGATTCCCTAAAGTGTTAAGTTTCCCGTTGGACCGATCGGTCTACCGATTGAATAGATTCGATCGGCCCAATAGTAAAGAAATCGATTTAAAACACACCCAAAGTTTGATGTAAAAAAATAGATTCCGCGTCAGAATCCAATAGCGTTATACAGATGTAATTTTCACCTAATAAACGCTTTATTGTAAACTCAATTTGTAATTTTAACCTTAAAAATCAGGCTTAAATA
The DNA here is from genome assembly GCF_000836235.2 of Papilio xuthus. NCBI lineage: Eukaryota > Metazoa > Arthropoda > Insecta > Lepidoptera > Papilionidae > Papilio > Papilio xuthus. Next base: position 3,707,442 of record NW_013530893.1, on the reverse strand, counting down.
ACTATTTGATTTTGCGCGCTCATTTTTGATTCTATAGACGTCACTTTTCAATAGACTATTAGCGATGGATTGTTGAAAAAAATCAAATAAAAGTAAAATAAATTTCGAAAACCTGGGACTTTATTGGCTACTAGCTGTCACCCGCGACTCCGTCCGCGCGGAATTAAAAAATAAACATAGTAGCTTATGTATGTGTTCTTCCAAACTATGTTGTGTATGAATGCCAAATTTCATCGAGATCCGTTCAGTCGTTCTCATTTATAATATTAGTAAGAAGTAAGATAAAGATATTTAGGTGAATCAAGATGGCCACTTACTCGTTTGTCACCATGTAATTTAAAAATAAAATTAAAAAATATTCGGAATTGCCTTAAGTCCATGGAATGAAAGTTGAATACAAAAACTTTTTTGTACTGTCTTTCAGAGTCGTCTCGTTTGAAACATTGGAAAATTCTCGAGTCTGCTTCATTTCATTGCTCACTTTTTATCCTATTCAAAATACGGAAGTTGGAAAAAAATAACGTTTTTTTCTTGTTATTACTATTACTTTAATCCCGTATTTTCATGATGATAGTTGTTGATGTGGATGCATGGAACGGCGGCATGGATATGGATGAAATCTGATTAACACATAGGCTACTTTTTTTAAACAAGTTTTTTTTTTTTAATCTGAAGCGGACGGACTCGTGGGCAACAACTAGTGTATTAAATAAAATATACTACAGAAGTCAAAGATAAATTATTATGGACAGTTATAAAGGACGATACAAGCTAGGAACAGGAATTTGTAACTAAATACTCAATCGATCGTTTAGTTGGAAATGGATACTTAAACGTTCCGGAGAGTTTTAAGTTTAGTTCCCAGATAGTTAGTCCTTTGAGAGCTTTGAAACTCCGTTAACTGTCTCCTTTACATATTTTGTAAGCAGTATTTTTAGATGTCGACTATATTAAATTAAATTCCTGCGTACATCGTGGAATCTTCGATGCTAATCATCTATTCGGTCAGTAGAAGCATAGCAACTACATGTCAACTGTATAGATTTACTTCGCCATCTTGAAATTCCCAACGACTTTTCTCAAGACGATCTTTACAAACAGGTAGCTAGCGACTAACTTCGACGTTGACAGAAATATCGACGTCGCTGTGTTGTCGTGCAGGGTTTCGATTTACACCACCTCGTGTGCGAAAGGCGTTCTGTGTTTATTAACACGTTAGCTGCCATGTCGGACTATATGGCCGACAAGCTAATGTTTCAATCAGGCTGTGTCGGACTATGTGTCCGACAAGCCATACTTCCATTCCACACCTCGCTTTGACTTGTCGGACGCTTTTTAATCGAATTGTTGTATACAGCGTGACCCGCAAGGCCCCATAAAGGTAATTTTTTTTCGTTTTTTGAAAAATCATTCTGGCAGCTTACGAGTTAATATTTCAACTTAATTTTTTTGGTGTGTTTTTTTTTTCATATGTATGAATGTTAATGTTTTATCTATACTAATATTATAAATCGGAAGAGTTTGTTTGTTTAAACGCGCTAATCTCAGGAACTACTGGTAGGATTTAAAAAATTGTTTTTTTCTTAGAGAGTCTATTTATAGAGGAAGGCTTAAGGCTATAACATTACGCTGCGACCAATAGTTTTTTTTTTAATTCCGCGCAGAGTCGCGGGCGACAGCTAGTAATTGATAATCAAAACAATTTAAAACGTGAATTATCTCTTCTTCACAGAAAATCAATTATAAAGTCGTTAAGAAAATACGTTTTATCTTTTTAATTTTACTTTATCTTTTTAATTCTGATGGACGTTTTAAAAAGGATAATGAAGAAATATACAAATTATATCTTTCTTTGTTTGTTACGTAAGTATTGCTTAAATAGTTGTAAGACAAAATTAAATATCGCAACTAACACAACAGATAAATGCGAATGTTTAGATGGATGCATGGATAGATGGATGGTTGTTAGAAGGTATCTCCGGAATTGCTGAATGGATCATTATCTAATATATAGGCATAGATGTAGAACATAGTCTGGAAGAACACACACGCACGACATCTAATAATACTAATTAAAATAAATAACTCAATTTCGTAATGATAAAAAATTTACTTGGCGATTAACTTGACTTCAATATTGACGAAAATCAAGTAGAAACAAATTGAATTTAAAAAGTCAAATCAAAGCCGATTAATTCAGCCAAGTTAACAATTTTATTTATTTCAGTTGTATTAGATTTTCTTACTTATGTAAGATTAGAAACAACTGAACCTATGGTGGAATTTTGGACGATACCGGCGCAATTAGAGACATTCCCTATCGAATCATCAGTATCTCAATGCGCCACAGAACTAATGGAGTGCTACTCTATGACTATTTTGTAAGAGTATAACATTTTTTGTAATAAAAATTTCACAGTATTTACACTAATCCTCATACATAGAGCAGTAAAGGTGAAAGGAAATAATTCGTAGTACTTCAATGATAAAATTCCATAATACTGAATATTCAAAATTTGCTATCAAATATATCTTGCCAATATAATAAATGCGAATGTTTAGATGAATGGATGTTTGTTTAAAGGTATCTCCAGAACGGCTGAATGGATCTTGCCGAAATTTCGCATAGATGTAGAACATAGTCTGGAAGAACACATATACTAATTTAGTTTTTTTTTATTTCGTTCTGAACGGACGCAGTCGCGGACCACAGCTAGTTCATTTTATAAATAAAAAAAACTGGTGGGATTAATTTGATAATAAGTTCCTTTATCATCGTGAGCTATCTATGCGTACTCAAGGGCTCGGAGGCCACCCTAAGTTATTATTGATTAGGCCATAGTCAACCATGTTCCATTATTTCAGTAAAATAGCCGTATGTGCTGTCAATTCCCAAACTGGACAGGGCTCTCGTGCATCTAAGAAATCCTTCCCAACATTCTGTGATATGCATTATCGGAATTGTAAAAGTGACGTAGGTAAGATGAAATTAACTAACATATTTTTTATATCATAAGGTGTGAAACGAGCAAGCTGCCTGAGTTAGCCTAAATAGCGAAGCGACCGCTGCCCAAACCGCAATTGACGTGTTGTCTGCCTCTAATCGACGAAGGATGGAACGCATAGAAAGAGAATATTTCCCCTTCCTACGCATTCCTTCGTAAAAAAGGTTGGAAGGGAAATAGGACTAATTTACACCTCCGATACATTGATTAGACGAAATGCGGAATTGTTCCCACTTCACGCCTGTCATCTGTGTGGCCGTGGGATTACAAGTGCTCCATTTTTTGTTTATTTTTCTTTTCTATTAAAATGATGGATGTCTTTTTACAGAGACGTGGCATTACTTAAAAGACGATGATGGATCGGGAAAGTGTTAACGGTTTGAAAATTTAATATTAAAATACGTCCACGCTAACACAAAAAGTTCAAATTATTTTGTGTCAATTTTTGGTTTGTTTTTTTTTATTTATTATTAACACCTAGTTTCTTTGATCAAACTCCATTCTGAAAAAAAAATCTACTATTATGAATGCCAATGATTGAATGGATGGTTGTAAGAAGGTATATCCAGAACTGCTGCCTGGATCTCGCTGAAATTTGGATGTCGACCATGAGATGAATACATAGGCTGTTAATTTTTTTTGTTCCGCGCAACGGATTTCCTGGAGATAGCTGGTTCGTTATATCATCTGTTTTTATTCAAATATTTGTTTAAAATAATAACTTACTTCTCCAGCTGTTACAGTTTTCATATTCTAATGCACAATAATTTGTAAAAGTTTTGAGTTCACCATCGTAGTGACGAGCGCAGACCAATTTCTTTCTACAATTAAATGTCATGCATGAATATAAAGAAGGTATGAGAATCGGCTACTATTTTTAAATCCCGCACACACGGAGTCGCTGGCCACAGCCAAAGACACCTTACTAAAATACAAATGCGAAAGTTTAGATGGATGGACAGATGTTTATTAGAAAGAAGAAAGAAAGAAAAGTTTTTATTATAGGTAATACAGATTAAACCAAGAAACAATAACTAACATAATAAAATTGCACATAACTAAGAAATTAAATTAGACTTAAGTTACAATTTATGGTTAATTTGGATAATCTAGTGATGCCCACACTAGAAGATATCTCCAGAACGGCTGAACGGATCTCGCTGAAATTTGGTGTACATGTAGAGCATAGTCTGGAATAACACATAGACTAGTAATGATTTTTTTAATTCTGCTATGCTTTAAAGCTAAGTTTAAAAAATATGTTAAGCAAACAAAAACAAAATGTTTTAACGTTCACTACGCGTTTAATGATCTAGTAGGCAAAACTCTTTATCATCAGCTCACTATACGTCCCCACCGAGGGGCTCGGAGCCTACCCTAAGTTAAGGGTGAGTAGGCCATAGTCAACCACGCTGGCCAAGTGCGGGTTGGTTGACTTCACACATACCTTGAATTTCTTCTCAGATATGTGCAGGTTGCATCACGATGTTTTCCTTCACCGTAAGAACGTCGGATTAATCTACATATGTAAATCGGAAATCGAAAAACACATTGGTACATGGCGGGATTCGAACCCAGGACCTGCAGATTGCAAGTCAAGTGCTTGACCACTAAGCCACCGACGCTCTAATGCAAAACCCTACTATTACATTTTAAAGAGTCTGTCTGTCGCGACTCTTTATTATTTGTAAAAATACTTACTTATAATTACTTGGGCAGTCAGTAAGAAAAATAGTACATCCTCTATCAATGAGTTCTGATTTTCTGAACACCGATTTTTTGGGGTAAAATCGAACCTTCCACGGCGCAGTATGGCGTTCATTTACATATTCTGATAATGTACCAGCCAAAACTATATATAATTCATAATTAGATAAATACATAAAAAAAACACTAACTACGAACGATGTTCTGAGAAATTTTTTAGTCGATAAAAAAAAATATTGAAGACTTATAAACCTTACTTCTTACTAATATTATAAATGCGAATGTATAGATGGATGTTTGCTTAAATATATCCGGAACGGCTAAACAGATCTTTACGAAATTTAGTATAGATATAGAACATAGTCTGGAAGAACACATAGGCAACTAATTATTATTTTTTTAATACTGCACGAACGTAATCGCGGACTTCAGCTAGTATTGTATGAAAAAAGAAAATTTAATACTTACATAAACAAATTAAAAAACCCACAAAATATTCTCTAAGCCCCATGAAGATGAATAAAACATAAATAACTAAGTTATTGAATTAAAAAGTTATAAAACCAAACGTTACGTGGTTAGGATAAACTGCCTTCGTGTGTATTATGGTTTAATTTTATTACTTTTTGAAAATACGGGAACATTTAATTGCATATTGTAGATAAGGATTGGAATTTTACGACTCACTTCCTCATATAGGAAACATAATATGTTCGTATCACAATGTATAAAGATTTTATCCATTAAAAATTGCAAGATCATATTTAATTAAAAAAAAATAAGTGATGTAACATAGTAGATGCTTCTTTTATACCTTATATTTATATTTAAGTTCATATTTGCAAAATTAAGTTACAGCTTTAACAATTTAAAAGAAAATATAATTTAAGATTATGAAAGACTAGCTGTCGCCCGCGACATCGTCTGCACGGAATTAAGAAACTTAATAAATAGCCTATGTGTTCTTCTAAACTATGTTCTACAACATTGGCAAATATCAGCGAGATCCGTTCAGCCGTTCTTGAGATGCTTTTAAACAAACATCCATCCATCCATCTAAACATTCAAACATTCGTATTTATAAGTAAGATATTAATTAAGAAGTCAAACAACAATATATTTTAATTTATGAACCATTATTTCTTACATAGAATGGGCAAACTATTGCTAAATTAACTGTTAGAAACAATACTCTAACATTCATCTAAATACGTCTTCCTCTTTCAATAAACGAAAAGGTCGAACTTCCCTTGAGATATCATTTTAATAAAGTCGACGATGAAATATTTATTCAAAGATATGGTACGAAAAATAACAATGATGTATTGTTTTTATGGCAAATAAAATATATCAAGGCTTTTTTATGTCGACATATTAAAAAGCCTATATTATATATGGGCTTTTTTAATACGTCGGTAAGAATAAATATTTGCTATTTATTTTTACCAGGCTTTAAAAACCATTCAATAAAATTGCTGTTAAATCAACTTTAATTATTTTATAGATTTATTTGTGTGACAGAATTCTCTCAGGACATGTTAAAATTGAATAAAATTTGCGTATATACATAGTATTTTACTTTTATAAAGTGCTCTTCCAGTCCCGTTTAACGACTCATGATTTTCTACAATTATTCCAGTCGTTTGAATTCGAATTTATGTCTGAATCCATACAATGGGGTCAAAAACTTATTTCTTTTATTATACGATCAACATTGTTCTCGAAGAATACAAATAAAATTCCATTGAGACACTAGTTACATTAGCTCTGGGAGTCTCCGGTCTAATTATTTTCTAACAAAACGTCAACTTTCATAACTGGAAAGAAATAAATACGTTTCTAAATTTTTCTCCATTCAGTATTTCCTGCTCTTTACCTAAATACCACATTTTTTGTGTAACCTAAATAATAATATCGATATTTATACCTCTTTTTATTTATTATTGTGCCATTTTATATTGTGGTTTGAATTTTTATGTAGACAAAGCAATTAGATCACGATTTCCGAAATTATAGAATGCATAAAATTATAACTATTATTTTACGACAGGCGTCTTGCCAAATAAAAGTAATTTCTTATTACATTTTAATTACCCTTCAAATAATTAGAGCATCGTTAGATTTTCGTCTCTATAAACATTAAAAATAAGATCTAAAACTAATAAACAAAGTTGCTTCATGACACGCTTAGAGGAAAATATAAAATATCCTATAAAAGAATGCGGGTGATTATACGAATTTCAGAAATATTTAACTGGTTCTACGGGGATTCACTTATAACTAGGGTTGGGAATCACCTGAGACCTACTTTCTTTTACACTTAACTAGTTTGTAGTACATTAAATGAAATTATCAACTCTAATACCACGTACATAAAGTTTAAATTTGAAATCGTTACATTGTAAACTAATGTTTAAATGTATTCAAATAACTGCAATATAAAAGCAAGCTTACTTGTAATCTATTCATTGAATTCAAATATCTTTATTGTAACTTATCTAAGTTTAAAACAACTTTAAAAACTTTAAAATGAATTTTAACATTATTCTATGTTTCATTATTGTTTTCTTTACATCTCTCAGCGGAGTTATTGGTGCTCCAGAACCTAAATGGAATCCATTTAAGAAATTGGTAATTATTTTTATTTATAACCCAAGTATATGATATTTTAATGCCTTTATTTTAAAGGTTCTCAGGTTTCTAGCGTTTCTTTTTCGAGCAAATTAATGTATAATTTTGTATACAGTATTTTGTTGGGTTATTCCTTGTTCAAAGATTTAATTGTTCGCAACAGTTCATTTTAGGTTATTTTATAACTGCAATTAAAATGTATCATTGCTTTATATTATACTATAGATTATTGGGTTTTCTTTTCAATTTCTATTGGATTCTTCATCTATAGACAAATTATATTATAGTAAACTACATATTAAAAATCATTTTTAACTGAAAAATTTAAAATATTTAATTGACATTTTGCTAATCTTGATAACAAGGCGCTTTTTTGGAAAATTTTCAAATTTTATCTAAGATGGCGGATATTCTGGATGATATTTTCTACAGTGTTTATCTTTATAATAGGAAAAGGTTGGGCAAAACATTCGCGACGGCATCATCAAAGCAGGCCCAGCAGTCCAAGTGATCGGCCAAGCTGCATCCATCGTGAAACCAAACCAAGGAAAATAATATAGTAATTAATATGTAGAAAATAAAACAATACCAAATAGATTATCCAAAATCTGCACTAAATTTTTTTATTAAATTAAAATCAATATGTTATAATTTTTCATAGCAAACATATTTATATTGAAATTATATTTTGGTTACAATTCATGGTTTACAGTTTGATTCCTGATATCCTGTCTATTAATTCGTTATGTTGTATGTCTGTTTATAAAAAAATAAAGAGTTAGTAACTACTCAAAAGTATTCTATGATCTTATTTTAATTTTTTATGTTTAAAAGAAAATCGTGTTAGTTACATTTATAACTCAACAACGACTTTACCGATATGGCTGACAATTGGTGAGGAGGTAGCTTAGAGCGAGGAGACGGACATAGGATACTATTTATTCATTTTTATTTTATTTTTTTGGAATTTATGCCTTCAAGAGTTGTTTTTTATTTAACTTACTAATATTATAAATGCGAATGTTTAGATGGATGTCATGTGGATAGATGGATGGGGGGTGGGCTACACTAATTAAGTTTTTTTATATATCCACGCGGACGGAGTCGCGGGCGACAGCTAGTGTTTATTAAATAATAAAACACCGACACTATCCTTTATATGAAATATGAGCAGAAAATAATACGCCTTCCAAAATAACACTAGACATAGACGATAAATATCAAACCACTTAAGAAGACGTATTGTTCCCCGACATTGACTTTTAAAGACAGGACCAGAAAACGCACGCATTCTTTAAAATAAAAACAAGCACAAATTTCTCAAGTTGTTTGCCAGTGCAAACATATCCGCATTTATGATTGTCATCCTTAACACAGTCCCCAGAAAAGGTGGCAGATTTTTTTTATAACGGCTTTGCCTAGTCCGTGTCTCTATAGTCAAAGTACGTCAAAAATCTGATAGTGGTTTTATGGAGAACGACGAATATATTGTATTATAATGGAACTTGAAGATTTAGATGTTTTTGTAACAAGTGATTTATTTATTTGTTTCAATCTTATTCTTACTAATATTATAAATGCGAATGTTTGGATGGATGGATGTTTGTGAGAAGGTATCTCCAGGCTGCATGGTTACGCTCAAATTTGGCATAGTTAAAGCACACAGTCTAGAAGAACACATAGGCTTCTAATTAAGTTTTAAACCCTATGAAGTGCATGTATGAGTAGACGTATGTAGAAGACCCGAGAGAGGTGTGTCAGGATTGCACCAAAGGTTCATAGTCTTTGCCTACCCTTCTGGATTAAGTGAGTGATGACGTCGTTGTTGCAAATAAAATACAGGAGTAATAAAAAACGTTGTTTATTAAATACAAATAAAATAAGCTATAAATTATATTAAAAATAAAGATCTTATCAAGACAGCCTTATTTCTCTCATCTAAACTTCCATGACGTAGTTTGTGTGACGTCACTTCCCAGGTTTGATGATAGAAGCCGCCTGCCCCACAACTGCAACTGCAGGGCCCGCTTTGATGATTCCATCGCGAATATTCTGTCCTACTCTTTCCTGTAATAAATTATTAATTAATGAATGAAATAAAAATCTTACTAATATTATAAATGCGAAAATTTTTAATAGGTATCTTAGGAAGGGCTCCACAGATCTTGATGAAATACGGCACAGATGTAGAACGCATAGGCTACTTTTTTAATTACGCTCGGACGAAGTCGCGGACGACAGGTAATATATGAAAAAAATGCTGTTAAAATGTTATACAGTAACTTCAAAATCAAACATTTGAAAAATAATTTTATCAATTTAGTAATCAAATTCGAATTAACTTTAAATTAAACTGAATAGGACATACAGAAAAACACTACGTCAAGTTTTATTAACTAAAATTAGCTGTCGCCTGCTACCATCCATCCATACATCCAAACATTAGCATTTATAATATTAGTAAGAGAATACAGTACGATTCGCCCTGGATATGATAAGAACATTTATTTCAAATATTTTTCTTTATATTAGTGATTTACTGTAATTTAACTAAAATAACTTTATAGTGATTTTAAATAACATTTAATTGAAAATCTTTTATAATATAAATATTACTATGTATAATTTTAACTTACCAATTTCTTAAAAGGATTCCATCTGGGCTCTGGTGCAGCGATGACGGAGCTCAAAGCCGCAAACAAAACGAACGCGAAACTTAAAATCTTGTTGAAATTCATCTTGAAAATATTATAAGTTAGTTGCAGCTTGTGAGCTTAGAGACTGAATAAAGCTCTTCAACACGAACTAGCTTTTATATACTAAAAACATTCTTAACTGTATAATACATTTGACTATAAAGATTTTCAACTTTATTCTCTTGAGAATAAGTGTTAAATTACTTTAGCTACAAGTTGGAAGTACGATGCAGATGTCTAGGGAACCCCCGAAGGAATAATCAAGAGTAAAGTCCCGACCTTTCAGAGAAATAAAAAACCGTTATAAAATAACAGCAGAGAAAAACTGTTAGAGATAAATAGAAAAAAAACTGCTCACCTAACGATGGTTATCTAAGTAGGAAAGTAAGTAAAAAAATTCACAAAGTATTTATAACAGGAAAAGAAAGCACCATATCTTTGAAAGATTCCTTTTTTATAGCAAAAGGTTGTAATCAAGCAAAGGAGCCACGTGTGGGTTGGTTGACTTCACGCATATCTTTGAATTTCTTCGCAGTTATGTGCAGGTTGCATCACGATGTTTTCCTTCATCGTAAGTACGTCGGATAAATGTACATATGTAAATCGGAAATCGAAAAACACATTGGTACATGGCGAGATTCGAACCCAGGACCTGCAGATTGCAAGTCAAGTGCTTGACCCCTGAGCCACCGACGCTCCTTAAGGTGACTTAAGGCTATTTTAGTGAAGTGAACGTTGCTCACAAATATCAAAATTTTTAGATGTCTACCTTTAATCGACACAGGTGGGACGCCCAAAAATGGTTTATTCGTCCTTTCTACACATATCCACTTCTACTAAATCCAACTCCATTTCCCGTCCTTTCTTTGTAATAAATAGGTGGAAGGTCGAAGAGGACTAAATTAGACCACCACTCATCAGAGGAAACGCGGAATGATTTCACGCTTGTCTTCTGTATGCTGGTGGTATTTCACTGGTCGAGCTAGCCCACTCGTGCAAAATATGTTATTGCGCGCTCTACCATTACTAAGTACCCATAGCTAGGAATGCTAAACCTAATAGCGGGACAAACCAGCCAGTTTGGCCGGACAACCCGGACAACGTTTATTTCGGCCGGACAAGCACTCGGGCCTACTTATGTCCGGTTTTATCCGGAGGCCTGGCTCGCTCAAGCTTGATAAGTACTTAGATAAGGAGACGAAGAAGTAGAATCGCTTAATGAAAGGCTCAATTTTGAATATTATTGCTAATCAAATAACTTTAATCTATATATATAAAAGTAAGTCGTGTTAGTTACACTATTTATAACTCAAGAACAGCTTTACCGATATGCCTGAAAATTGGTGAGGAGGTAACTGAGAGGCAGGAGACGGATATAGGATACTATTTATTCATTTTTATTTTATTTATTTTTTTCAAATTTATGCCTTCAAGAGTTGCTTTTCATTTAACTTACTAATATTATAATATAAATGCGAATATTTAGATGGATATGATGTGGATGGATGGATGGGTGGGCTACACTAATTAAGTTTTTTTATATATCCACGCGGACGGGGTCGCGGGCGACAGCTAGTTATAAATAATCGAATTAATTATCGAAACTTACATTCATTTACTATTCACATATATTATTAATTAATTAATTTTATGTTCTGTATTAATATAAACGAACATATCAGTACAAGGGACTTCCCTCTTTATGTTACGTATTTGTTTCTTGAAACAGTCCCAACTATATTATTCAATTATAAAATAAATTAAGCTTTATTAATATTACTATAAAGTTCATTATTTTCATTATACATTTAACAAACAGCATAAATAAATTTGTTCATCCCTGTATATAAATAAGAAGAAAACGTGAACTAACATCAGAGTAGTTCGCAGATTTTTCAGTGTCTTGTAATTACAAACACAAAATGAAATACGTCACAATCATCCTGTTCGTTTTCATCGCTGTTGTAGCAATCAGCTATGTATCCGCGGAACCTATTCCATGGAATCCATTCAAGGAATTGGTAAGTTTTAATAAAAAAATTATAATACTTATATTTATTAATTAGTTACACATACGGCAAAATTAGTGGGACTTAAATAAAAGAAATGCATTTTATTAAGTTTAATTTTTTCTTTAAACGTACGGTGTTTTTTTTGTTTCGTGTTATTCATTGGTTTTAATTTTATTTTTATTCCCCTTCTTAAGTCTTTCTTCTACAACTAACAGTCAAGCCAACAATATTTTATCGATTTTTTTTATAAATTATCGAAATAAAGTGTTATTTTTAAGTTTCGTACCTCGAGGAAATAAACGGAAACCTTCTAGGATCATTTTGTTGTCCGTCTGTTTATATTAAAGATCATGGGAGATCATTAAAACATATTAATAAATTTTACAAACTAGATTTTAAGTCTAAAGACTTTTCTTTTATAACGTTCCGCAAATTAATAGTAATCGAATTGAAATAAGGTACATTGAAACGGGTATTTCCCGTTGGACCAATTGGCTTACCGGTCAAACGGACCAATGGGAAAGTACCACATTGATTATTTTATGTATGCTTTATTGCGACCAATTAAACATATCCCTGTCGTTATAAAAATTTTACATTTCATAAATTACATATTTATAAACATAAATTAACTCCAGCTAATAAAATATTATTTGAAATTAAATTAAATTGAGTTTTTTTTTCAGGAAAGAGCGGGGCAGAATATTAGAGACGCAATCATCAGTGCGGGACCAGCGGTGGACGTGGTAGCCAGGGCACAGAAGATAGCCAGGGGAGAGGATGTAGACGAAGATGATTAGATTTAAAATGTTTTAAGGAATAATTAAATAGTTGTTATCGAAATATACTTTTTTTACTCCTACTTTTAGTACTTCACTGGTGCTCTTTACTAACTTTTTCTAACTTTAGGTTCCTGAGACAAAATTCTCTGTAAAAGACATATCGCCATAACTCTGTCATATCTGACATAACAATATGTTAAAGGATTTTGGACTGAGAAACCCATGATAAGTTATTAAAGTTTAGTTATGCTATTACTACATTAATTGAAGTAAAATAAAAAATAATTTGCATCTATTTATATTTCTTATGCACTGGTCTTTTCGCAATGGAACGGTTTTTTGAAGTGTTAATAAAATTGAATTAACACCTACCAAAAATAATTTTAACGGTGTTTCTCAAACTATATTTAGACCTTAGTATATCTCAAATAAATCTCATAGGGGATTCCCTTACGAAAATATCTAATAACATAATATAATATTGACCTACAATGAACTCTTATCAGACGACCTTTACGTCACTGCATGACTACTGTACAGGATCGTACTCCGTGCTTTTTATTTAGTTATTATTATTTTTTTCTCATAAATCGAAAGATGTTCTATATTCAAAGAAATTTAGGTACTTTTAGGAAGGCAATTTTAATTCTAAAATATTTAAAGAAGTTTACAGATACAGATTTTAATATTTGTCAATACAATAAACTTATAAAAAAGGGCTAAAACACTCACCAATACCAGTCTCACTCACCCTGATGAAGGGTGGGTGAGACCACCGCCACCACCTCTATGGGCTCGAAACTAGTCGGTATCACCACCGGACGAATATACGTGAGTGTTTAGCCGTTTATCAATTTAATTAGTAAATATATTTTGAAAAGGTACTAAGTGGTGTAGTCATAGCTTAGTACAGTGTATACGAACAGCTAACCTTGTAATAAAATTGAACGAAATTAATGTTGAAGAAGAAAAAATTAACGTGTAACTTCAGTTACCAATGCGTTGTATTCCAAGTTCTATATTATAATATACGCGTACTGTTTATTAATTGAAATGCAAGTATGACTCTGTCTTAATTACTAACACAATTCTGCATAATCTAATTAAAACGCGTAAAGTTGATCGAACTACATCTAAGTTCAATACCAAGGTTGTGAATATATGGAGATTAATGTAACATAATTACGCATAATTAATCTTAATTAATATTATAAATGCGAATGTTTAAATGTATCGCTGTTTTTAGAAGGAAGAAGATGAAAGAATCTATGCATACAAATAGACCATACTCTGGAGTAACACATAGGTTACTGATTATGTTTTTATTTTAATTGCGCACGGACAGAGTCGCGGGCGACAGCTAGTATACCATGTTACGCATAAGTAATCTAATACTACAAATGCGAATGTTTTGATGTATGAATGGATGTTTGTTACAAGGTATCTCCAGAACGACTGCATGTATGTCGCTGAAATTTGGCATACATGTAGAAAATAATCTGGAAAAACATATACGGTACTCATTTTTTTTTATTTCCGCGCGGACCGAGTCGCGGGCGACAACTAATACTCAATAATAACTTTATTAAATATTTCTTTAGAAATAAGACTCGTTCACACGTTAATGTTCGGTTACCCTGCGCACTAGCGCCAACAGATTTAAGCCCATTTCCACTAGGAAAGGGCTTAAATCTGTTGGCTGCTGAAAATTATATTAATGATTGAAAAATGAATAAAAATTGTCTCTTGATAATACTTAGATTTATTGCGGATTAACTTAATCTATAAGTACATTTTGGCAGTGTATTTCTTACATTCTAAGATGAGTTGTATTGAACTAGAAACAAGGTTTACATTCGTTTATCCTAGTTTGTATATTTGTGACGCTTGACCGACGACTTGCACCGCTGGACCAGCCTTTATGATTCCATTGCGAATGTTCCGTCCGACTTTTTCCTGAAAGAAAAGTATGTTAGAAACGAAATATTCAAAATAATTTAAAATTCGAAACACAAGATGGCGTTGTTCTTAATTTGTAAAAAGTTTTTTTTATTACATATTAAATTACTTACTATAATATAAATTATATTTTAGAATATTTAATCAAATTCTTTTTAAAATTTATTATTGTAATTAATTATTTTACTTACAATTTTCTTAAATAATTTCCATTTTGGACTCGCTGAGGTCACACTGAAGGCTGCAAAGCAAGCCACTACGAAGAAAAGAATCTTTGCGAAGTTCATTTTTTTAATTCAATTAATTGAAGACTGTAACCGGCAAAGTTCGTGAATTGAATGGATATTAGAATTAATCGACATAATATTTATATGAAAATTAATTGCAAGCATTCCTTTGGAATAAACCAACAAATTCAAAGGAAATTAAACCAAATAATATACGACTTAAGAGTTATATTTGCATGAGTAAGTTTAAGTGATAACGGGTCAAAACATTTGCTCTGGTACTGAGAAGAACCGCAATCGATCCAAGTGAATCCCCGATCTTGTAAAAAAGGTAATGACCCCGCAAATCTACGGTCAGTGTTAATTATTGTTACATCTAAAAATAAAACAAGACCTCAATATTTTCACTCTACTAATGACCGATCTCAATCAGCGATACTTAAATCTATCTTACTAATATCATAAACTAGCTGTCGCCCGCGACTCCGTCCGCGTGGATATATAAAAAAAACTTAATTAGTGTAGCCCACCCCACCCATCCATCTATCCACATGACATCCATCTAAACATTCGCATTTATAATATTAGTAAGTTAAATAAAAAGCAGCTCTTCAAGGCATAAATTCAAAAAAAAATATTAATAAATAGTATCCTATGTCCGTCTCCTGGCTCTTAGCTACCTCCTCACTAATTTTCAGACATATCGGTAAAGCCTTTCTTGAGTTATAAATAGTGTAATTAACACGACTTTCTTTTAGATATAGAGGCGAATGTTTAGACGATTGGATGGATGTTCGTTTGAAGATACCTACAGATCGACTAAACGGATCTGAATGGAATTTGTTATACATATAGAAATAGTCTGAAAGAATACATAGGCTACTAAGTAAGTTTTTTTTAACTCCGAGCGGACGGATTCGCGGGCAACAGCTATTTTTTATATATTTGTTTGAAACAGTAGAACAAAGTGAATCAATTGAGCTAGTAGCAGGTTAAGAGTAGGTCCAGTTGGGGAGCTAGTTTCGACGCCAGCGGGGCCCCCCGAAATCTATCTTTGGAAGATTTCCTCGACACCAAGTAAGAGGGCTTCGCAACAATCTCGTCCAGGGTTCCCAAAAACGAAAGATGATGACATTTCCGTGAGCTTGCGACGAATTTCACATCCATAATGTCTGGAAAAATATTGTTATCTCTTTTTTCGAGGAGAGTGAGAGGAATGCAATATGTTTTTATTCATTTGTTTCACCAGAGGTAATCTATGGTGACAATTAAACATGTTAATATGATAAGGTAACGAAGTATAAACAAACTTTGTTTAATGTCAGATTGTTTTATAAAAATAAACTGGCTTACTTCGCCATCATAATCCCAAAGGATTAAGATATCAAGCTTAGTGACCCAAAAAGACAATGCTAATGTTGTCAGAAAAAATTCAACTGAACAAATATTTTTTCCATTTATATCGTTGCTTGGATTATACTGAAATAGCAAGGGTTATTTATTTAACTGCTTAATAAATTATGTATAAACGAAAAATGGGAAAGTTATTTTTCAGTCGGTAAACTTATTGCATAACATCATCCTTCTGTCCCTCTCCGAGCGTAGCGCCAGCAAAGTATGTGTTACTCCACACATGTCTATCAACCGTCATATCTGAATTCACTCTCCCTTTTTACGCATATGCTCTTTCACGTAATCCATCCATACTTACTTCGGTCTAGCTATCCATAATCCATACAGAAGACATGCGTGAAGTGGAAGCCATTACGTGTTTCATCTGACCTGTGTGGTGCCGCTGGTTCTTCCCCAACCTTTTTTTATAAGGAACGGACGGGAACAGGAAGTGAATTTGACGGATATAAAAAAACAAGATGTTGCCCGCGTGGATATATAAAAAAAACTTAATTAGTGTAGCTTATGTGTTCTTTCAGACTATGTTCTATACGTATGCCAAATTTAATCGAGATCCGTCCAGCCGTTGTAGAGATATCCTCAAACACCCATCCATCCATTTATAATAGTAAGTTAAATAAAAGCAGCTCTTTAAGGCCTTAATTCGAAAAAAAAAGAATAAATAGTATCCTATGTCCGTCTCCTGGCTCTAAGCTACCTCCTCAACAATTTTCAGGCATGTCGGTAAAGCCGTTCTTGAATTATAAATAGTGTAACTAACACGACTTTCTTTTATATATATAAGATATAATCCATACTATCTCTATGTGCTCGGCGTAATGAACAGGCTGAGATCAAAAAATATCCTAAGTAACGGTTTGAAAATATGACGAAACGCTTTGATAAGGAGGTAGTGTCCCGATTTTCTGGTACTTATTTCAAGGGGGCACTACCGTGACCTAAGAGTTTTTTTTAATTTTTATATTGCTGTCAAATTGTATTAAAAATCCATTTAAAAAGGGGATTCACACTTCCTCGTATCGGTTACAGAGTTGTGTTTATACTTGGATATTACAATACATGATTTGCGTAAACATCTTTCAGAGATGAGACTTATTTGTATTGCAGTAAGGTTTATTTTAACTAAACATTTGATTTTACAGTTACAAAAATAAAATGGTGAATTTTATAATATAAAGGAGTTGCGTGTTCATGCATTCATCATACTGCAACAGTCTTTCAAAGCTTTCATATTAAAATATTACATTCTTTTTTTATAATGAATTTTGGTAAAATTTTATTTTTCGTAATGGCTTTTTTGGCTGCTCTTAGTTTAACAACGGCCAGTCCTAGATGGAAGATATTCAAGAAAATTGTAAGTATTAAAAACATATATTACGAAATTTAAAAATCTATGAAAATATGTTCACACATCTTATCTTTATATATATAATTCTTCTGTGAGTGTGTATGTCACTGAACTTCTATCAAACGACTGGACCGATTTTGATGAAATTTTTTGTGTGTGTTCAAGGGGATCTGGGAATGGTTTAGATTCACAATTTTGTCCGCTGGACAATGTTTTTTTAATTAATTTTTAATTTATTAGTAGTTGTTGATTTTGGAATGTTTTATCCGACAGACGGCGCTACCATCGCAGTGTCAAATTTTAAATAATATTCGAATTTTCAAATTAAAGACGTGTAGACAGGACAACGTCTGTCGTGTCCGCTAGTATCCAATAATTGTCTAGTGAATATTGTGTACGCCTGTCGTCTGTACGTTCCTCTATTTATATTATTTATGTGTTATTCGAATATATCTTAATTTACCATAAAATAATTATAACCTAACAAATAAACAATTTAATTAATACCAACAAAAATAGATTTTTAAATTAATATTACGAATATTATAAATACGAATGTTTAGCTGGATGGATGTTTGTTTGAAGGTATATCCAGAACGGATGAACGGGTCTCGATGAAATTTGTCATAATTGAACATAATCTAAGAATAGTGGTTTCCAAACTTATTTTGTCTACCGCCCACTTTGAGAATAAATATTTTTTAGCTACTTCTACTATAACTTCAAATTAAATTTATTAATTATTGTGACCTATATATGTATATTAACGGAGAATTCTAAACGAAACTTTTACTATAACCCGCCACTTGAAACCTGCAACGCCCAGAAGGGGGCGTTATCGCCCACTTTGGAAAAGACTGATCTAGAAGAACACATAGGCTACTAATACTGTATTTTTTAATTCCGCACGGACAGAGTCGCGGGTGACGGCTAGATTAAAATACAATTTGTCGCTATTTTAATTTACTTTTACTTTGATGAAATAAATTAAATATTGAATATTATAGTCAAATAAATATACATATAATTGCTCCTAGTGTAAATTGATAACATTAATTTTATTTCATCTATTTATATTCTGTTTCTGAAGTTAATGACATGATTTTTTTATGTTTTACAGGAAAAAGTTGGTAGAAATGTTCGCGACGGTATCATCAAAGCGGGACCAGCAGTGGCGGTAGTTGGACAAGCGGCAACTGTCGTCAAAGGATGAATATTACCGTGTGTTTCCGAGACTTAAATATCTGTGTAAAACATGTCATCCTTGTCTTTCATCTTTGACAAAACAGAGATAACAATATGTTTTAAACGGGGATATTATTCTCAGAAACCCATGGTTACTTCAAACTAGTCTACATAATTAATCTAAGTTTTAATTAAGTTATTGTAAATACTGCCAATAAATTCTTACCTCATCACATACGTGAGTTTTTAAAAAAAAAAACTCTTTTCTGAAATAATGGAAGTTATGTTAACCAACCCTCACTTGGCCAGCGTGGTTGACTATGGCCTAATCACCCTTAACTCAAGGTAGGCTCCGAGCCCCTCGGTGGGCACGTATAGTGAGCTGATTATGATGATGTCGCTGAATTACGAAATGCTTGTAAAAATGAACAACTTTCCAGTGGACTTAGATTATTTTTTATCTGTACATTAAAGATAGGCAATGTCGCTTCGCTATTTTCGAGGCTAGAAAGACCATTGATTCCAGCAAAAGATTCCATAACTTCAAAAATGTATAGAACTGACGCGCAAAAATCACATGACTTACCGAAAGTTTTTTTTTTATATATCAAAAGGTGACAAACGAGCTAGCGGCCACCTGAAATTGTTGAAATAGCGAAGTGACCGTTGCCCATAGACATACGCAATTGCATATGCGTTGCCTACCTTTAATCGACGGAGGAGAGGATACACAGAAAGAAAATATATTCCCTTTCCATGCATCCTCTCATCCGGAAGGTCCACTTCCACTTCCCATCCTTTCCTTATAAAGAAAATGATGGGAAGGGAAAGAGGACTAAATTACGCCTCGCGGACGCACACTCATCAGAGGAAACGCGGAATTGCTTCCACTTGACGCCTGTCTTCTGTGTGGCGCCAATTCGTGCGAAGATGTTAAAGCGGGCTCTACCACTGTATTATCAGTTCTATACATCTTTATGTTGTGGTGGCCGTTTGCTCGTTTGCTAGAACTTATATTTTTATATATAAAGATTACGTAATTGTAACTAATTAAGTTACATATTAATGTAATATCGGTATCAGTACAAATTAATGGAAATCTAATGAACCATAGTATTTAATGTTAGGAAAATGGCACTACGATCCAATCAGTGATATCACGCTCAATCTAACAATTTAACACGCATATTAAACGTACAAGGCATTGGTGTAATGTAGAACATAGTCTGGAAGAACACATAAACTCCTAATTATTTTTAGGGTTCCGTACCTAATAGGAAACAAACGGAACCCTTATAGGATCACTTTGTTGTCCGTCCGTCTGTCTGTCAAGACCCTTTTTTCACTTGTTTATTCACAAGACTTCTCTACAAGCAGAGTATTGTTGCCAGTCTCTAACAAGTTAAAACAGAACCATAAACACTTGACATTGGCCCAATCCGATGAGGGAGAGCCATAAACAAGAAACAGAACAGAACAGAACCGACCCTTTTAATACCGCGCAGCCGGTGCCGCGTGCGACAGCTAGTAAGAAATAAAAATAAATATCACGTATATTTAAAATAGTTCACTGTAATAAACAAAAGCTTTGTCTATAAAACGACTCGTGTAGGTCAATCCCCTATTCCAATAAGTCATCGTTAACTTATTTACTTTATAATCATACAGTTCCTAAAACAGGAAATAATATGTTCTTTATTGTAACTTAATTATAGATATTTTCCTTGTTTCATATGACTAAGCTGAGTTAGTAATGCTATAGGTTAAAAACCTTTTGATATGAACTGTCGCCTGCGACTCTGACTGCGCGGAGTTAAAAAAATAATTAGTAGCCTATGTTTACTTCCAGAGTATGTTCTACATCTATGCCAAATTTCATCGTGATCTGTTGAGCGAGATACCTTCTAACAAACATCCATCCAAAGTATCGTATTTATTATATTAGTAAGATTATATCAGTGTTTGTACTGATGTCAGTTTCCTGATCTCTTTCATTCTATTTGGCAAGACAGAGACAACAAACTATATAAGAGTAACAGCAGTTTAACTTGAATCAAAAATAACCTATAAATTATGAGTAAAATAGACTAAAAGTAATGTTTTATTGTACTAATAATTTAAAGAATAATCAATAAATATTTAAGCTAGCTTTTTCTGTTGGAGAAATGAAGTAAAGCAACTTAAAATATATTTTGTGTAAACAAATAGCAAATTGATTTCGGAATAAACATTAATCTATCATAACATTGTTTTCTTTTATCAGACAATATTACAGTTATTGTCAACAGCAGCGGAGATAAACGTTTTCCTTGTATCAACAATATGAACGTTAAGAGAAACGTACTATCATCCCAAATATAACTTTATGACATGTACATATTTATAAGTACACCTACTTAAAAGTACATTTTTCATTAGGCACCAAAGTATAATTGCTTAATTTTTATTTCAGGCGCTTTAGTAACAAAACCCTACTAATGGGTAAATTACTTTAAATTAAGTTATTAATCCTATAAAATACAGACAGACAGGGAAACATGCAACTTCAAATATTTACATTTAATAATGAAATCCAATTGATTCTTAAGAATATATTTGCTAGTCATTTTCAAGAGGTACTTAACCTACAAATAGAGAAGACATTTTCACGAGCCTTATTTCTTGAGTTATAAAGTCCCTTTTTCAATATCATGAGAATTACAAGATTCTTTGTTATCAGATTTGTCCACCTATAAAATAATTGAGCAAATTTTTTCCTCACAATTAATTCTTGTTCAACGTTGCCAATAGTTTTCTAATATATATATTTTTTTATTTAAAAATGAATTTCAATAAAATATTT
Source organism: Papilio xuthus (assembly GCF_000836235.2). Taxonomy (NCBI): domain Eukaryota; kingdom Metazoa; phylum Arthropoda; class Insecta; order Lepidoptera; family Papilionidae; genus Papilio; species Papilio xuthus. The sequence continues at coordinate 3,685,635 of NW_013530893.1, read as the reverse complement.
GTCTTTTTATTTTGCTTGCTAGCTGTCTCTATGGTAGGCGCAGCACCAAGATGGAAGTTCTTTAAAAAAATTGTAAGTATAAAATTTTGATCATGAATAAAGAAAAATATATTTTGTATTGCAAAAACGTTGCAAACTCTTTAACATTGTTAATTATTCTTATGGTTCCGTATCTCGAAGGAAAAAAACGGAACCCTTATAGGATCAATTTCTTGTTCGTCAGTCTGTCTTGAACGCGTTAGGATATCAAGGTGGAATTTATTTGAACTAATGACACAATAGTCATGTACTTAAATATTTACTAAAATAATAGTCTGGTAGGAAAGTAAACTCATAAATGCAAAATAACGTTAATATTTGGACTCCGAAACTTATCTGTAAGAATCCGGTGTTTAAGTTCAAACATTATTGTGATTAATGCAACCTGCCCATATCTGCGGTGAAATTCAAAGATATGTGTGAAGTTAACCCTCACAGGGCCAGCGTTGATTATGGCTTAGTTACCCCTGAAGTAGGGTAGGCTTCGAACTCCACAGTGTGGACGTATAGTGACCTGATGATGAATTTATTTACTATAAGCTGTTGCGCGCGACTCCGTCCACGTGGATATATAAAAAAAAACTTAATTAGTGTAGCCTATGTCTTCTTTCAGCCTATGTTCTATACGTGTGCCAAATTTAATCGAGATCCGTTCAGCCTTTCTAAAGATATCTTCAAACACCATCCATCCACGTCACATGCATCTAAACATTCGCATTTATAATATTAGTAAGTTAAATACAAAGCAGCAGAAAAAAAAAGAATAAATAGTATCCTATGTCCGTCTCCTGGCTCTAAGCTACCTTCTCACCAATTTTCAGGCATATCGGTAAAGCCGTTCTTGAGTTATAAATAGTGTAACTAACACGACTTACTATTATAAATTAGATATATTCTTAAGGAAATATGGTTATTCCAATGTGCAGATTTTTATTAGACTGTTTATTTCATATACATTACTGCTTTTATTCTGATAATGTTTTCGTTCTTCGTTACAGGAGAGACTTGGACAGAACATAAGAGATGGCATCATCAAGGCTGGACCAGCGGTAGCTGTGGTGGGCCAAGCTTCTTCTATAGGTTAAGCACGTCGCTATAGGCATTCTATTTATTTCTAAAAAATCCTTTAATAAATGTTTTGTAAATATTTTTTGTTTTCTTTTATAAATTATTTTATAAACAATTTCTTACCATAATAAAAAAAATACAAATCAACCCAAAATATTCTTTAAAAATTCCTGGCGTAAGGTCTTAATGAAATCTTATATACATAAAAGAAAGTCGTGTTAGTTACATTATTTATAACTCAGGAACAGCTTTACCGATATAGCTGAAAATTGGTGAGAAGGTAGCTTAGAGCCAGGAGACGGACATAGGATACTATTTTTTAATATTATAAATGCGAATGTTTAGATAGGTGGGCTACACTAATTAAGTTTTTTTATATATCCACGCGGACGGAGTCGCGGACGACAGCTAGTACCAATATAATTTTAAGAGGGTTAAGTGTCACTCAAATTCGCGAAGAGAAATTTTGAGTGAAAATTATTTCACAATTTTGATAATGAATTTCATTTAATGGGGCTTTGTGTGCTTAAATAAAGCAGTTATTAAGGACAGCAAGAGTCATAACTCATTTAGTTAATACTTTAAAAGCGTAATTACTTAAGGGCACAGTTTCATTGGTTATTAACGCCCGCATGCCTTAGTCAATAATTATACTTGTCAATAGAGTCCCCGCACGACACTCGCTTGTCATTCCCCCTCATTATATTTGACCAACAAAGAGATAACAATATGTTTGATACTTAGATTTAGTCTCGGAAAGCCACGGTAATTGAATTAATATAGAATGTAGCATATAAGGTCATTTTTCCTTATGGATTTTTTCATAGAAATAATCCAAATAAAGGGGACCCTTATCTTAATTGATTCCTGAATATAACGCGAGAACTCTGGCGATTATCGTTGCCTTTTATTTTAACGGTTACAAAATGTAACTCTCATTAAAGCTTTGGGTCCGAGAAATGCGGGCGCGTTAAGTTTTAACATTTTATTGTCCTCATTGTGTAGGCATGAATTTAGGTTAAGTTTTTCCTTTTTCCATTCTCTTATCCTTGTGATGTTGAACGATGCTCAATTGCTTGTGTTTTAGTATAATTTTTTAAACAGAGAAATGTCAATGTTTGATAATTCATCGTTGAGAAAATTATCATTTTTTGTTATACAAAATCATAACTGACTTAAATTAAATTCGTGGCTATTTCTTAAAACTGCAATTTTGCTAATTAATTTTGAAAGGTGATTTTTCACAATACACAGAACAGATTTAAACCTAAATTCTCATAATTGAGTACATTTCTTGACTTTGATAAACCTTTTAATATAATAAGAACTTTTACTATAGTTTAAATAAGAATAAGAATAAATTTATTTCACAAATATCTTATTAATTGTCTACAGTCTTTGGTTTTTCAAAAAATACAAGTCTTAGATTACCTACATTATTTCAGAAGTATGTTTTATATTTTTTCAACGGTTGCTTAATTGACTATGCTGAAGCCTTGTCAAAATGACAGCTAAAATATTAACCTAAAAAGAAACAAGGTCTATTCTTCAAGAAAGTTTAATAAGTAAAGTTTTACATGCTTAAAATTCAAACTAAAATCATAGTTCTGGAACTTTTATAAAATTTTTAATAACTTATGCATTTTAATGTGAACAATTTTTAGGCGATTTTAAAGAGCAATATCAACAGATTCTCGGTCGTTATGGAGGGAAGCCGGCATACGGGTTAACGACTAATGAAAATGATTGATCGATGTACTACGTCGTGCGGGGACTCAGTTGACAAGTTTAATGCGCGGTAAGGATAAGTAAGGACATCGCCCAACGCATGCGAATTTAGCATACGTGTAAGAACATAATCCGGAAGAACACATAGGCTACTTATTAAGTATTTTTTATTATTCCGCGGGGATAGTTAGTTATAAATAACTATACAAAGAAAATAAAACAACGTTACAAGAAAGATGATCGATTCACATCAAATATTACGACGCAGGAATAACCATACAAATTGCTTTTAGTTTTTCCGCTTTTGTTTTCGACTGTTGCTGATAAATTGTGCTACGTTAGCCGAAGTCCGAATAAGCTTTATCCTAACTTTTCTATGTTAACTAACTTTTTCTTTGATCCTTTTCTGATTGTGTTAAAGACTAAAGGGTAAACTATTAATGTAAATAAGTTTATCTGGTTTTTTTTGTTATTTTTTATATCATAAGGAGGCAAACGAGCGAGCGGCCACCTGAAATCACTGAAATAGCGAAGTGACCGTTGCCCGTAGACATACGCAATTGCATATACGTTGCCTACCTTTAATCGACGGAGGAGAGGATGTACAGAAAGAAAATATTTTCCCTTCCCATGCATCCTCGCACCCGGAAAGTCCACTTTCACTTCCCATCCTTTCCTTATAAGAAAAAGGGTGGGAAGGGACACTCATCAGACGAAACGCGGAATTGCTTCCACTTGACACCTGTCTTCTGTGTGGTCGTGGTATTTCAGCGGGCGAGCCGGGCCAATTCATGCGAAGATGTTAAAGCGGGCTCTACCACTGTTAAACATACGACGAATCGGAGCGCTGCGCCTGCGACGTCAGAATGACGATAATAAATAAATAAATAAAATATAAAATAAATAAATTAATAAATAAATAAACAACGTGCTATTTTTTTGTTAAAGTGTCATTTTAGAAATACAATGATTTTTAAAAAGAAATCGCAATTTTATTTACGTCTTTAATCATTGTTGTTAGAGATAGAGTTGTTATTATATTTTAAGTATTTTGTTATGGAAGGGACCTATTCAAAAGAATTAAAGTCCAAAAAAATTAAGAAAAAAGGCATATTTCGTGTTATCTACCTTTTGAAGTTCAAAAGTAAATATTTTAGGAGACAGTGACAACTGAAATGACGACGATTTGACGGATGAAAACCAGGTGGAGTGAAAATAAAATTATTAAAAAGATATTATAATCAAATCACGTCATAAAAAGCAGTAAATTAAGCGTTATATAGCACAACCTACTATTAAGTTTTAATTAGAAATTTTATAGCGAGATTATTAACCAGCAATTTTTAATTTAAACTGTCGCTAGTCAAAGTAATTTTTCATAAACGAGGTCACTTTAAAATATTAGATTTTTATTACTAATAACAAAAGGTCACGAAGGAGGAATATTATTTTTTACTTAAAAACTTTTTGGAATATTTATTAAATTCAAAATTTTACAAACAGCGTAATTACTGTTGAAATTTTCTAGCAGATTGCCGCAGTCAGATTTTAGAGGTGTTTCTGTGCATATAATCAAAGCTAAAAACTACACTAAGGTACACACTTAGTAGCCAATTAATGAGTGCGTCAATAAGTCTTCTACGTCTTATGGTCATTTTTTATATGTTTCAGAATTTATTATACCATTTATGTGCTTGACAATACCATTGAATTATTATTTTGAAAGTACAGTCACGTACAATCAATAGAAAGTAGAACTAACAATATACACCAATGACAAAGTAAATGATGGGTCTAAAATCAGTGGAGTATTAAATAATTTGTGTTTAGCATTGTACATTAGAGCGTGTCTAGAAAATTGTTGTCGATTCAATATGTTAGATATATTGACACTATCTGAATTATGTGTTAGTCAAAAGATTGCACTAACAAAGAAAGCATAAAACTATTTATTTATAACAAAAAAAGAATGAAATGTACCATTTTTGACATTGAAGTTCTGGGGAAGAATACGAATTGATTGATACCTCAAAATGCAAAAGCATACGCACGAAAAACATTCCTAACTTTACTTCTTACTAATTATAAATGCGAATGTTTAAATGGATGGATGTTTCTTTGAAGGTAGCTCAGAAGCTCAGAGGATTTTGATGAAATTTGGCACACATGTAGAACATAGTCTTGACGAATACATAGGCTACTTAATAAGTTTATAGTTCCACGCGGCTATTAAATTAGAAATAACAAATTAACAAGTATCGGTCAGTTTTTAGTAGTTAGTAAGTTTAAAAACTAACTATATTTACAATTTTACGGTGACACAAGTTATATAACGTATTTTAAAACACGTCCTTCAAAGGTCTTACTGGTCACGCACACCTAATTTACTTTGTAGCGATCTGATAACGAAATAACAACCAAGGTATGGGTAAAAGGGATTTTATACAATAAAATATGATTTTACTACGTTTTTATTCATTTTATATGTAAATTAAAATTGCTTGTTGCGTTTAAACGTAACTATTTCTTGTTAAATATCGATTAGTGATTAGTACTTACGTATATTTGGTTTCCAGTAACATCAGATAAAACTTTAATTATACCTAAATAAAACCTTAAATCGACTTTTATATTAAAATATTTAATTCTATGTTTACGTTAAATTTATTTCTTATCATCAGCTCACTTAATGTCCCCACTGAGGTGCTCTGAGCCCACCCTAAGTTAGGGATGACTAGGCCATAGTCAACCTGGCCTAGAGCGGATTGACTTCACACATATCTTTGAATTTCACCATGTTTTACTTCACCGTAAGAGCTTCGGATAAATATACATATGTAAATCAAAAAGCACTGGTACATGGCAAGATTCGAACCTAGGATATGTAGATTACATGTCAAGTGCTTAACCCCAAAGCCATTAACCCTCATTAAGATTATTATTGACGTAAACTAATTTAGCACTACATTTCATTCTGATTTTGCACTTCTCTACCTTAGTTACAATTTACACAAATGCTGTAATTTAACCTTTATCGTAATTACAGGTACACACGGAATCTTTGATGTTAGGTTAAACTTAGCCAATGCTGTTACTTATTGAAACTGGGTTTAATATAATCGAGACGTTAATTAATGAAGAGAATATGATAGTCTTAAATCAAATACAAAGAAATTATAGAAGCCTAGTAGATGCATTGTGGCTTTATGCGTATTTATTTCTCAATTTTTCTATTTACATTTTGCTTACTTTAGTGTTTAGTAGCCCCGCGCCTTCGAGTAATCAATTTTTAGGATAGTTATCTGTGTAAATCACTTAATTTTTCTCTATACCAAATTTCCTGTCATATTAACGTTTCTACGTCATTCCTCTCCATGTTTTTTTTTTAAGTTCAAAAATAACTTAAAGTCAGTATATATTAAAAATATCGATAAACAATTTGTCGAACGTCTACATCACTATTTCTACTCATAATTATATCTCACATACCTCAATTTCGTATATCTCGAGCGTATCTAACAACGTAATTTGTCAACTTGTTATAGAAAATTACATATTTTCGATTCTTAAAATTCGAGATATTTTTTTGCAAAACTTTCACTATTTTGTACAGAACATTACAAAATCAAATGCATCAAAACTTTCGAAGACACTCTCGTTGTGGACGAACAAAACAATAAGAATTTTCACGGATTACTTTTTCAACAAACTTTGTCGGTGCAGATTGTAAATAATACTAGTATAATAGATAGTTTAAATCGTTTTACCGTTGGTTTCTGAGAATCCCCGTTTAAAACACAAAATCTGGATGACTGCTCGGTATTTTATTTTTTAAATTGTGTTTTTTGGAAATTATATTTAAGTACGAATTACTAATAAAATGATGAAATATGAATAATATTTTTCGATCTTACCGATAGAAAAAGTTAAGTTTATGTTTAAGTTGATTTTTTTTTTTTTTTAAGTTGATTATCGATTAAACACGAATAAAATGACATTTTCTAAAAATGATTCCTAGCTAGATCGATTTATCGCCCCCGAAACCCCCTATATACTAAATTTTATGAAAATCGTTGGAGGCGATTCTGAGAATCAAATTATATAAATATATATATATACAAGACTTGCTCATTTAAAGATATAAGATTACTATCTGTTTTGGCAAAAATGAAAGACAGGGATGACGATATGTGTTATACAGAGATTTTGTTGTCAGAAACCCACGGTTAATATTCTAAAAAGGTTACTACCTACCTACCTAGGTCCTAGAAGTCACACACAATATATGGACACATTTTGAAAGTGGTGTAAGCCCATTTACAGCACATAAATATGTATTATCGTAGTCTAATTAGGCAAAAACAAATTTATTAAAACAAATTAAATGTAGATAAAACAATAGAAACAATGCCACACCTCATATCATTTGCCTGTATTTTTAAATCAACAAATATAGTAACCGTTAAATTTCTCGAAACAAAAGAAAATGGACTTACACAACTTTCAAAATAAACGGTCCATATGTTAACCTTACTTTACATGAAACTAGCGGACCCGACAGACGTTGTCCTGTCTACACGTCTTTAAATTGAATAAATTAATATGAAGATAATATTTGATGAAAATTGTGAATCTAAACAATTCCCAGATCCCCTTGAAAACACAAAAAATTTCATCTAAATCGGTCCAGTCGTTTGACAGAAGTTCAGTGACATACACACTCACAGAAGAATAAGGTAAATTGTCACACGCAAAGTTACACAGTTTGTACTTCGAAGTTCATTTTTACAAGAACAAAATCGTAGTGCAAAGAGGTCCCACATTAGACCTTTATTCTCTCTATGCAAATATTTCTATAATTGTATATAGTCGAAGTTTTAGTAATTCAGCAGCTCCATATTAGGTAATATTTTAGGGCGCGGTATCCGTTATTTATTCCAATTCATTCCTAACACGTAGGGACCGCGGCCCTAGGGACCAAACGAGCGCCTTGCATAACAAATGACTGCGCTACAGAAATATGCCTAGACGTTTTCCTCCTGTATTTAATACTAGTTGTCACCTGTGACTCCAACCGCGCAGAATTAAAGAAAACTTGATAAGTATCCTATATGTTCTCTCAGTCTATGTTTTACATCTATGCCAATTTTTATCAAGATCCGTTAAGCCGTTTCGGAGATACCTTCAAACAAACATCCATCCATCTAAACTTTCGCATTTATACTAGTAAGATTACTTGAAAAAAATATATTTAACTTTGCTTATCTCCTCTCCTCCATACATCTCTATCAGCCGTCATATCCGAGTCAACCCCCTTCCTACCCATATCCTCTTTCACACAGTCATTCCATACTAAAACTTATTAACTTTGTCCAAATTCTTAGCATGAAAGTAAAGTATTCACTTAGTTTAGCATTCGAGTTTTCTTAAGCCGACTTCAAGACATTTGAAAAGGGTTCTGTTGACAAAGGTTTTTTTACATTGAAAATCACTTGAATTCTTTGTGGTCGTATTATTATAGTTAACAAAATGTACGTGATTTTAAAAACATGTAAAATAACATAAATAACGAATGATGATTTCTATTAAAATATTTGTGCAATAAAAAACGATAAAATAAAGATAAGTAATTTTTCTATAAGTATTTTGGCCGTGAGATTCGCTGACGACAGTAAGCATGTATTTCTTACCAACACCCTTTAGCGAAGTAATGTCAAACACTATTTTACTCCTTACCAGTGTACAGTCAGCTGCATAAATATATAAACATTTAGAAAACTTGAGAAACTTGTATACCGGTTCGATTTTAAAAATACGTAAGCACGTTTTCGTCACTAATAAGTTTTCTTAGTTCTAAGCATAGAATATGTGGTTATTTTTGAAACCGTATGAGTATACAAGTTTCTGAAGCTTTGTAAATCTCAGTAATAATATTAATGCGATTTTTTCGATGGATGTTTGTTTGAATATATATTCAGAACGACTTAATGGAACATAATAAAATCTGGCACAGATGTAGAACATAGTCTGGAAAAACACATAGGTTTTTTAGTTATTTTTAATTCCTCGCGGACGGAGTCAAGAGCAATACAAGTGTATATATATTAATGCAGCTGACTGTACAAAATATTTAATATACGGATATGAGAAAGAGTAATAAAGGAAGTGGAATGCATGGAAGAACACAGTTAATATCCAAATTGTATTCATGTATCTGCATAATGTTGTTATTCATATGCAAGACAATCCGCCGCGTAGGTGTATCTACACTCATTTATAATATTTGTTGACTTTATTACATAGTATATGCAAAGATTACGTCATATTTTATATCCTCAAAAGATATGTAAGTACAATAGCTGTATTCAAAAGGAACAGGGTGTTGTAGCACTAAGACCCTTCGTACACAAAGCAACATAAATCGTCATAAGTAATATTATTTGGCGTTGCGAGAATCTCGTTGCGCGAGGAAATAGCGACACCGTGTCAACTGTATAGATTTGCTCTGCCATCTTGAAAATTGCAGCGACTATTCTAATAGCAAACTTGACAACCATGGTGCGACTGTCTTGTCTGACTATGACAAATAGAAATGTCGGCGACGTGCGTTTTATACCAATCTCTATGATATTGTATTGTGTAAGTCGCTTAGCGACTAAACACCTCAGGTTTCAATTTACCTTACCGTAGTCTTTGAGTAATCATTCCATGAATATTGTTTTACTCCGTTTTAAATTTATCTATATATTGAATTATCGGAATTATAAGTACATTAGAATGGTCTTTGTTCTTCATCTTATTAATATTATAAATGCGAATGTTTGGATATATTTAAGGAAGGATGTTTATTAGAAGATAAGTTCAGAACAGCAGCATGGATCTCGCTGAAATTTGGCTTAGATATAGATCATAGTACGAAAGAACACAGGCCACTAATTAAGTTATTTTTTAATAGCTAGAGTAGCTGGACAGCTAGTTTTGACACAAGAAAGCTTGTATAAAAATGTATTCATAATATGAAGACACTTGTCACGTGTTATGAATACGTACGTATTAGTACGTGATTCACGATGAGACCGTATATGGAACAGCGAAAGTAAACGGTTCCTGGTTACGTCAGCGTGTATTATTCAGTAGCGAAAGCGGTGTCATATCGCATAAGTTTGCCTGCTAGGGAAATACTGACAAAACGAATAGAATTTTGTAAATTAAAATTTGTAATCAACCAAAATATTATACACTAGAGAAACCACGAAATAGTATTGAAACCGTAGTTGTATATACAAGTTTATGAAGCTTTGTAAATCTTACTAATATTTTAAATGCGAATGTTGGATGGATGGATGGTTTGTTAAACGATATCTTCGGAGTGGCTCAACGGATTCTAATGAAATATGGCACAGACGTAAAACATAGTCTGGAAGAACACATTGAATACTTTTTTTATAAGAGAAGGGGGCAAACGAGCAACGAATCGCCTAATATTATTTAATCCGATCCCGTGGACATCCGCAACGGCAGAGGAACCGCAGATGCGTTGCCGGCCTTTAAGGAAGGTGTACGCTCTTTTCTTGAAGGCCCCTAAGTCGTAACTGTTAAGTTACTTATTAAGTATTTTTATTCCTCGCGGACGGAGCCGCGCGTGAATACTTGTTTTGTAATAAAGGAATATACGCTGCTAAAAGTATCTGCAATAAAAGTTAAGTGTCAGTTTGCATTACAATTTAAAATGAACAGCTCAATTTAAACTGCTGATAAGGAATGCATTTAGACCGAATAGCATTTTAAAATTAAATTTGCATAAAACACATTAACAAAGGACTTTGTGCTCTGCATACAGACTAAAAGCTGTGGGAATTGTGAACGAAATGTAGAAATAAAAAGCGATTAAAAGCAACAGTATGCATTTCACATAGAGTTAAGAAAGATATTTTTGTTCGTCTACATTACTGTACATTACAGTACTGTTTTCGTTAGTTTGTATTACAAAAGACGTACAACAAAGTGATCCTATAAGGATTCCGTTTTTTTTTCCTTTCGAAGTACTGAACCCTAAAAATACTTGAATAAAGGACGTGATTACTTGGGCCTTTTTTTAAATTAATTACTTAAATATAATTAATCAAAGGCACACTTAGAATATTTGCTAACGTAATATTCAAACCTCAATCTTGAACCCTGTAATTTCTCTCAAAAACTAAATGAACAAAACACATATTAAATTTAATAATTTAAGAACAAAGCATCTTAATTAATGACTTTACAAACATAATTACAAAGTTAACTTTAAGGAGAATCGCTTTTCATTTCGTAGGCGTATTAGCTAATTAAAAGTTATGCACGAACTAACGGTCGCACGCGACTTTGTCCGCGTAGAATTAAAAAAATTAATCTATAACATGCCCGCGTGGATCACCTACCTTTCCGTCCAAGTCCTGTCAAAATCAGTCCAGCCGGTATGTTACTCAGTGATAATCATCATCATCATCATCAGCTCTCTATACGTCCCCACCGAGGGGCTTGGAGCCTACCCTAAGTTAGGGGTGATTAGGCCATAGTCAACCACACTGGCCAAGTGCGGGTTAGTTGACTTCACACATATCTTTGAATTTCTTCTTACATATGTTGCATCACGATGTTTTCCTTCACCGTAAGAACGTTGGATAAATGTACATATGGAAATCAGAAATTGAAAGACACATTGGAACATGGCGGGATTCAAACCTAGGTCCTGCAGATTGCAAGACAAGGGCTTGACTCCTGAGCCACCAACGCTCTGTAATAACGTAGCTGCTTAATAACAAAAGAATTTTTAGAAATCGGTCCAGTAGTTTTTGAGTTTATGCGTTACAAACGAAACTACAATTTCCACTTTATTAGTAAGTATAGATAGTTTTATACATTAACCGTATAAACCCACGTCCTTTAGCAAATAATACTAACGGAAGAGGATCTCGCGTTGGATTATTTTTCACAAAGCTTTGGAGCCGAGCTTTCTTGTTACTTAGCGGAATTAAGTTATACTAAGAAGTGTAGTCGCCGGAAAGTAAATTCTTAAAAGAAATTATACGGTAATACTTTTTCTTACTGAATTATTTTTAATGAAACAATCGCAGAATATTCAGTAGTGAAGAAAAGTGCTTTCACAAATTTAAAAAATTATGCACATTTTTACATAGAGTGTCGGTGGCTCAGGGGTTAAAACATTTGACTTATAACCCGTATGTCCTTTGTTTGAATCCTGCCATGTACTTATGTGTTTTTCTATTTACATTTGTACATTTGTTCGACGTTCTCACGATGAAGGAATACATCGTGATATAACCTACACGTATCTGCGATAAAAAAAATAAATATGTGTAAAGTCAACCAACTCGCAATGGTCCAGTGTTGACTATGGTCCAGTCACCCTAACTTAGGGTAGGCTCCTAACCTCTCAGTGGTGACGTATAGTGAGCTGATGATGATTTACTTTTTGGGGTTCCCTACCTTGAAAGAAAAAATTGGAACCCTTATGGGATGACTTAGTTGCCCGTCTATCTGTCTGTTTTTACTTTTATTATTACGTTGTTTGTATGTTTGATTTTTTTATACACGCATTAATTTTAAAATGAGAGTTTAAATTAAACACGTATTATTTCTCTGAAATTCATTGGTACTTATTGAAAATAATATAAACGTAAAGTTAAGTTACAAATCCTATAATACATTTGATATCGATTCTTACTGCTTCGTATTTCTTTGAAGTTCTTTACTTACAACCATTCTTTAGAATGTACATCATTAACTTTTTCTTTAAGATTTTCCAAGAACGGTACACCCTGTACCTTTTGTATTCATATTCAAGTTTCTTAAATATATTAACCTTTATTCATTTAATTATGTTATTTAAAAGAAAATACATTTTATTAATATTATAAATGCGAATGTTTAGATGGATGGATGTTTGTTAGAATATATCTCCGGAATTAAAAAAACCTTAAAAGTAGCTTACTTTTTCTTCCAGGCTATACTCTACATCTATACTACATTTCAGCAAGACCCGTTCAGCCATTTCGAAGATACCTTCATACAAACATCCATCCATCTAAACGTTCGCATTTATAATATTAGTAAGAAGATAGATTTAGGCATTAAGTCACAAAGGAACACACGAACAAACCCAGAAAAACGAATCTTACATGAGCGTAAAAAACACTCCTTTAACAGTCGCGTAAAGAACGATACTAAATTGCTGCATCGTTTGAGAGAAACTTCACTTATTTATGTTATAGTACAAATAGGTCTATCTATAAAGTGCAACTCTTCATTATTATGTTCGCACAATTTTATACCGGCTTAGCCGGCAATCGGTCAAGTGCATTCACCTGTTTGACCTAGACCATTACTAATGAAACTCGAATGAAATTTCAAAACTCGAATATATTTTTTAGAGAACTCGAAGTCAGATATTATATTATAAATGGCTCAGTTAGATTAAAGTATATTATTATATTTCTTTAGGAAAGTCTGTATATTAAAGTGACATAATAATAAGAAAAATTCTTAACAGATAAACCTTTAATGTCTCTCTATCTCCTAACACTGAATTTTGTGGTGGAGAAAAAAAATGCATAATCCCTGTAGTCCCTAAATAAATTTTCATGCTTCATATTTTTATCTGATCTTTTTCATATTAAATAAAATAATAATTGTATACAACGTTTTGTAGTTTCTACACATTTTTTTTAATACTGCATGCTTCTAAAATAATAATTGATTAACTATTAAAACGAGCCTCAGATTTTTTTCAGACACTACCTTACTTTATATAGCGAATATAAAGTTTTACAACATAACCATAGATAAAAGGATTTTGGTATTATATGCTTTTACTCATTCGAATCTACTTCGAGTTAAACGTAACTCACGATCGACTTCCGATCTCGTAGTAATGACTGCGCAAGCGCTTAGAGCGAGACAGAACATTTACGCTTCGGGACCCACACCTCTTTTGCAGCCATTTAATTTCAACTAGTCTGATTAAACATTTTAATAGAAAAAATAAGTATTATTATTTGGAATAAGTTTTGTTAGTGTATTAATTTAAGTGTCATGTCCCCACGCGTGGCAACTTTTTGTGTCGGTAAAAGTTGTTTGGTGGGAGAACGTATGCTGTGCCACGGCCGTGACAGTGGCACAGGAACTTTGCTCGGAACAAAATCTCTCTATATTAAAAATAATAAAAGTACGATATTCTGACATTAGTGTTGTGTGTTCTTATGTGATTTATATTAATTATTATTACATTTATTTTGTGTTTGTGATACATTGTGAAGGAAAAGAACTGGGTTGGTTTTCTCTTTCGATTACTATCGGATTTTTTGGTGAGAGTCACGAAATGGATGTTTCTAAGCTGTAAGTACTTTCATGTTTATATAATTGAATTTTTTGTTCTATGTTTTTACTACCTATCACCCACGACTTTTCGGAAGGGAATAAATTAAATTAGAAAAAAAGTATTTAGTAGCCTATCTGTTTCTTCTTGGCTATGTTCTACATTTGTGCCGAATTTCAGAGAGACCCGTTGAATAGTTCTGGAGTTACCTTCTAAAGAACATCCATCCATACATCCAAGCATGCATATTTATAATATTAGTAAGAATAAAGATATGATTATCATTAGTTGTATTACGCTGTAGCAAGGAATTGTCTTCCAGAGGTGTAGAACCGCTTCAAAGAGAAGTCTATGATATCTGCCTACCCCTCTGGGTTACATCCTTACATTGTAGTATCAATTTTTATATGTTATCGTACATTTTTTTCGGTAAACAAAGAGATAGGTTACATAACAACAAATTGGATCAAAACAACGTACCTACTAAAAAAGTAACCGCGGAATTCAACTGTTGTTAAGCTTGTATTTTTCCATTTTTATTTTCTCAGAGAATGAAAAGGTTGGCAATGTTTGTATACATGTGTGGCAGTGGGAACGCGCAGTAAACCGCACGTTGACATTTCATTAACCCAAATAGCAAGAGTCCGTGCGTTTAAACTTGACCGCGGTGTTTAGAAACTTGTACAGTAACTATTGTGGTGTTTTGCTGTTTAGTACAGATTTTTGTTACAGATAACAAAATACTAATGAGTTATTAGAGTGCTCATTATGACGTTACTTAATAAAATTAGACTATCTGTATGTGATATAAAAAATAAAAATTGCGAACATAATGTGTGTAGTCCGTAGTATCTGTCTACTCCTCTGGGTTAGTTATGTTGCATCTCGATGTTTTCTTTCACCGTCAGAACGTCGGGTAATACATGGCGGGATTCAAACCCAGGACCGGTAGATTACTAGTCAAGTTTTAACAGTGGTAGAGCCCGCTGTAACATCTTTGCACGAATTGGCCCGGCTCGCCCGGTGAAATACTACGACCACACAGAAGACAGGCGTCAAGTGGAAGCTATTCCGCGTTTCGTCTGATGAGTGTGCATCCCGGAGGCCTAATTTAGTACTCTTTCCCTTCCCAGCTTTTTTCTCATAAGGAAAGGATGGGAAGGAATATATTTTCTTTCTGTGTATCCTCTCCTCCGTCGATTAAAGGTAGGCAGCGCATATGCAATTGCGTATGTCTATGGGCAACGGTCACTTCGCTATATCAGCGATTTCAGGTGGCCGCTCGATCGTTTGCCACCTACTGATATAAAAAGTGCTCTATTTTGTATTTGTATTCCTCTAATATTATGAATAATGTATTTCTGAGTGACTGATATATGGAATTGAATACTGAAGCTCAAAGCGAAATATTCACACGCATCAAAGACTCACGTGGTGATACAACTTATACGTTATTGATAAAGGTGAACGTTTAAATAAAATAATATCGTATCGAAATTTCCACCAATGAAATTACGGAAGATACTATCTGGAAGAGGACAACATGATACGGTTCCTTAGGAGTAGGATAAGGACAAAGATATGATGAATAATATGTATTAGTACACTGTAAACTCTGAAGACTAATCGTAGTCTCTTGCTATTGCTGTCTTTGTT
This sequence comes from Papilio xuthus, assembly GCF_000836235.2. Classification (NCBI taxonomy): domain Eukaryota; kingdom Metazoa; phylum Arthropoda; class Insecta; order Lepidoptera; family Papilionidae; genus Papilio; species Papilio xuthus. The sequence goes on along the minus strand of NW_013530893.1, from coordinate 3,669,767 downwards.
TATTTCAAAGAGAATGAAAGTGATGAGAATATATTCTTATTTAGTAGTATTAGGCATCTGATATTAGGTTTCTAAATTAAGTGTTGCATGAAAATATTTTCTCTTAAACTATTGGCACCATTTAACGGGACTTTAACATGAAGAACTATTCTATCTTTTTTTTTTAATTTTGAGCAGATATCATAGGTTGCCATGTACATAACTACAAATTTTTGAACATATTTTTTTAAAGGAAAAAAAAATTGCGAAATCCATCAGCTAAAAGCATTGCGGTAACATTTTTTAACACAAAGTTCGTTAATGTATGTATGTAGTTAAACAAGTAAAAAACAGAAAGTGACTTAAGCAGGCAGTCTAAGTTTCACCAAGGAAATTATGTTAATGCACACTATTAGACAGCTAATTCTAGGCAGAGGCTTATGGATATAGATATTTTATGTTAAACAGTAAAACATCATCATCAGATAACAAAATAGACACAGAACTGGAAAATTTAAAAGTGTAAAGTTTAAAATGTTCGTAGCATTTAGTTCATATTTACGGCGAAGGAAAACATCGTGATTCAACCTGCACATATCTGAGAAGAAATTCAAAGACGTATGAAGTCAACCCGCACTGGGCCAGCATTGACTATGGCCTAATCACCCTTAACATAGGGTAGACTCCGAGCGCCTCAGTGGGGACATATAGTGAGCTGATGATGATGACTTCATATTTATTAACTCCGTCCGCTCGGGAAAAAAAAACATAATTAGTAGTTTATGTGTTCTTTCAGACTATATTCTATATGTATGCCAAATTTCATCGAGATCCGTTCAGCCGTTCGAAAGATACTTTCAAACAGACCATCCATCTAAATGTTCGCATTTATAATATTAGTAGGAAGTAAAGAGATAGTTTTATTTAGGTTATAGTTCGATCATATAGGAGCGACGGCCATTTTGTGACGTCATAGCCGTTGTTTCAAATCGTAGCGCACTATACTATTCAATATATATATTATTTTATATTATTTTTTTAATATGTTTTGAAGTATTAAGGTCTAAATTCTTAAGTAACTGCTAAAAAGTTTCAGTATCATGTTGACTGAATTATAAAAAGTTGAAAACGCATTTTCAATGTAAATTCTGTCCCCGATATCCTCTGACCATATCGACAAGATCTGTATATTTATAATATTTACAGTTATGTTATTATTTAATTAAAAACACGACAAAACATTACGAATACTTATATCGCAAATATTCTTGTTAGATTAGACGTTTCAAGGCGTTGCAAAACACGTCCAATATTTTCGCTTTAAAGTTTAAATATCGCCAACAATCGATACTGTATATATCAATATTAATTACTGTTTTTAGGGTTCCGTAACTGAAAAGGAAACAAACGGAACCCTTAGGGGATCACTTTGTTGTCCGTCCGTCTGTCTGTCAAGACCCTTTTTTCTGTGGGTCCTTAAACACATAATATTAGATTATCTTACTAATGTAAACGCAAAGGTTTGCTTCAAGGTATCTCCAGAACTGTTGCATGGATCTCGCTGAAATTTGGTATACATACTCGTATAGAACATAGTCTGGAAGAACACATAGACTACTTATTAAGTTTGTTTTTAATTCCAAGTTATTTCTTAAATATAGTAAACAAGAACATAAAGTCCGTTCACTCCCTTTAATATTTCCCGGCGTTTTTATAAATATTCATAAGTCTATTGGAAATTGACATAGATCAACTTTGACTTTGAAATGCATATGTTTACTTTAATGTTACTTTAATATGCTATGCATATTAAATACAATATTTAAATACAAATATATATAACTTTAGCGAAGAAATTTAGTACTTTTCTTAGAAATCCATGTAACTATCAAAATTATTGTCAAAACTACTCAAAATAATTGTTTTTACGTAGTTAAAGGTACTTCAAATTTAACGGTATTAACACATTATAACAGTGGTAGACGCCACTAACATCTGTTCCACGAATGGATTTCGCCCTCACATAAAAGACATGCATCAAGTTGAAACAATTCCGCGTTACCCCCAAAGAGTATGCCTACCGCAGGCCTTATTCTAATACTCTTTCTTTTCCCACACTTATCTTTTAAGGAAAGGATATTAAGGGGAAGTGGATTTGACAAAGGAGGAGAGATAAGGTGGAATATTTCTGTGCATCTCGTCTTCTGTCGATTAAGGGTATCTAGGGTCGCGGACGAGAGCGAAAGCGTGCCCGTTTGTCCCGATGCGTTGGAGGAACAGAGTGGTTGAGTGGGTATGTCTCCGATAAGGAGAATTCCACATAACTACCGCGTTCCCCCCGGGGCGCGGAGTATGCATAAAGCATTCCTCTCTGGAAAAAAGGGGTATCCAAGGCATGCGATTGCAGTTGGTAACGTCGCTTTGTTATTTCGGCGAGTTCAAGCCCCTTGCTCATTTTCCGCCATATAATATAAAAAGGTATTTAAATTTCCTTTTATTTTATGTCTCAAAGTTATTTACTTTGGTAGAATAATAGTTTTTTTTTCTATACAAATAGAAACCGCAAAAATATAAATCTATTTGATATGTCAATTCATCAGTAAATTTGCTTTGACCC
>NW_013530893.1:3501994-3666934 GCF_000836235.2 Papilio xuthus | reverse complement strand
AATCAATGCATTTTACGAGCCAAATATTTACCGAGTAATTTATCAAGTTTCCATTATTGCTTCCACTGAAAACATGTATACTACTCTCTCAACTTATTTAAAGGGAATGAAAGGGACAATATGTGTTTGTACAAATGTTTTTGGCTGTGGAAACTGGTAACAAACATACTCAGGTAGTTAATCTAGCGAGGCCGTCCCACTTGGCACCGGTTGCTAAGGATTAGCATTTTTCCCTCGTTTACCCATTCCGACGTCATCTGTTCGCTACTTTCTACAAATATTAACTTGTAATAACTAATGTCGGCTCTATGGCACGATTTTTAGAAAATTACTAGCGGACCCGACAGTCGTTGTCCTGTCTACACGTCTTTAATTTGAATAAATTAATATGAAGTTAATATTTGATGAAAATTGTGAATCTAAACCATTCCCAGATCCCCTTGAATACACACAAAAAATTTCATCTAAATCGGTCGAGTCGTTTGAGAGAAGTTCAGTGACATACTCACAGAAGAATTATACATATAAAGATTAGAGTTTACTTTACCCTCTTGTCAGTCGGGTTTAAACCGATTGACTGACAGAATGATTTTATTAATTACGAGATAGAGAGTATGTACGAGTATAACATTTTGGTATTTTTAAATGCATTTGTTAATGAAGGTTAGTCTCGCAGTCGTTATCTTTTTCTATCCTATTTCCAATCTATTCAACTTTCTTCGGGATTAAAAACTTCACGGAAATATTCTTACTATTACCGTTATTTTAAAATCTGTAAGTTCTAACATAATCTTATTTTCTTAACCAATATATTTTTATTTACGACGATTTTGTTGCTTTTAATTGTAGTTTAATTGCTCCACCACATATCAGTAATACATATGTTCTTTTACAATTGTTTTCGTAGTGGAAACCCCCGGTAAGATCTTCATAATACCTGTAATTTTATACTTATGTTTATCAAGCTTAAATACCGTAAAATATATTTCAAACGACTTTAATAACATTTCTCATAGCTGCGACAAAACCTAATGATGTGTTTATCGACGTTCTGAGAGCAATTGAGCATATAAAAACAAAATTTGATAATAACGGCTCACTTTAGTATAAAACGACGCTGTATTTATTATTCTTTTACACGTTAAATAAAAAAAAAAGAAAACAAATGACTATTATTAAGCGTTTGAATATTCAAGAGTAGAATTTAAAAAGCTTATTAATAAGAAGCCTATGTGTTCTGCATCTATGCCAAATTTCATAAAAATCCTTTAAGCCGTTCGGGAGATACTTTCAAACAAACATCTATCCAAACATTCGCATTTATAATATTAGTAAGAGACCAAACAATAGCGATATGACAGCAATAATTCTGTTTACATAACGATTAGAGCACAAGTTCAACATGCCTGTTTCCACTGTCGAAACAACAACACAAAGAACATATAGTGTTCCCTCACATTGCCTTTTAAATAATAAAGACGACGATAATGTTTGTACACGTGGTCCACCAGTGGAAACCCATTTAACATGCCTGTATACTGACTGACCACAACCTAGATATTCGACCGCAAATGACTTCATGCTTAATCCATAGATATAGTTTCTATGTTTGTATCCCGTTAATCGAACTCTTTGGTATTAGAAAGAGAAACTAGTAGTCATTGTAATAAGTCTTATAACTGTACATAGTTCAGTATTTGCCCGACTTAAATGAGGGTAATTAAAACATTTTGTCTCAACGACTTGTTAGATTAAATTGAGTCATTCGACCGAGGTCCTTCATAGGCAAAGTAAATCTTCGGAAACCGACAATTTTAGTCGGGCAGCAATTTACGTAATACAATATCATAGAGATTCGTAAATAGCGCGAGTCGCCGATTCAATCTGTCAGCGCCTAAGACAGTCGCTTGCTACCTATTCGTCAAGATCGTTGTAAAAAAAGTAGCTACAATTTGATGATGGTGGATGAAATTTATATATTTGATCGTAATTTTAATACTTTCCGAAGATATTTCTTAAAAACCTATTAAATCAATTGCGGATTCATCTTATCTTGGTCTTGAAATGTTCGTGGAGGTCTCGGGAAAGTTTTTAATTACGCGCGGACGGACTCGCGGGCGACAGCTAGTATGTTATAAAGAAACACCAATATCAATCTAAACGATAAACGCTTGGATTCACAATACGTCGTAACTTCTACTACAAGGAATACGAAAGATTTTCCTTAAATTGTTATTGACATTTTTTGTAAGCCTTCAACACCCTGTATCTAGGCTAACTGCTGCCATTTGTAAGCGTAGAAATGTAGATAGGACGGAAAGTTCTTATATTTTGTTATACAAGATGATCATTGTCGCAAAGGTTTTGACCTAGATTCATGTGTTCGTTATCCGAATTCTTTGACTCTGTAAGATAAAAACTATTACGTAACAAATAAAACTATGCTTGCACATGATTCTGACCTATTATGTATTGATGCGGTCGAAAGATTACGCGCTAGTGTAGTTCCTAACTTGTCCCAATGAAGGAATTAATGTACAGTCAGCTGCAACAATGTATACCATTTACAATGCTTTAAACTAGTATACACATTAGGTTTCAAAAATATGCATAAATCCGTCTCCATGCTTCTGATTATGATTACTCGTTATTCACAGATTTGACAAACGTATTTTTTAAACCAAAGACCTCTACAAGTTTGTAAAGTTTTGTGAGTGTATACATATTTACGGAGAAGGAAAACATCGTGATGCAACCTGCACATATTCAACTAGGAAATCAAAGATATGTGTGAAGTCAACCTGCACTAGGCCAGTGTGCTTACCTCTAGTTTAAAATAGGATCCGATCGCCTCAGTGGAGAAGTATAGTGAACTGATGATGATACATATTTATGCAGCTGACTGTACAAATTTAGGTCTTTAAATAACAATAATCTTGCATAGAAATATAAAAATATGAGTATAATATTTGTCTTATTTGTAGTGCATGATCGCTTTTTCTTTCGGTGCCACTTTCATCTTCAACATTCCGATAACGTCACAACACGACGCGTCGCCTCGTCGAAATACTACTTTCACTGTTTCGTATTTTCTGGTAATTAATTCGTCAGCGGCGATCGCAAAAGGCATTCGGTTATTGTTAGTTTCACATGAAGACAGTAGATTACAGTAGTAGATAATACAGTACTACTATTAATTTAACAAGAGTCTGAACGTAAATGAGACTAGAGTACGAATATTTGCGATAGTGCGTTGCATAAATTTTAATGCATTTTTATCGATATACGAAAACGTTTTCACGATTATTCGTGCTAGACCCTCTGGTTGTTTTGAACCGTTTACAGTTAATTTGTTCTTAATCGTTTAACTTAGAATTTCCTGACAGAGAGAAAGAGAGAGAAATTATAAAAACTTACAAGATTATTTGGCATCAAAAGAGCTACAAATAAGATGTTATACAGACCATTGGTTACGAGAAACTCGTTTCAACCGTAGGCGAAACTTAAGGATCGTAAAATTTGTATAAATTTTAACTTAACCTACTTAAGAGGTCCGCATTCGTTCTTTCACCATCCTGTTAAATAGTCGTCTTAGTCAATTCTTCGAAATGTATTACACATTTTTTTTGTTTTTTTAATGAATAGAAAATACTTCTATAATTACTAATGAAAGTAGTATTATATCTAAGCCCAAAATTAAATTAAGTAGAAAAAAATACTTGTATTTTTCATAATATTTAAAATTTTAACTGACTTCGAAAAGAATAAGGAAGAAGAAAAAAAGATAAAAGATCTTTAACGTTTCTTAATTATATTTAAACTAGCTGTCGACCGCGACCCCGTTCGCGCGGTATCAAAAAATACTTAATTAGTCTTTGTGTTCTTCCAGACTATGTTCTACATCTATGTCATCAAATTTCAGCGAAATCTATTCATCCGTTCTGAAGATAACTTCAAAGGAATATTCATCCAAACATTCGCATTTATAATATACATAACTGCGAAGAAATTCAAAGATATGTGTGAAGTCAACCAACCCGCACTTGGCCAGCGTGGTTGACTATGGCCTAATCACCCTTAACTTAGAGTAGGCTCCAAGCCCCTCGGTGGGGACGTATAGTTAGCTGATGATGAAGTTATGAACAACATTAATATAATTTGTAAATAGAAAACAAAGATGTTAAAACAATACTTAAAATTATATTAACGTACATTCCCATAATCATGTAATTACATGATTTTTTTTAATTCACTTGATGATACTTTGAACAATAGAGAAAAGTACCCAAAATAGTTATAAAAAAGTAATTATTACAATAAGATACGAAATTTGACTTAAAAACACCTCGAGTATTTATCATACTACAATTTAGGATTATGACAATATTTAATATAAACAAAAAAACTTTCACTTACTTAAATACTAACTTGACTTCAGAAATATAAGATATTCCATAAATTTTAATCTTGACCTTGAACCTTATAAAATCCACCTAAACATTTTTACTAAATTCTAAACACGTATTCTTGTGAAATGAAACGTTTATAAATTACCTAATTTACTGTATATTTTAAGCATAAAAAATCATATTCGATTTAATAAATATAAAATTGAATAAAAGCATAAATTATAATAAAATCCTTATAAAAACCAATCGAATAACATTCATATCATTGTTTATAAATGATAAATCGTTGATTAAAATGAATTCACATTGTTTAGTTATTCAAGGTGTATACTCTATACGCTAAATAAAGGTGCAACAAACTTATTATTATAAATGCATATAGCACTCGTTCAACGGAACGATGTAAAAAAGTGAATCGTGCTTCAGCTCCATTCATTATATTACGCTCGGAATATAGATGTATAAAGATCTGTTTACACTAACGAACAAATGTTCGTGAGATCTAAATAAAAGACAAATTCGGACTGCTATAAATATAAATTAAGTAACAACTAATTAAAGGCCTAATAAATATAGAGAACATAAGCCGGAGAAGTTCGCGCGGAATTACAAAAAAAACTAATTCTTCCACATTCATGCCAAATTTTGGCGAGATTCGTGCAGCTATTCTGGAGATACCTTTTAATTAACAACAATCCATCTAAACATTCGCATTTATAATATTAGTAAGATGAATATTTATGCAAGAAAAATTAAAAAAAAATGATATATTTCGGTATAAACGAACGTGAACCGAATATAAATTCGCTGTCGCTAAATTCAACGTAACATTACGTGGAACGAAATAACATTAGACTTTCACTCCGACTGTACTGAAATACAAAGGCTATTGAATTCCGTCTAAGTTTTATTAATGGTGTTGCGATTCGCTGCACTCCTTGTGCCACAGAATTTAATTTTACCTAGACTTAGGGAACGTACATGGGTACGTACCCTACGTACGGGTAGTATGGACTACGTGAGCCATTTAGGGGGGAGCGGAGTCTTTAAAATACTACGGTCAGTCACAGGAGCGGGGGGGGCGGGCTCAGATTTTTGTCACGTAGTCGTTAGTTGTTCTTTTTCATAATAGATAATTCACTAGTAATTTAAGTATGCATGCAGTCTTAAAAAACTTAGAAAAAACTAAAAAAATAGGTCACGTAGTATGGGTATGTTCCCTTAGTACTTCTAAGTAATGTAACAGTAATTTAATACAAGCCTTCCATTGAATCCTAAGTGTTGTATGCTTGAAAGGACATGGCTAGGACAATTTCTGGAAGCAACTGAAATGTTCTTATGAAAATTCTTATATTTTTTTTTAAAGACACATCGAAAGATTTCTTTTTAATCTATTTTTTTATATCATAAACGAGCGAGCGGCCACATGAAATCGCTGAAATAGCGAAGTGACCGTTGCCCATAGACATACGCAATTGCATATGCGTTGCCTTTCGTTAATCGACGGAGGAGAGGATGCACAGAAAGAAAATATTTTCATGCATCCTCTCATCCGCAAAGTCCACTTCCACTTCCCATCCTTTCCTTATAAGAAAAAGGGTGGGAAGGAAAAGAGGATTAATTTAGGCCTCCGGAACGCACACTCATCAGACGAAACGCGGAATTGCTTCCACTTGACGCCTGTCTTCAGTAAGGTCGTGGTATTTCACCGGGCGAGCTGGGCCAATTCGTGCGAAGATGTTAAAGTGGGCTCTACCACTGTTAAATATTTTTAATCTATATCTGCAGGCGAGTTGCCTGGTTTACGTAGATTGATAACATTTGCCCACTCATCTGGGACACGGGTGGGAGTTTTTTTATGTTAAATATAAAGATTTTCACTGATAAAAACTTTGTAGCAAAATATGGTCATGCTCCTCAATTTCTTTGAAAAGATAAAAAAAGAATCCTATAATATTTTATTAGATATGATACAGTGAATTATAAGCCTATTTCAGTTTAATTCGAAAATCATTCACAGTAAACTAAACATAAGAATTTATTTTCAAACTATAAGTCAGTGTTAAAGTTTAGTAAACCTTTAAAGAACTTAAGTGATTTTCCACTAAACTAATTCAAGTCACATTTACCAAACATCGCGAATATATTCAATCTTTGAAACAAAACACGTTCTTGAAAACATTTTATTCGAAAGTTTTTATTCTTTTATGAACTTCGATATAAGTTTTATTTTGTACTAGCTATCGCCCACGACTCTGTTTGAGCGGTATTAAAAAAATAGTAGCCTATGTATTCTTCCAGACTATGTTCTACATCTATGCAAAATTTCATCGAGATCCGTTAGGCCGTTCAGGAGATACCTTAAAACAAACATTCTTCCTTCCATCCATCTAAACATTCGCATTTGTAATATTCCTTTTCTAGATCTTTTCTAAATCCTATCAAAGGCTAGGATAATATATGTTTGAATAACTTCATAAAAAAGTTTTTTAATTAACCATGAAGAAAATATTTAATGAAAAAAAACTCGTATAAACTTACATTAGTATTCAAAGCTTTCTTCAACACTTTTAATAAAATTCTAGGTTACTATTAAACGTTCTTATAAGTCACGTATTTCTTACTATAAACGCATTTAGTAGCAATGTCTCACGTTATTGGATTTTATTTTATTCACAGTGGTAAAGTTAATAAATTCTTTTTACTAAAAAATGTAGCCTAAGCCCTCGTACGTATTGGCGTTTTTAACGCTTCGTTTAAACTCGGCGTTAGCGGCTCTCGAACGACGAATTTTAAAATCACTCTTGTTCCGTTAGTACAGTGTTCAAACTTCAACACCGCGCGATAAAAAGCGTCGCGTTTTAAAAGCGCTGATATATGATACATGGAAATATATTTCTTCTATTTGACCGCTTTTGAACGCCCAATAAAAGCGCTTTGTGCAAATTAGGGCTAAGAGTTGGGTTGTCTCAAAAGCTTTACGAAGCTTTTGCTAAGGACTTCTAAAGCTATGTTTGATAAAATAAAAGTTTTGCATAAAATGCCGGCTTATACTAGTCACCACTGAGGGATTCTAGCCTACCCCGAGAGCGTTAGACAACCACACTGGCTCAGTACGGGTTGACTTCACACACATCTTTGAATTTCTTCGCAGATAAGTTCGCACCACGATGTTTTCCATCACTGTATAAAATATTTCTATTTAGCTTTATAAAGACTTTATAAATAGCTTTATGTTTAATATTTCAAAGTTTATTTAATGTTTAAAAGCAGCAATAGTCATTTTTACTTACGGAATATCGCAATGCTTTGAACTCTATATAAAATACAAAGAGACATAAATCCAGTGTTACTAACGAGGACAGGAAGGGATCGTTTTCAAGGTATTTGCACATTTATAATGATCGTTGAGAAATGCAACGTATCTTTTATTGACCTTTGAGATATAATCTATAGCGTAACCTGGTCTAAGAGTACACATAATCAATATTCGTGACGTTGTTTAAACTCCGTTATATTTTAATATTCTAGCTATTGACTTGGACTCCGTCTGCGCTGAATTAAAAAAAAACTTAATTGGTAGCCAATGTGTTCTTGAAAAAAATTAATGAGATTGAATGTGAATGGCTACAAAGGTAGAGGAACATCAAAAAAGGATGTAATGACTTTGTGAAAGAGGCTTCGCGTAGGAAGGGGGTAGATTCAGATATGACGGCTGATAGAGATGTATTGAGGAGTAGTACGTACTGTGCCGACCCTCAATAGGGATATGGGTTGATGTGTTCTTCAAGACTATCTTCTACATCTGTGCCAAATTTCATCGGGATCCGTTCAGCCGTTCTGGAGATACATAGTATCAAACATCCATCCAAACATTCTCATTTATAATATTAGTAAGATTTAAATTTCTATGTCCTTCTAAGAACAAATATATTCTTATTTCTAAGCTACTTTTAAGCGCATTTGGCGCAGCGATTGATTTTGTTTGAAAACTCGCAGAAATTTGACACAGATTTTTATACAGTAAAAACTAGCGGTTGACCACGTACCCACCAGATGTTAAGTGATGATATAAAACATAGTCTGGAGGAACACATATGTTATTAAGTTTTTTAACACCACGTGGACGGAAGCACGAGCGACAGCTAGTATACTAATAGGGCATAATTTTTAAGTCTGCCATTAATTACTCTTAATATTTAAAATATTTTGTACACCTCTTTGTAGATCATAAAATCATAGTCTTAACAATGAGTTTTATATATTCCCCAAGCACAGAGTACATTTCTAACAGAGACAATAAGTTTATATTACCGTATGTTTCACTTTGAGAACAACAGTCGTAATAAAAATACTCTGTGTTATTGTTGTTTTATTATTTAATGCTTCAGGGCTACCAACAGTTAGAAAACTGTCTACATAATTCGTACACCTGTTAAAAGTCGTCTTTCCTAATAAAGAATTAAATGGTTTTATTTAACTTGCTTTGTTCATTAGAATCGAATCTAGTTATTTAACACTTCATGTTGATTTTCATCTGAAATTTAATTCACGATATTTCCACACTAGCTGTCGCTCGTGACCCTGGCCGCGGGAAATTAATAAAAAATTAGAACCCTATCTTTGTTCCAGACTATATTCTATATCCATGCCAAATTTCATCGAGATCCGTTCAGACGTTCTGGAGATACCTTCAAACAAACATCCATCTATGTAAACATTCGCATTTATAATATTAGTAAGATAATGTAAAAACCGTTTGATAATTTATTTTATTATTATTATTTTATAAATGTACGTAAATTTGCATAAAATTATTCAAAAGTCGCCACTCTTAATTACATGCCGGATTTTTTTTTTCGGGATCAGAAAACGCGTTGTTAGAAAAACTTTAAGACGGCTGAAAAGCGGACTTACTTTTACCCAATTTAACTATATCGAGATACCCATTTTTAAATTTTGTCTGTCTATGTCTGTAGACATCTCTTTCAATCAATCTATATGTCAGATATACAGACACACGTGTTAAAAATTAGTTTTTCCTTAATAACGCATATACATCAATTTTACGAAATACGACTTTTTTTCCGACGTTACATACATACAATCCAATTTTAGCAATATGTATTTATGATTTATCGACCCATTACTTCAAAACTATCGGTAAAGTATAAGAAATCAAAAACTAATAGCTATTCGTATATCATTGTCAACAAAACAAATGTACGCATCTCGAAGCCGGATTCTCAAGGTAGTTACAAGGTCAGTGCTAAGTCAATAGAAAACTCTCACAACTTTCACATTCTACATTTGCTAATTGATTCTACCAATATATTAAGAACAGCCCAATATTGAGAAAACCAATGGAAATTTAGCATTAAGTAAACAGGTTTAGAAAAGAAAAAGACAAAGCTAAACACGTTAAATCGAAACCCCAACTAAAAATTTACTTCACAAATAATACTTGGTGATAGAAGTAAGTGCTACGCATAAGTTGGACATGTACGGGTCCTCCAGCGCGTCGGCAAGAAACGCGAATTATTGCAGATCGTCAAAACGAGAAAAGTTGAATAATTGTGCCATGTCTTGCGACACGAAAAATGGGATCTTCATATCATAATGGTGGGCAAAATCGCAGCCAGAAGATGGATTGGAAGGAAAAGAAAGTCATAGTTAAGAATCATTCGGGAATGGACTACTATTTCCAGCGTTCAACAACTTTTTCGCTTGACACAGGACAGGGATGAGTTCGCTGAGTTGATGGCCAACCTCAAGTGACGGAGAGACATTAGAAGAAGATAGCAGTGTTGGTGATCACTAATGGACTCCTTAATGGCGTTGAAATGACGAATTTTTTGTAGTAATCGAACTATACTAGTAATATTATGCAAGCTATTAATGATACAATAATACATGTTATATCTACATATCCGTACGTTGATAGACTCGATACTTAGAAAGTGGTAACCGATATTGTCGTCACACGTCACTGAGCCATCTGCATAAAGTGCGTTGCTTTTACCGTGTACTTTGTACAAGTAATACGCTGAAGCGTATAGTAAATAAATATTGTATTATTTATAATGAATGAAAGTATCTTTAATAAGACACCAACGCTCATGTAAATTCACAACATTTTTGCCGTCCGAGACAAAATGCAATCGCTCCAAAGCGATTCCAAGACCTTCAAAAATATATAGAACTGACAATAACTTTACGATAAGTCACATGATTTTCACGTTCAATACATTTTTGAACATGGTCATTTTTCTACAGTTAAATTCGCAGCTTCAGTAACAAACACATGATCCAACCACGATTTCGTGCCGTGAGCCTCGCTAATGTATGTGTAAGACTCAGATTGGGAGCCCAACAAATCAATATCAGTACAAACCCAATTCTGTTCCACACTATCTGTAACAATTTATTTCCAAACAGTGAAGTCGGATGAACATTGAAATCACCTGGGATAAAGGCTGAACTAACATCACTATTTTCTATTATTAAAGTGATTCGAAGTTCTATACAGTCTTATACATTTTTGAACTTCGTCGTCAAGGTACTGTAAGTCGTAAGTGTTTATAAACACAGCTGATAACAGACCACTACATAAAGCTAATGTGATAATATAATATGAAATTTCTTCGTAATGTTCACTTACAAAAGTCATGTCTGCATTTACTATTATTAATAAGAGTACTTTTAGCACCAAAATACAAGACATATTAACCTAGGTATACATTAAGACTACATAACCATGACTGTTAAACAAAAAAACACATAATTTAACAGTGAATATCTTATAACTTAAGCCATACGTCATACAAGCGAAAGTTGTTTACCAGTGATCAATTCAATTTTTTTGGGAAAATTCAAATTAATTATAGTAGCCATAATAACATAGCCATCATTTCATTTTCACTACGAAGGGTCGGCACAGTATGTACTACTCCATACATCTCCATCAGCCGTTATATCTGAATTCACTCCCTTCTTACGCATATCCTCTTCCATACAATACAATAAACATATTGAAATAACAGTTTATAAAAACAGTTTATTACTTTTCTATCTTACTAATATTATAAATGCGAATGTTTGGTTGGATGGATGTTTGTTTAAAATTATCTCTGGAACGGCTCAACGGATCTTGATGAAATTTGGCAGCGATGTAGAACATAGTCTGTTAAATAGGTTTCTTCTTCTAGTGCCTCTTCAGTCTTGAAGGTTAGCCGCTAACTTGGAATATTTGGTTCTGTCAAGCGCAAGGCGAAACAGTTCCACTCTTCCATAAAGTTAGCTACAAATTTAGATTTATTTTGCGCGGACGAAGTACCGGGCGACAGCTAGTGGGATATAAAATAATACAAAATACAGCGAAGCTATTTTCATTTAAAATTACTTGCATAAAAGGTGCACTTACTTTGAAATTCAATAGAACTTTCCTTGAAAAACAGCTCAGCGAAGCGTCGAAGAGAACAATTTTAAAATAAAACTGTAGAATAGCTTTGTTGTTCAATTTCTTGTCAATTATATATTATCAATTATACATGAGTCTGACTATTTAATATTATAAATGCGAATATTTAGATGGATGGATGGATGTTTGATTGTTTGAAGGTATCTCCGGAACGGCTTAACGGGTCTTAATGAAATTTCGCAGAGATGTAGAACATAATCTGGAAGAACACATAAGCTACTTATTAAGTTTTTTTTAATACCGCGCGGACAGGGACGCGGGTGACAGCTTGTAATATTATAATTTATAAATTTACCTTCCCACACTTTTCTTATAAGGGTGGAAAAGGGAAGTCGATTTGGTGGAGGTTCATTTGCAATAGTGGATGGATGGAGTAATTCATTTCGGTTTTGCCGACGAATTCGAATGGCCGACTGCTCGTTTGTCACTGGACCGATTTGTAGGACTGACTAATTAAATATATTTCCATTTTAATTCTCTCACTGAGTGAATTTTGAAACATATAATTTTTTAATAATCATTTCCTTGCCCTTATTCAATTCCATGTGGGTTATTCTATTTTCATTCTAAAGACTGATTCGTCATTACACTCAATCTCAAAATTATTTTATTCTGTAAATAAAACCTCCTTCTTTAAGTCTGGCATATAGAAAATATGTTGCATTCGATAAAAAAGAAAAAAGTGTACACTTTACGACTTCCATCACAATGTCGCATCGCATTTTCGCAACAAACATCATAAGGCGAGGCTATAAATTTTTACGTTTATTTTATCACGCCCTACTTGCCTACCCCACGTTTAACGTTACAACTGAAATATGAGTAGAAAGCACTATCACGCTATGCTTCCATATTTATATTATATATCTTGTTATACCGGAGAAGGTTAAATAGGTTTTGGAATCAAAGGGTTAGAGAAAAAAGACAACAAAAGAGTTTTTATATGCGTTCTGTATAACATAAACAGCTTAACCACTGATTTAATGGACCGGCTATAAACAGTGCTATATTGTGACTATTCGATTTTCGTCATTTTGGCGCTTACGGTTGCGGTTGGTAGCAGTGGTGAGAAGTCGAACCTATAATATCGATAAAATTAACAGTCAGAAACTTCAACAGGCGCGTCTAACCTTGAGATTCGGAGACCAAAATCTGCGTTCAAACCATATTGCTATCTCTGTTTTTTCAAAAATGATGACAAGGATGACAATATGTTTTATACAGAGATATTGCTCTCAGAAACCAACGGTAAGTCAGAAGGAAGCGAAAACTGTAATTTTCAAGCAATAAATTAAATTCATCCTATCAGTGAGTTTAGCTTTTAAAGTGTGAGGTGTTATTTTGTATTAAGTTATGTTGTTAAAAATATTAGAAGTACCAATTATGTTTTTTTAATTAATTTATTCTTGTACTTAGTTTACTTTTAATCGAAACATAAAATAAACCTTATTTTGACATTTATTATTACTAAGAGATTACAAAAGAAAATCGCGTTTAATAAATTAATTCAATTAAATGAATACCTTCTTTTGTTTTTCTTTGTTTGAAGCAAATAACACAAATGTTACAAAAGCTAAAACAAGACAAACAAATCTGTTGACTACAATAAAGATAAATTAATTAGTTTTCATAATATACAGTCGAAACTAACTAAGCGAGAGTCCAAGTAATGCGAGTATTCTCGCGTATAGAGGTTTCTCGCTTACCCAAGTTGGACTGTCCCTGACTTTGTAATAAAGCCGTAATCTAGCAACGCCTCGGAATTACTTCTCCAACAAATATGGGGATTATAAGGGTGCAGTAAGTGCGGTCGGTAATAACGATATTGTGTAGATAACGCCTAATATCGTGTTAATTAAGACACTGTATATCGTATGTGTTTCGTAGATAAAGTTTAGGTAATTTCATAGATGTGGTAATGTATGGAGCGTCGGTGGCTCAGGGGTTAAGCACTTGACTTGTAGTCTACAGGTCCTAGGTTCGAATTCCACCATGTAGCAATATGTTATTCGATTTACGGTGAATGAAAATATCGTGATGTAACCTAGATTTATCTGCGAAGAAATTCAAAGATATGTGTGAAGTCAACCAAACCGCAATTAGCCAGCGTGGTTGACTATGGCCTTGTCACCCCAAACTTAGGGTAGGCTCCGAGCCCCTCGTTGGAGACGTATATTGAGCTGATGATGATGATGACAAGAATAGGCTTAGAAATAAAGGTTATCTTATTTATAAAGTTCTCGTGTCACAATTTTCGTTCTCATACTCCTCCGAAACGGCTTGACCGATTCTCATGGAATTTTGTGAGCATATCGAGTAGGTCTGAGAATCGGCCAACATCTATTTTTAATCCCGCGGGGACGGAGTCGCGGGCGACAGCTAGTACTTCTATAAAATTGCTGACTTACATCTAATTTTATAAGTTTTCCTTATTTCTAAGATTGCTATTGCAAGCTGTTGATTTGCAATTTACTAACTTTGGTTCCCTTCAATAGCTTCGTTATGAAATGTACAACTTCAATAATATTTTCTGAGTATTCTCATCAAGTTAATTAGTTTAGTTTTATTAAGCTTGTATAAAATTATTTCGATGTTTGTGTTTTTGTTTTTATTTTACAATAAAGTTATTAACACCCAAATTGATGAAATAGAGTAAAACCACCATAAAACGAATGATTGTACGGGTAACTGATATGTTAGAAAAATGTAACATACTGTACAACGTCAACTCATTGTCATCTATACTGTCAGAAATATAGAAATTAACTTGTTTTTTAAACAAGAACTTTTTAAACCTTTTAAGAATTCTTTTTTTTTAATTCTATAAAATAACTAACTAAGTATTTAAACTCACATTTCCATAAATTGGCCAATTCAACTGTACATTTAAGACTAGAATGCGAACCGAATGACATGTCATTTGTCAAAATCGATTTAGTCATTTGATCTACAGGATGTCACAAACCAACATAACAAAACTAAAAGTAACAAACGCGAAAATTATTATCCACCTGAGTGAATCTGATAAAAATATATTTTTATATTTTGACAGGAAACTTTTGTGATATATCCAACTTAACATCAGTCACACGACAAAATTACCGACATACATTATCGCTTATGGGTCCGATAGAAAGTAAAAGGGGGAGACTTTCACCCCCCCCCCACCTTTATTTATGACTCTTCAGAAAGTTAAGAACATTGATCGTAAATGTCAAAAGATGGCCGAGAAAAAATACAAGTTCATTTGGCATACATACAACTTCAATTCTTTGATGATTTTATGGAATAATAGTTGTAGCGCGCGACTCCGTCCGCACGGATTTAAAAAAAATATAAGTACCCTTTGTGCTTTTCCAAACTGTGTTCTACACCTATGTAAAATCAAGATCCGTTGATACGTTTCGGAGATACCTTCAAACAAACATGTGGGTTTAACAGTACTAATTGTGAAAATTGTCCCCGTATCATCAAAATTTGTATGTGATTTTTTATGTACCTTACTACCGCTGCGATTGGCGATTGTCACAATTCGTATTAGACCCTCAGGTGAACGAAACCTGTTGTATTGCGGAACCCCAGAGGTATGAGATATATATTAGCATGACATCTTAAACAAATACTTATTCTGATCTATAAATTATTATTGTATCGTATTCATAATTCATATTTAATGCAAAGCATTAAAAGGCACTATAGGAGGCTCTCTGTAGGTGGTCGCTCTATTTGTCACGCTGCGTGAACATTTGTGGTAGACTTTGCATCAGTGTCGCCACCGACCATTGACCGACCTTAATTGACCTTGCGTGAACGTCGACAACGATATAGAACTTTATAGTGCGATAAACAGATCCGGTAAGAGTGGCGCTGCCATCGGAATTTTGTCAGAATCTAAACAATCTCGCACAGCGTTAGTTTATGATAACTTAAGTAGACTACTAAAAAACTACACTAATCTTCAGTTTACCTGATTTGATTTAACTACTTTAGTGATAGATAGTGATAGAAAATTATCAGTTGCCCGCGACTTCCGGACAGAATATGTCACCCGGGGATAGTGTAGATATTAATGCATACAAAAAGACAATCAAATGTTTTCTCTTTTTATAATAAGTATTTAAAGATAACAAACAAGATATATAATATGACAAGACAGTCTGGCTAGGATTATATTATTTTCACAAGCTTTCAAAACACAACAGAAAGAATACGAACTGTATTTTTAAATTTAAAAAATCTATTTTATATTTTTATCTAAGAGAGAGTTCACTTGAGGTGAAACTTACTTTTGAGTTTTTATATCATTCGTAGATCTATCATAATTGATAAATGGCAACAATTTTTTTTTGTGAAAACTTTAAATTGAATAGAAATTTTCAATTGAGTTGTTACACTCATTTGTTTGCTTTAGTATCTGAACTTTCTTTCGATAAATTCACTGATATATTTTATTCAATAAACTAAAACATCTAAGTAATATTTACTTATTGATTTATTTTGACTTTCTTTTGTTTCAGATTATTGAATCCATGAAAATTGCTGCTTGTCAAAAGAAACTATCCGGTGATGAATTTTGAAAGAATATTTAAAAATGTACCAAACAGGCACCGTATTTAGCAAACTAACCAGACTATGTCGGTTTAGGTTTGCTGATAAAATTATAATTATATTATACATATATCTTTTAATGGTTAAATGTGACTGTGAAAATAAATTCAAAGATACAAGTCGAAATTATAACGAAACCAAAATATTAAATAATTTAGAAAGTAATTTAGAATCTACTAACTGCCATAGTTGTGTGAATAATTTAAAAGAAAATAACGACTCAAATATAACAAACGAGAAAACCAATGATAATGAAGAAGAAAAAACTGAAAGTTTTATGGACCGAGTTATAGATAAAGTTAATACATTTACAAAGAAATATATCATCGTTAATCAAACAGAGAGTCAATTGGAGAATGAATTTGAAAAAATATTAGACAATGCATTGAGTAAAGATCGATATGAAATTTTAGAAGGAATTGAAATACGACCAATAGAAAAGAAAGATTTGATGAGAACAGACAAAGTTGAAGGCAGAGCACTATTTAGTACTTATACTTACGAGTACAGACTCTATCATAAGATAAAGAACTTCTTTGATACTCATATATTATCTATTAACCTTCCAAAAGCCGCAAGACTGATGGGATTTAGATGTAAGTATGTTTTGTTATCATTATGACGAAAATATTGGTATATCAGGTGAAAGAGAATGTACGAGGCAGTATGGAGAAGCTGTAATTACTGTTCTTTCATAGGAAAAAAGGCAGGAAAATAATAATTATGTTTTGTTTTTAAAATTCTGTTTGCTGCAAAATTTTCTCATATTTTTTGTACACCAACAAAGCTCTAAGCGTGTGCTATGAACGTATATGGTTTACGAAAATAATCCAATTATGGGATTCGAACTCTCGACCTCTTAATCGGAAATCCGTAAGAAACCATTAGGTTATTGGCGCTACATTTTAAAAGATCAGTTCAGATAATGATTAAATACCATACAAAAATAATTATTTGTATAATTTCAGCTTTCGGTCTAAAGAAATTCTTTCTACCGTTGATTATCGGCATGCAAATCTTCAAGAGTATTCTTCTGGCAATGTTCCTGCCGAGTATTTTGGGAAGTTTCGGTAAAATTCTTGGTAAAGGTGAGTGAAAGTTATCAACTTTTCCTTAATTAAGTTGGCCCGGTTGTATTACATATCCTGCTATGACGCACTATAATTCGTAAGAGCAAGTTCATAGCAATTTTGCTTAATACCTTTTACTGCTATATATTTATAAAAAAACTTACCCAAAATCATGGTGTTCACTGAAAGAAAAAAAGAAAAAATGTATATTAATAATTGGGTAAGCTTAAAAAAAGTCTATCTATATCCTCTTTTTTTTTCTTTGCTGTAATTCACATGATTTTTGAAAAAAAAATAAGTACTACAAAAAGAAAATCCGAGTACAAAATGTACATTTGGTTAATAATGTTTTCAGAAAAGCATTGTTTAATGATAGACGAAGTTAACATTATAATTAATTAAAATGAAATGAACACTGTTCGAGAAAATGTTTTTGGTCGCACACCATATTATTTCCAAAAGAGTAGCTCATTTGTAAATAAATAAACAGGATGTTTTAATTTAAATCCAATATTTCACCTCATTTCCGTGTATTCCCTTTAATAATTCAATAATATTTTTTACCCGAATGACTCCGGAAAATTTCTTTTTTATGTTAGAACCTAAAACCAATTGTAATAAGCCAAACGATTCGTAATCTTCCTCATTCATTTTTTATTTTACAAACAAAACCAATAAACACAACTTATGCCTGTAACCTAGAAGGGTAGGCAGAGATCACGAACCTACAATTGGCGTGGTCAAACTATCCTCCACTATTCACTTTTGGCCCTTTTCTTTCGGAAATTCACACATATCTTTGAATTTCGCTTGTTCCTTTCTTTCCCCATAAGAAATTCAGATAAATAAACATTCGTAAATGGAAAAACACATTGGTAGATGTGGGGATTCTACCCAGGACTTGCAGATTACTTAACCACAGAACCACTGATACGACATTTGTTTTCTAATTTCTATCTTTGTCACATTACAGGAATATCTCAATTGTCAGCAGCATCAAGCCAAGCAAGTTATCCACCGGCTAACACAGATGATCAAAGCGCGTACAACGACAACAAAGACTTCATGGGTTATGACACCAATCAAGCTGGTAGCTACGCTTATCCACAAGAAGGCTTGTACGAAGCAATGGCTGAAGCCAATGATGCTAATGATCTGTCAAACGTCGATATGTCCAGGTGGGTACTTTTACTAATTAATGTTTTTGTAGTTAATTTTCCGTCTCTTTCTCTCTCTCTCTCCCTCTCTCTCTGCCTAGCTTGCATCCCACAGATGGTAGAGGTTAGGTTTCCTAATCCTATTCTGTTACGCACCCATCTTACACCCAAAAGATTTGGCAATGTTTGGATTTATTATTTATTATCATTTTCTATCCATTGTTTGTAAATTCAGCAAGTCTCGTATCGCCAGCTAATTTTCACGTACGTTTAGTATTTGTAAAGGTTGTCAATCTTGATTTACTTAAAATCTACTTAATTCATGCTTATATTTTAAAAAGCCAATGTTTAGATGGATGGATGTTTGTTACCTCTTATTTCTATATTCTTATCTCCACAATGGCAAAATGGATTTCGCTCGAATTTTGTATTTATTTCCAGATTAAAAATACCATTCGATTTATTCGTTAACTATCTGTTATCCGCGACTCTGTCTACGCGAAATTAAAACAAACTTAATTAGTAGCCTACGTGTTCCTTCCACTATGATAAATTACAGCGAGATCCTTATAGCCGGAACCTTCTAACAAACATCCATCCATCCAAAACATTCGCATTTATAATATGAGTAAGAAATAAGATATTCTATTCCCGGATTGAAAGTACTGTTCAGATTTATTCGTGAATCAGAACGCAAATAAAATAGGAAATTGAAAATGTACTCAGAATAGAATTTCCGCACGGAGCTTAAGTGCCAATCTATAAACGCCAATGGAATATTTTTTATAATGTTAAACGTACGAAAAGCTTTCATTTCCACTTTGATATTTTAGTAAAATACCAAATCAATAGGTTAAAGTATAGTCTGTATTATATTATATTTACTTTTGTGAGAATAAGACGATATAATCATCATCAGCTCACTATACGACCCCAACAAGGGGCTGGGAACCTACCCTAAGTTACGGGTGACTAGGCCATAGTCCACCATGCTGGCCGAGTGCGGGTTGGTTGACTTCACACATATCTTTGAATACTTTAAGACGATATCGTACGACCAAATTATCTGGCCTGGTGCTATCACGTCTCTATGGCGTTGTTATTTGGGTTAGTTTTGTTATAAAACTAAGTAAGTTTCAATGAACTATTGTAATTTATATCCATCGGGCCGGACAAGCTTTACAGATTATACGTATTATTTTGTACTACGTGTGAACATTTTATTTTTTAATTACAGATTCGGTGCTAGCGGCCAGAAAGTATCATACTTGCCTTCAAAGAACAGCTACTACAAAAATCAAATGTCGAACACTAATAATTATAAGGTAACTTGATTAACGTATTTTTTTCTTTTTCTCCTTTTTATTTAAAGGCAGTTATCGCATTTGTAACACAATAGAATATCGATATCTCGAAAGTCGAGGGAAATGCAAAAAAAAACTGACATATTCTTTGATTAATAAGAAATTCAAGATATAAAGT
The DNA here is from genome assembly GCF_000836235.2 of Papilio xuthus. Classification (NCBI taxonomy): domain Eukaryota; kingdom Metazoa; phylum Arthropoda; class Insecta; order Lepidoptera; family Papilionidae; genus Papilio; species Papilio xuthus. The sequence goes on along the minus strand of NW_013530893.1, from coordinate 3,646,728 downwards.
ATTTGATGGGGAATTTCTATAATGTACTGATATTATACTAACTTCGACTTACCGTGAGTTTCTAAGACTGAAAATCGTTTTAAAAATATTGTTATCTCTGTTTTGTCAAAAATAATGATCGGGATGACGATATGTTTTCAAGACATTATGTTCTGAGAAACCCACGGTTACAGACTGATTTTTCAAATTATCAAGTATAAATAGTAGACAGCCTAGACAGGGTTATGTTTTGTTCGAGTTACAAAAGCCAAATAATTCAAGATACTCGGTATTTGAGGGTTCTGTAGAAGGCATTTTTTTTTCGATTTCCTAGTTCCCACGATATTATCCTAATCTTACTATTATTATAAATGCTAATGTATGGATGGATAACTGGTTGTTAGAATGTATCTCTAGAACGGCTGTGTTTTTCATAGACTACTAATTATTTTTTTAAATTCCGCGCGGATTTCGCCGGCAACAGCTAGTCATACTAATATTATAAATGCGAATGTTCAGATAGATCGATGGATGTTTGAAGGTATCTCCGGAACGGCTTAACAGATCGTAATGAAATTTTTCATAGATGTAAAACATAGTCTGGAAGAACACATAGGCTACTAATTAAGTTTTCTTTAAACTCCGCGCAGACGGAATCGCGGGCGATAGCTAGTATTAAATATTTATTCAAACTAAATCCTATATAATAAATGTCGTTAAATTAACTTGAAGATTACACTTCTACTAGCATAATGTTTGAATCACGTTCTCTAACCCAAAGCTTTGAATCGGGTCAGTCATAAAACCGACTAATACACTGCGGTTGTTCCCTAACCACTTTATATTACTGCGGTCCTATTTAGATTTACCTCATTCACATATCGACTACAACATATCGTAGACTTAACGCCACGTAAGATACGATGCTTTTAAGTCTCTTGTATATTTGCTAGCTATACTTTTAGACATTATTAATAAGAATCCTTTGGCGCGAATGGCGCGCTTTCGTTACCAAGTCAAGTGTCAGAATGATTAGTGAGGGGACATAAACGTCGACATTTTAGTAAGTGTAGTGTTGGGCCAGTACACCGGCATTATCGGATTTGACCACAAATATGACCCTAATTATAAAAGTCTCATATTATGATTAACTCTGACAATTTAAAGAAAAAAAGATTAAAAAGTATACGTCATCTTAGTCAAAGAATTAAATTCGCTTCCGAATTTGAATCAAAAATAATACAGCTGTCGATATAATTATTTTAACATGTATTCTTATTACATGTTTAGGAACTAATTGCATTATCATCAAATAACACTTCAACAAAATGGGTAGGAAATTTACGTCCTCGACAGGATATTGCTTCATTCAATTGTAACACCCTGTAGCATAAAGTACTTGATTAATTTGCCATGTCATAGATTAATCTACCCCCAGAGACATCACTTACTATGACCCGAATTAAGTCAACGTGAAGAGAAATCATATTTTGTGAAGAAAGGTTTTACTTAACGTGTTTTATCTAACTTGTTGAGACACTTTGACCCACTTGCGAACGTGTTACGCTTACACTTGTAAAGTTTATACTTGGATTGTTGCGATCTTTAAGATTAACCAGATGGGATGGTTTGTATAAAAAAATGTCCCATTATTCTCCGTGTTTTTATCGCGATTTATTGAGAATAACTCAAAAACTACAAAATAGTTTTTAATGTTTCCAAAAATGGGACCGAATGACACGCAACACCTTTTGAATAGAAAAAAGAATTATAAAAATCGGACCACTAGAAGCGGAGTTGTCGACGAACAAATAATTTAAAAAAAAGTACCGGCGAATTGAGAAGCTACACCTTTATGAAGACGGTTAAAAAACAGTAGTCGATAAAAGATTTATTTATACGTAAATGAACTTAGTTTTGTAAAAAACGTTTACATTTAAAATAATAACCTATTTCCAGTAAAAAAAAGCTGTTTCCTAATTTTCCTACTACATTTTTTTCATTATTCTACTACATTTGAATGTTAAATAAAAGTATCAAATTAATTAAGTAATGATTTTAATCTCTGAAAAATTGTAGATAAAATGATTTCGCACTAATGTACCAATAAAAACCCAAAGGCAGCTTAATAACTCGGCTTTATGTTTAATAAATCTTGCTTCTTGGAATTTATACAACTAGCGATCGCCCGCGACTTCGTCAGCGCAGAATTTAAAAAAATAGCCTAAAATATGCAAGCGTGCAACCTTCCCGTTAAGTCATCTCAAAATCGGTGCATCCGTTGCGGGAATTATCCGGAAGAAACGCGGCTATACGGACAGACAGACACACACTAATAATTGTTTTTTCGTTAGCAGCAACATAAATACATTATGTTTACGAAACATGATTTTATTTCGATTTTATATACAGACAGTCCAATTTTATTAATCTTACTAATATTATAAATGTGAATGTTTAGATGGATGGATGGATGTTTGTTTGAAATTACCTCCACTGATCTCACTGAAATTTGGCATAAATGTAGAACACAACCTGAAATAACACAACTTTTTTTAATTCCGCGCGGATAGAGTCGCGGGCGGCAGCTAGTATGTATAGAAATAATTGTGTAAACAGGATTTAAACAGTATCACCTTAAAATATTTCTGTTCTGAAATTAACGTAAATACTCATAATATTTTCCTCAATTCCAGATATTCCAGAAAATACCATCCTCGTCTGTGATTCTTAGTAACTACGATCCATTTTATTCGCCGCTGCTTTCTCGACTTGATGGTATATTTGCAAGATTAGGTAAGTTTATATGAAATTTCTTTGTAAACTTACTAACAAATGAAAAGGTTTAAACATTGTGAATTTAAAACATAAAACTGAATCGCATTTGGTGTTCACATTATTTGTTGTGTAAACTACATAAGGGGTGTTTGTTTTTTTCAATCAACGCAATATAATAAAAAAAAATGTTTTTTTGTTTTCGCCACTGTTTTAAGTATTTTGGCATTGTATCTTACTAATATTATAAATGCGAAAGTTAAGCTTAAAAGGTATTCGAAAAACAAAATTTGGCCCAAGGATTACTGTTACAAATAGCTCATAGGCTACTTACTTAGTTTTTTAATAACAAAGTCACGGGAAAATAATAATAAGTAACCCTACAAGAATATATCTCTTCTGACTGAATAATAGTCGTTCAGAGGTCACTAAGGTAGTCCAGAGTTTAGATAAAATAAGAGGAATAGAATTTAAACTATTAAGTTAAATAAACATCTGTGAGTGCACAACAATAAATAAATCTTATAAAATAACCATCAAAAAGGTTAGCAGAAATACATAAGACATACTAAACCTCTTAACCTAAATATTCTCTCTAAACTCTTAATATTCCACTTTAAACAATAATCCTAGCCCCTTCGCAGACGAAGTCAGGAGCAATATCTAATATATTATGAAACTGGAGATTAAAAACTTGAAATACCAAAGCTCTTCAACTTATAACAACCGACAGAAAGGAGCTTTCTCCTGTACTTTGTGAAATCTACCTGCGAAACATAGAGCTATAAAGTCTCACTAATAGAGAAGGCATTAACGTTACTATCTTACTAAATGCAAATGCTTAGATGGATGGATATTTGTTAAAAGCTGTCTCCAGAACGGCTCAACGGATAAAGAGTATAGCCTGGAAGAACACATAGGTTATTATTAAGGTTTTTTGTACTAAGCGCAGGCGGAGTCGCGGGGGACAGCCGGTGTTATAATAGTTACTAATTGGTCACCCATTGGTAGAAATTCGTTTCATTTAGCGATGTACTCAATTTAATTTCTTTATTTTTTTATATTTCAAACTAGATGTCGCCCGCGAATCCGTCCGCACGGAAGTAAATAATTTATGATCTTCCGTGTGTTCTTCGTGTCAATGTTCTATATGTATGCCAAATCTCATCAAGATCCAGTTAGCAGTTTTGGAGATACCTTCAAACAAACAGCCATCCATCCATCTAAACACTCGCATTTATAATATTAGTGAGATAGTAAGATTCTCGATTTTATTCAGTTTCCAAAACGATATTAAAAATATTTTGCTGTACAATAATTGATTTTTTTATGTTCATTCTATATTGCCTCATGTTATTACTCCATGTTATTATACAAATATCAGCTTTTGCCTCTTACCGACTTTAAGAGCGGTGAAAATCTTCATAATATATTTGAGAAGATATCAAGATGTTACGTAAATTTTCAATTTAATATGTTAACTCTTCTAAGAAAATATTTTACGTCAAAACATATTAAAATACGAAACGTTTATATTTCGCGTGTAATATTTTTCTAGAATAAACAAAAGTTAATTAAACTTTTTTTTAGCCGACTTCAATAAGAAGGAGGTTATGTTCGTTGGTTATTCGTATTGTTACAGTGATTTTCCATTGCGGAATCACATGCACGAACACATATCGTTGTCTCTCTTCTTTCAAAGAGAGTAAAAGAGACAATAATACATTTTATACAGAATGTAATCCTTCGATTAATCTCACAATTGATACGATTGTTAACATATTCAAAACTAGCTGCTGCCCGCGACTCCGTGCGCGCGATATAAAAAAAATAATTAGTAGCCTATGTCTTCTACGAGACTATATTCTATATGTATGCTAAATTTCATCGAGATCTGGTAGCCGTCCTGGAGATACATTCAAATAAACATTCGCATTTATAATATTAGTAAGATTTTAGCGCTAAATCGCTGACTAGTATTAATAGAATCTGATAATATAAAATGCCGACGCAAACCTCTAGAGACTATGGCTCTAGAAAAGTGGGGTCGAATTATTAGCAGATTATTTTCATTGTTGTTCACTATACAATATAATAATATGGTATACTTTCCTTGACCTTTTTATTTTCGTATATAATAGGGCTTATATAGAAGTTAGAAGAATATAGAAGTTCAAGGAAAATATAAACGAACTAACGAAGCACCATTCGATGGTCCTAAATTGTATAAAAGACCGCAGAACTTGTGTACAGTTAGATTCGTTTGCGGTAGTCCAATTACAAAAAATCTTTTCTTTCGCATCATACTTTACCGCTTATACATTTATTATTTTCATTGAAATGAAAACAACATTGGATCCCCTGCTCTGTACACCTTTATTGCATAGACTCAAAATCGCAATACGTCGGATTTCCATTTGGTAATCCGGTGTACCGTAAATGTTTACTTTACCTCGATGTTCTCTTATAGATTTCTCTGTGTCTAGTTATAAAACGACGCCTGTGTAAATAGAAGCGGCTGTTTTTTTTTGTGTTAAATATTTCGCCAAACAAAATTTTAAAATAGCTATGCTCATGAATAAGTAATCTAGTGTTGGCGCCGACTAGTTTCAAATCCTTGGCTTTATTCATAATGAGTGAACTGAGATTAACTCTCTCGTCCTTTTCAAAAGAGTTTATGCGTTAAGTGCTAAGTATACTTAAATGTAGTCAGTTTTTAGTGTATTTTATGTGTTAATATAACCGAATGTTCATTTTCACAGGTCTAGCGCCATCAGAGAATTCGATTGACAATGGTGCGGGAGGTCAGAACATGGTCGACATGAAGTTAGAGTCATGTCGCGAGCAACTTATCTGCCTGATGTACTCCAGCCCGGCGAAGTACGCGCCATACAGTAACTTGGTGTCGGCGCAGTTGAGCAGGTAATTTTACGAACTTATAACTTCGGGTTGTTGATTCGATCCCTTAACATCTTAAGGCAATTATATTGCCCTTTGTAGAAAACAGTGTCAGCTAAACACACATAAAGTATTTAACTAATTTAACTGACAACTAAAATCCAATTTTTAAAAATTTTTTCTGTCGGTGTGTCCGCAAGGCTGCGTTCCGAATAATCTCCGGAACTGGACCGATTTTAACAGGATACGGACACGTAGATAGCTGATGCACGGGGTCATATATTTTTTTAATTCTGCGCTGACGAAGTCTCGTGCGACAGCTAGTAAATAAATAAATTTCTACCGTTTCAGGGAACTAAACGAGCTTCGTCGTCCGGTGTCTGATAACCCTGAGATTTTACGGTTCTTCCGCTACATGCGAGCAGCACGTCGTGGTCAGGAGGGTGCTGACTGCGTGGGGCTGCATCCCGCCTGCGCTACTGCGACACCATCACATACTATGATAGCTGCCTACCATGATATCAACAAACTCGTCACCGCTAGGAAGATTAAGAAGTGATAGGGTAAACAAACCTTTATTAATATGCTAACGATACAACATTTGAAATTTTAACGTTGACTTAAATCGCGTTCTGGCACGTTTATCGCACATCTATGAAGTATATTGATTGTACTTCGAAGAGAAATCTTTCAGAATAGTTACCTAATTAAATCGCGCTATCCATAAAAGACTTTAGGATCGGTGTATAAGGAATAAGGAATTAAAATAGTTTTTACGTATTAATTACACCGAGTAACGCTTTCACTGTACCTTACCGCTTGTAATTTAAAATTTATAAGTAATATTTTTCTTTTTCTTTTTAATGGCTGATAGTTTATATGCATCATCATAATCCCTCCGAGCGTCGTATGACTTTATGTTCTTTTCGACGTGAAACGTTTTATGCGAATTTACATATTCATTTTAAAGACAAACTGGCCAGTTAAAATTTGCATTTTAAAATATAAACACGACAGTATACATAAGAAATAAGTTCTTTGTATTGTAATCAAAAATAAACAGCTTTGATCTAAGTCTCCAAAAATAGATTGTATTTGACTAACCGTGGGTTTCTGAGACAAAAATCTCTTTATAAAAAATATCGTCGATAAAGCAGAGATAACAATATGTTTTAAATAATGTTGGTCTCAAAAACCCACGATAAAATAAACACCCGTAAAAAAAGAGCGAAAGGGAGTTATTTTCCTAGCAATTTTCGATTAGGTTTGCATGACTGTTGTTCATAATTTTTAGAGTTCCGTACCGATTTTAGGGTACCGTTATTGTCTGTCCGTCTTTCTGTCGAGGCCCTTTTTCTCAAAAACGCGTGAAGGTGTCAAGCTGGAATTTATTTCTATATTACCTATAACACTTATCATTAAATTAAACTTTCCAGGTTTCTGAAGACACCAGCCATTCTGCGGTTCTAAAGTCAATTTTATGAAAATTATAATGCATTGTCTAAATTGTAAATGCTTTTATAAATAATTTTAAATTTAATATTCAGTTCAATTATTTCTTATTGTTTCACTTTCAAGTATCACTCTAAATTTTAACTTTTGAAATTCCATTAAAACATCACCCTGTATTTCCATTAAAATGTCTAAATGTAATTAACTTGACAATAAGATTGTGATTATAATTTAATTGTATTTCAAACATTAATTAGATTTGACACATTTAATGAAAATGTTTACTTTACATTAAACAATACTTGTTTTATTAAAAAGATGTAAATATTAGATTATAATATATTTATTAAATTAAATTAAGTTCCATTGAAAATGGAAAAATAATTAATTTATTTATTTGATGTATGAATGTAATTTATTGTGTAATTGTATTTATTGTGTGCGTGTTATAATTTTAAATAAATATTAATTGAATACTTATTTTTTTTATATAAATACTGTAAACTTTAATATTAATCTTGGTCTGATTTGATTAAAATATTAATTATCTTTATTATTTTGTTTTATAATGAAATCCTTCACTTTAAAAGATACGTTATAACATTTAATATTTTAATTAAATTTTGTACCACCCTATGTAAATTTGTTCGTTATGAAATACGTTATTTTGTAAATTTAAATAAAGATATTAAAAGTCTTAAGAGAATTTTGTAAATTACTTTAACATAACTTATATAAAATTAATATCGTTGTGTTTACACTTAATTAAATAATTTATATAGTCATAGTATAAATTAATAAATTATATTTTGTTTTGACGACTGTTGCTTTTTATTCTTACTTAACTAGCTGACGCCCACAACTTCATACGCGCGGAATAAGAAAAATAATTAGTACGTGTTCTTCCAGACTATGTTCTACATCTATGCCATATTCCAGCAAGATCCATGCAGCTGTCCTGCGGATACCTTCTAACAATCACCCGTCCGTCTAAACATTCGCATTATTATTAGAAAGATTAATGGAAGATCTTACAAGACCGTATTGTATTCAGTATTCCACGTAATTCGCAAACACAAACTGAATTTTTCATGATTACATCCCGAAGATTAATAGCTCACCAAATAAGCGTACAAAGTGACAGTAAATTAATGAATTTCCGGCATTAAATAATTTCACGAGATGTAACAAAAGAAAACAATTAGCTCTACTGACTACACGTATAACATTCCGGGCAAGAGTACGAATCGATTAACACTAATCGAGTAACACTCACTCGTTATAATCGCTGTAAAGATTTAGACTAAAAATTGTAAAAAAAGACATCTCCTGTAAAAAAACAATGAGCCTAGCACGAATATTTTCGACAAACGCTTCCGTAACGTCAACGTCAATTATAACAAAACTAGTTGTCACCGCTACTCCGTCCGCGTGGAATTAAAAAAAAAACATAATTAGTAGCCTATCAATTTTTCCAGACTATGTTCTTTATGCATGCCAAATTTCATTGAGATCTGTGTAGACGTTCATGAGATACCTTCAAACAAACATCCGTACATCTATGTAAACATTCGCATTTATAATGGTATGATTTGTGTGACATTTTTGGTGTACTTTACGGCCGATACGCTGCAAAAATTTAATACAAATTTTGTCGATATCGATATCATAATGATTGTCATAAATATTCGTACTAGACCCATTATACTTCACGATAGGAATGGAACAACGTTCCGATTGAAAGTGGGAAGTAACTCGACTACAGAATATAGGTATAAAATATATCTTTAATATATCTAGTGTAGGCAGTGACCTAAACCTCTCCTTTCCTTTTTGTTACCTGACACTTCCTCTATTTATATCATAAACAAAACGAAATGTTTGGTAAGATGTAAACGTAAACAATCAATAGTAATTTCTCACATTTTTTTAAACTGATATCTTACTAATATAAACTCACACTACTCACATAAACAACTCACTCCCAAACGCACATATTTGACATAAATGCGAATGTTTAGTTGGATGTTTGTTAGAAGGTATCTCTAGAACAGCTGCATGGAATTCGCTGAAATTTGGCATACTTGTAGAACATAGTCTGGAAGAACACATAGTTCTCCTTCACATTAAGTTTCTTTAATTCCGCGCGGACAGAGTCGCGGTCTACAGCTACTAACAATATACATTTTTTACCGGAATTTTCAGCAATGAGAACTCACACTTATTCAAAAATTACTCATTTACTAATGAGCTTTCATTCGTGTTAAAAAATGTTTCTCTGTTTACGGGCAAAACAGAAGCAAGCAATTCAAGGAAATGACCTATAACTTTTAAACATTTTAAGAGATAATTAACGTGGACGGCTACAAATGTAGAGACTAAAGAATGAATCGATCGAGTGAAAGAAGATATACGTAAGAAGGAAGTTAACTCAGATAACCGCTGATAGAGAAGTATGGAAGAGTAGTACATACTGAGTCGCTACTACATAGAGACATTAAGAATAGGGTTGAAAGACAAAAGTACTATCTAATAAGAATCTGGGACTTTAAAGTTTAAAAAGATTTTTTACACCATTTAGTAGTTGCTTAAATTTTTTTAATTTTTCAAGTATCAAAACGCATAAGTCGCTGTACGGTGAATGTACTCAAAGATCCGGTTGTTTATCCCACTACTGTCTCAGTAGAAAGTTGACCTTACTTTAATCTCACTTTAGCAACTGATTCTCGATCTTATCTGCGAACAGATAAAGCTTAAATTGTAACTAACTAATCGATGTTATATTTATTAATACGTGAATCATAATATTAAGTAATATTTTGTGTGTCATTCGGTCATTGTTTTGTGTCAATTAAGGTCATGCAGAAAAATATACATTTTAAAAAGATATCAAATAATCCTGGTAACGCTGCAGTTCATCTAGTGATGCAGATGTCGTGTGATGTGTGTCGTTGATCCCGTCGATTTGCACCCTTCCCTTATAAAAAAATCTTTCTTTGCGCAGATAAGTAAGTAAAGCTTTGGTGCTTCCGTACCTTACTCTTCGGGACCGTACGCCGATATGAAAAGCAATATGCGATATTCTAAATAAATAAAGATTAAACTTTGTAAACAAATGAACGACTTTGTAAAAGTAAGTAACGGTGGTAGTAACTTTCGAGGAGAAGAGTCGATGGGACCGTGATATTTTCCTCCTTTATTGAGGTTTCTCTTAAACCAGAATTTCTTGCTTACTTCGCACGGAAGAAGTCGCGGATAATAGCAATCTTATATTATAAATGCGAATGCTTAAATGGATGTTTTGAAGGTTCTTAAGGACGGCTGAACGAATCTCAATGAAATTTGGCATACATATTGAACATAGTCTGGAAGAACACATAGGTTACTAATAATGTTTTTTTTAATTCCGTGACGACGGAGTTTGTATATAATATAATGCGTAGAATTATTATAATTACATATGAATACTTCTTAAGACTCTAAATTTTTCTAAAATCAAACATTCAAACAAGAATTTTGTCTCTATAATTAATAGACTGGTTTCTTAGTATCATTATCCAGAAATTATATTCAAACTCAGTATATAGCGTATTTGACTTCATAATAATTTATTTTATGTGTATCAACAAGCCCGGATACTATTTGTGAATGCAACCTTATTTTTTTGTAACAGCCAGTGTCCAATTTTGAAACCTCAACGATGTTTGACGTAGGGAATACGTCTCCATGAACTAAATGATGAAACCAAACCAGGATTTGGTTTGCGAGTTATACGCTCGGTAACAGCGGAGACGGCTTTTTTTTAATATTGAAGTAATATTTTTTTATAATTCTTTTAATTTGATTTATCAGATTCGTATAATTAAAAATAATGCTTTTTTTGTATTGTAAAATTAAATAGAGAGTCTACTGTCTACTGTCTATAGTCCAACGGGCATAAGGACCAATTGGAAGCTGGACCTCGCACGAAACATTCAATATATAAAAACAATATCCAGATTAAATTATATATAAAATATGTTAAAAAATGTATAAATAAGTATTTGATATAAACAAATACGACGTTTTTCTTTCTTATTTTAGCTAAAAATTTTCAAACAATATTTAATAGTCTATCTCCATGCTTACAGAGCTCAAAACAATCACTGGGAATATCCCGAAGTTACGCTATCTTCATTCAAACGCGATCGTTTTGCAAAAAATTACTTAAGCGAAATTAATCTTAACTCTCATATCCTTATGAGTCATTTTACTGTGGCATACTATTTCTGTTTACACTAAGACTTTAAAATTGTACTTATAAAGCTAAATTGAACTCAAAAGCCTTATCACTTAAAGTGTAAAATAAAATGAAAGTACAAATCACTCATAAATGTTAGTGTACAAACTGATATTTTTGTATGTTTGAAAAAAGTTCTTATGTCTAGGATGTTAAGGTTCAAATTAATTTGTCGTGAGTTGAATGGATACAATACGGATCCAAGAAGTTTATGCAATTCTTATGTTGTTATTATATAAGGATAGCCAAGACTTGGGTCATTCTTACTTGCATCGTTCAGTGCATTGAACGTGAACTAGATTTTAGTTAGTTTGTTTTTTTAAGTTAATTAATTTAGGTAAGTTATTATTTATTTACATTTAATTTAAACACAAAATAACAATCAATTAATATAATATACAGATGAAAGATTTGTATGTTTGTAACAGATAATCCAAAAACTTAACAGTGGTAGAGCCCTTTGACATCTTCGCACGAATTGGCCCGGCTTCCCCGGTGAAATACCACGACCAGACAGAAGACAGGCGTCAAGTGGAAGCTATTCCGCATTTCGTCTGATGATTGTGTGTCCCGGAGGCCTAATGTACTCCTCTTTCTCTTCCTATCCTTTTTTTTTGTAAGGAAAGGATGGGAAGTGGAAGTGGGCTTTCCGCATGAGAGGATGCATGGGAAGGGAAAATATTTTCTTTCTAAGCATCCTCTCCTCCGTCGATTAAAGGTAGGCAACACATATGCATTTGCGTGTATCTATGGGCAACGGTCACTTCGCTTTTTCAACGATTTCAGGTGGCCGCTCGCTCGTTTGCCACCTTATAATATAAAAAAAAATTACATAGTTTCTTGCAAAAATTCTCTTTGAGTAACATAGGTGTTTAACTGTCTTAAAATACGATTATAATAAATGCGAATATTACTATGGATGGATGGATGTTTGTCGAAGGTATATCTGGAACAGCTCAACGGTTCTCAGTGAAATTTAGTATAGATATAGAACATAGTCTGGAAGAACATATAGCCTTAAGTCTTTTATTAAATTCCCCGCGGACGAAGTAGCGGGCAACAGTTAGTACATACCAACGAGTGTAATATCAATTTCTTTTGACATTATCTAATTTCATTTGATAGTAATTGCACCTAATATGTTAATATTTAAAAAACCCCAACACGAAGACTTTTTATTATGAAACGCATATTTTAATTATTATTTGACATCATCATCATCATCAGCTCACTATACGTCCCCACTGAAGATCTCGGAGCCTACCCTAAATTAAGGGTTATTTGACATAGCAAGATTAATAAAAGGTACTAAGATTAATTAAAGACCTAAATGTCCATTCATTTTACAGCGAAATAAAGCTTTGATACATGTATTTAAAAGGCTATTATTCTCAGTGTGGCGCGAATGAATTTTAATATTGCACGTTGATTGTTAACTTATGCTTACTGTAACTTTGCTGAAAGATTAAAATCGAACGAAAAAAGAATATCGTTTAATAGTCGACCGTGACTTCGTCCGCAAGAAATTATTATAATAAAAACAATAATTAGTAGCCTATCTGCTCTTCCAGACTGTTCTATATGTATGTTAAATTTCATCGAGATCCGTTCAACCGTTCTAGAGATACCTTCAAAAAAACATCCATCTAAGCATTCGCATTTATAATCTTAGTAAGATTGTTTGGCAGACACTAATCTCCATAAATAGATAGGCGATTGCTTGGAAATAACAAATTTTTCTTTGATCCGATTTAAACACGTCTGTTGATGTAACTTGACCGTTAATTCTATCTATATTATTAGTTCGATTCAACACCACCGCTACAAAACGATACCATGAGCGCCAAAATGGCGAATATCCAAAAGGCACAAAGTACTACGTCTATAGCCAGTCTTTTATAAACGTCGAAGGTGTCAGATAAAACATTGATAGAATTCGGCAAGTGAGTTTTAAAACCAAAGAGATTAAAATAATATGCAAGTTATAGACCGGACGTTAAAGGCAATTTTTTTTAATATTTAATGTCAGTCAATCGTCAGTCTGTCAAAAGTATCAAACTATATAACTGAAATTGTACAGGTTGTATATCTTTTGTAGCATATTTTTCTATGCATGTCTTCTCAACTCTCTCGATCTCGATGCTCAATGGATCTCGATGAAATGTGGCATAGATGAAGAGCATATTCTGGAAGAACATAGACTACTAATTAAGTTTTTTTTTAATTCCACGAATTGTCACAGGCGACGGCTACTTTTAAATTTGTTTTAAAACAAAAAAAAATCCACTGCGCAATCTTAAGAAAGTATAAAAGGCTGTTACTGAGAACGTCGGGAATTTACTTGAAAAATGTCTTTAGTATTTAAGAGAAAGTTTTTCTATACTAAACAGAGGGCACTTTGTTTCTGGGTTACGAACGGAGCTATGAATCATATACCGAATGGATGTGGCATTCAAAATTGACATTATGTAATTCATTTCGTAACTACAAACGGAACAGTTAAAATTTTGAGGGCATGACAAATCTAGTATTACGTATTTTGATGATATTAATAGATTAAGGAGGTACAGTCGAGGTCGTTAATTTCCTACCCATGACTACTATCAGTAGGATGTCATTTATAGCTCACACTTCATTATCCCAATGATAGAAAATGACGTACTAGATAAAATAAGTACGTGTTAAGTTCGACAAGGATCTTATGCCATCTTATTTATCATTTATAGGCGCGCTTATAAAATAAAATAATGTAAAAAAGAAATCCTTTATTTTAGATATCATATTAGCCTGCCTGGTCAGCTTGACGGACCAAATGGCGTCTATTAGAAAATAATATTGTAATTTTACCTTGAATTCAATCGTCGATTTGAAGGTGAATTATAAGCAATTACCCGTGACTGTCCGTACGGAATTAAAAAAAATAATTACTTGTCTATGTTCTTCCAAATTATGCTCTACATCTTAATATTCACTTTTATAATATTAATAAGATTAAATGCCGCATTCATTGCACCTATTACTTCAAGTATCAACATTATTCATTCAATACACGAGACGAGCTCAGTCGAACAGAATGACAATGTCAAAACTTTCCTACGGAGAAATTAAAAAACTATTTTTTTCTTCAGATTATATTTAATGGCGATATTATAGCCCAGTCATTAAAGTATTTTGTAGAATTTGTTGTTGATTTGAAATCATGTCTGATTTTGAGCAAAGTTTATTAATAAGTTTAAATATTCTTATGTCACGATTTGCGTTTTACTTACAAATAAAAAATTAATCCCGATTAAATTGTTTCATCAATAGTATATGTACCTTACTTTTACTAACTAAAAGGAAAGTCCAACAGACCTTAAGCCCTAATACGTACGAGCGCTTCTTTAACGTTGCGTTAAAACTTCGCGACTCTCGAGCGACTAACGCTTTAATATTCTTGTGCTATTATAGCGCTCAAAATGCGCGAAAAAAAACCGACGCGTTTGAAAACCATTCCCGTATAAATAGGTACATGGTGATTCATTTGTTTTATTCGAATCGTTTTAAACACGCGATAAAAAACGCAAGTGTATATAAGGGCTAAACCTTTCCTTTAGCAAAGAGCAAACGTAACTAATTGCTATTAATGGTGCAGGCTACGGCAACGCTTTCACTTAAGCTCGTTCAAATTACACAAAGGAACTACTTTGGATGTAAATTTTACAGTTCACGTTACATATTCACAGACTTCCTGGCTATTGTTTGATTTAACTAGATACAGTTAGGTTAGGATTACCAAATAAGTATTGTTTTGGTTAAAATAGAAATTACTACTACAGCCATCTATGGCACTAAACTGTTTACTTTAATTTACGAATGATATGCAATTTAAAGAATGCTGGTACATACTTTATAGCTTTTTAGTTGTAAAACATCCTTATTTAAAAACCCAGGCATCAGGAAAGAATTTTACTTTTTTTGTGTAAATATTAATTCTTGTATTAATTTATGTTTTACGTTATTGTTATTCATTTCACGTGTGAATTGTTTTTATATATTCATGGAGGCTTTTTTCGATCGCGCGCCAAAATTGTCGCTAACCGTTACCGGCGGCCATTACGTGCGCCTCCGCCAGTTGCCGACCGAAAGTTGTGCGTCTCGCTCGCACATTGAGCGCGCAAAACGTTCCATTTTCAAAATATAATCTTTTAATTATTTGTGCATTTAATAGTAGCCAGTATAAAATTATTTATCAAAGTTTGTTTGGAAAAAAATAATAGTGTTTTCATTTTTTTGCACTTATATCACAAATACGTGGAACTCAATCATCCATAGCATCTGAAAACATCGTGACATAAAGCATGTGCCGTACTTTCTATCTTTGACAGTAACAAATGGAAATGTTTACGTACAATACCAATGATTTTGAACCTAATCTCAAACAGATAAGAACTAATTTTAATAATCAAGTTTTATTGCGCGCAACTAGCGGAAACAAACAGGAAAGTGAAGTGTAAAATGAAAAGCAAGAAAAATATGCGAAAGAATGTCGAATACGATTTACACATAAACTGATGATAAAGTCGTAAGTGCAAACAACAAAATTCGCTAAACAATTCTCTTTAACTTTTGTTACCTAACCGTAGGTATACACTGCCAAAACAACTGTACAAAAAACATTTTTCTCTTTACTTTTTTTACACAATATTTGTCGGCACAAACTAAAAAATACAAGAAAAAATCGTTGCACAGATTACACGGAGATACTGTTTGTTGTCTTTTCTTTTCCAAAGAGAATAAGAGAGATAACGATATGTTTTGTGCAGTTTCGCCAGTGGAAGTCCACAGTCATGCAGTTCAATCCCAAGTTTACTTATATTTGGTACAACCCTTGAGTACATTGGGCTTTGTAATCTCATTCGGCAACTCATATATTATGTCCCCGCAGAGATTCTCGGTGCCTACCCAAGTTAGGGGTTACTAGGCCACATTACAAAATAATAACATCTTATACATAAAATTTAACATGCTCCTCCGAAACGTCTTCATCGTTTTTACTTAATTTTATATGCATTTTCAATAGGATGATACTGCAGGTCCTGGGTTCGAATCCCGCCATGTACCAATGTGTTTTTCGATGTTCTTAAGGTGAAGGAAATCATGATGCAACCTGCATATATCTGAGAAGAAATTCAAATATACGTGTGAAGTCAACTAACACGCACTGGGACAGCGAGGTTGACTATGGCCTAGTCACCCCCTAACGTAGGGTAGGCTCCGAGCCCCTAAGTGGGGACGTATCACTATATATATAGCTGATAGTGATTATGATGATGATGATTCAGTAGGTCTGAGAATCGACTAGTATATATGATTTTCCTATCTTTGTTTCAGGCACATTCAACACAACAATGGTATACCAAGCTCGATGGTTCATGCTGGTTATAGCAGCAGCATTAGCGCTGCAATCCAAAGGTGATGGTGGTATACGACTACCAGATCAGCCGCCGAAAGAAGAAACAGAAGGCAGATCTTTAAATTTCGGCGGTGACAATGGACGATCGGTAAAACAACATGTCATCTCTCTCACTCTCGACGAAAAAAAAGACACTATGTTTATGTATACATGTATTTTAAAAGTAGCAGTAGCTCTATTAGACAAGGTTAATTAGAAAGATGATAAATTTAATTAGAAAGATGGCGAATTTTAAATTAGATGATGTCTCAATCAACTGATTAATTCTTTAGGTAAAACAGATTATTGACTTTAAACGATGATTTATTTAAAAAAGAGCAAGTAATTCACAAACAACAGACCACAGTACGTGGTTACTTAAAAAAAATAAAAAAAGAATGTTCAGTCTATAAAGGTATTACAAAGAGTTTTCCAGTCCGATAATAAAAAAAAGTCCATACAGGCACTAAACTTTTTTACCGCGTACGATACGGGTAAAAATACTGAAATCAAATTTTAAAGCCACCACTTTCTGCTTTAATTCAATTATTTTCATCGTATCTTTTGAAATTTGATAAAGAATATAACGTATTATAGTAAAATTTATTATAAGCAATCGAAAATGATAATTAACTTTATCATTATGTCGTCCCTAAAAAGTCATAAAGATTATTCTATTTCTACAGCCCCAAGCATCCGGGCGTGGTCTTCTAGACTGGATCGGTCTTGGCGAGGATCAAGATCCTTACATCCAGCAAGCGACACAGCAATGTATCAACGGTGACCTCGCTGATTGCTTCAAAGCTCAAGCATTAAGATCTTTCGATGATTTCTTTGACAAACAAGCTTATAAGTATGTAAAGATTATCGATATTCTAATTTCAGAAATTTGCCAAAATGATAATTGTAATGCCTAAAACAATTGACATCACAGGAGACCGAAGAGCTGGCAGCAACCTCGGACAAAGCATTAGTTAAGCCATTCAAAGGGGGAACGCTGCCAGTATCTTCGGAACCTTGCCTAAAGGGACTCCTTTTAATAATATAATATATTATAGTTAATTATTAAGTATGTATTAATTTGTATTAGTTTAGTAAATTTATTAAGGTGTTGTCAGAAGCAAAAAAAACAGTCCAATAAATCCACCTAAACATACTCAGTAGATGCCAAAGACTGTCCTAAAGATATTGTTAATTTTAACAATAATTTATTATCACGCTTTTCAGATTATCAGATAATGCAGTTCTGGTAAAAGTGGAGTCACAAGCACGCGCTTTGGCTCACGAACCTCCAGAGCTAAGCTCTCAGCCACGCAGCGAAGATACAGATTGGGATGCTCTAGTCAAATTCGGAATGAGGAAAATTGAAAGGTTTGTTTCTTTTATAATTCAATATTAATTCTACTAGTGTATCACAAATCCCTCAGAGATAAATTTTACACATTTATGTAGTAACGAGGAGAATATGGAGAGCGTCGGTGGCTCAGGGGTCTCATTTGACTTGCAATCTGCAGGTCCTGGATTCGAATCCCGCCATATAGCAATGTGTTTTTCAATTTACATATGTATATTTATCCGATGTTCGAAATCGTGATGCAACCTGCACATATCTGAGAAGAAATTCTAAGATATGTGTGAAGTCAACCAACCCGCACTTGGACAGCGTGGTTGACAGTGGTCTAATCACCCTTAACTTAGGGTAGGCTCCGAGCTCCTCGGTGAGGACGTATAGTGAGCGGATGATGATGAACGAGCATAAAATTAAATTGACCAGTTACATCACTATGATGGAGTTTAAAATTGTAAAAGCTACCAAGTTAGAAACTAATTTAACGAATATGATTACGCAACTTTAAACTTGATACAATTAATTAATTAATTTATACACCGTACAAATGATAATATTTGATATTGACACTAACTTTAACGAAAATTAATTAAATCGCGAAATTAAATTCTACCAAATGAAGCAATCCTATGCTTGAAGTAAAAATAAACACACAATAAAAGGCATTTATACTGGACACTTATACTAAGTAAGCTTACTTAGGTTACTTAGCTCTTACTTAGGTTAACCACTTGACTGTTACGTTAGTAATTGGAGTAAACAAGCGCAATAACAATCGAATTTTAGTGTCAGTTTATGCAAATGAATTGGCTTGACCTCCTTGTTACTGGCGACATTTCCGTTAATACGTGCCAAAGCATAAATAGGAATGGCACTCTAAATATGTTCTTAATATTATCCCATTGCTTAAAAAGAAATAATACTTTTTATTATTTTTACAAACGTGATTTGTACTTAGTTTATAAATTACTAACGGTCCACACGGAATTAAAAAAAAATTGTAGCCTATGTTCTCTATGTATGCCATATTTCATCGAGATCCGTTCAGCCGTTCTGGAGATACCTTCAAACAAACATCCATGCATCCATCTAAACGTTAGCTTTTGTAATATTAGTAAGATTTAAGAAACTTGTATATAATTGCTAAATTATTTTGTCTCATGTTCCAGATTCTTAAGGTCTACAGCACTGGAAATGCAGTTAGACGATGACGTCACTTCCAACGGTGTCATTGCCCCTCGATTCCTCGATCAGATTGCGGATGAAGTCGATATCATCGAAGATAAGAAAGCACCTTTCCGTAAGTTTTTAAGAACTGTTGCTTCTATCCAAATACTCATCTTTAAATCTCACTTACGTACTTATAAAAGGAATTCAAACAATCTAAAGCAATCGAAAGCTTCTAGAATAAGAAAGAAATCGCTTAAGGTTAAAAGTCAAAGTTCAGTAAATATTGCATTTACTTAACTTTGTGAAATCATCGACTGTTATGGTTTACTTTCCACAGGTCGTCATAAGCTAAAGAAGCTGATAATTCCTATGCTGCTGATCCTCAAGCTGTTCAAGCTGAAGCTGCTGCTCTTCCTGCCTCTCATACTCGGTCTCGCCAGCTTCAAGAAATTCCTAGGATTCATGGCACTTATTGTACCAGGTAAGGTTAATCAAATACAATCGAAAAATCGAATCCATTTTAAAGTTAACAAAATTTAAATTTAGAACAACATATACCAAGAATTACCTAAACAAAATCCAATCCAAAAAAACATTGAGTATATTTCTTACATTTAAAAGAAGAGTGGACCAGTAACTTTAGAAAATAAAACAAACTAATCCTAGTAAAATACATTACACTTTTATAATGCAAGATTGTTTAATTGGTCTTGGTCAACAGATCCAAGATTCATTCCAACACCATTCCCAATTATAGCACGAAATTGACTCTATATTTCTGTTAATTCAATATTTTCTTTCAGGTGTCATTGGCTACTTTAAGTTCTGCAAACCTAATCTTACATCGCCGTTCTCCTCCAACCATTACTCCGGGCCTCAATACTCCCCAGCTGGCATCGGTATCCATGGCCCTTACAGAGAAAGTCCACCACACTATGCTCAATATGAGAGCTATCCCGTAAGTATATAGCTTATATTGATTTACCTCTAGGTACTTAAACTAATGTACTACCCGAAAAATATGGTTAGACACAGTTAGTTACACAAATTTTAACCCTTTGAACGCCGGTGTAGAATATTATGGATGTTAAAATGGTCTGTTTCACCATAAATATGTATCACAACACTACTTTCTGTTTCCACACAGTAAAACGTAACCAAAGGATAAATTAACAACTAAATATTATTACAGAACCCTCATAAATATGGATCAAATGGCATCGCGTTCAGGGACCATGAATCAAGCCCTCAAGACCTCGCGTACCAAGGTTGGGAATACAGGAACAAAAATGGTGGCGAAGAAATCAAAGCAGAAAGCGCTTGAAGACTGATTATGAAAGTTGAATATTAAAAATGTAGCGCTGTCTTGCTACAAGTCATTTTGTAAACCAATATATTTAAGTTTTGTAAAAAATGAATTAAATTTTGTAAATTTTGTAAAACCGGTATATTCGGTTTCTTGGTATACTTCATAAGTGTAATGTAAATAGAATCTATTAGCTATAAATTAAGAGATAGGCTATTTTTTTAAATACTCATTGCCTTGAAGGAATATTTAATAAATTATTACTTTCATATTTTTTTTGTTGTCACATTTACTTCAACGATATGAATTGGAACAACGACTTTTATTCTATCACTTAAGATTTATTATTTGACTGTCACTAAAGACTCTATCAGCGCGGTATTAAAAAAAATCTAATTAGTAACCTATGTGTTCAGACTATGTTTTACATCTATGCCAAATTTCAGTAAAATCCATGCTTGTATTGGAGATACTTTCTAACAAACATCCCTCCAAACATTCATCATTTATAATTTTAGTAAGATATAAAAGAAAATTGTGAACACGTATTAAAAATCTACTTCATCTCAGAAATCAATAACCTATTTCATTAAAGTTGATCGAATAATAAAATAATAATACACATAGAGTACAATTTAAATCAAATTCATAACAAGCTCCGAACGTCGTAACCGTTATCATTTGGCACAGGAAAATAGAAACGTTGCCAACAAAATATAGGTCAGATTACCTCACGTAAGGAATAGGTTTTAAATAGTAACGCCTTTCATATTTGTAATAGCAATTTTTATAACCTTTATCAAGCCTGCTGCCACATATACCATTGGTTTTAGTCGCCAAAACTCCTGTATAAATATATTGATATGAAAACAGAAAACACAATATGTTTTGTACAGGTCTATAAAATACGAAGAGCTGACATCAATCTGAGCGATTATGCAAATGGATTGGGTTAATATTAAAATGACAATATAGGAGTCCAAATAATAACAGGCGCGAGGATAAATTTTTAAATAGTCCAAGTAAATAATCAATTTGTAAATGAAACAAGATGATAATGCTCAACAAACAATATTTAATCTTAAAAAAATAAGCAATTCCAAACTATAATACATTGTTCCTCCAATTATAAAATTACAATAACAAAACTGGTCCAATTCTTTTACCAATAATTCTTGACATGTGCTTTAACTACATCATAGCCGTCTTCGTCACTAAGAAATTGAATTTCATCTAAATCTTTTAATATATATACGTCTCTATCATTTTCTCTCTTATATCTATAGTGAAAAGGTAACTTTTGGAATGGCATTGGATATCTCATTAGTTTCAAATTCTTCCTTGATTTCTTTCTTAAATTCATCTGTGTTGTTACCTCGTTGTTTGCTTGTACTGAGAATGATTTATCTATTAGATTCGATACTTGTGTTGGCTGCATCGTCGCTAAATTGAAATTTCTCCTGTATTTCGTTTTGCTTTTCTTTATTATCTTCTGCACAGTTCTCTTTGGTAGTTTCTTTATCGTTTTTCGCTTTCTCTTCCTATCTTCGTAGTATTTCTTCGGCATTCTTAGTAAATTTTCGGATTTTTCGAAATAACTCACATTTTTTGTTGGTATCTGTGGATATAACTGAACAAATATTTCGAAATTAGTCACAAATTTGGCAGTAAAAAGAATTTAAACTACTTAAAACGATCATAATCAACTCAATATACGCCCCCAACGAGGGGCTGGGAACTTATCCTAAATTAAGGGTGACTAGGCCATAGTCAACCACGCTGGCCCAGTGCGGGTTAACTTCACACATATCTTTAAACTTCTTCGCAGATATGTGTGATGTGCAGGTTGCATCACGGAGTTTTCTTTCACCGTAAAAACGTCGCATAAATGTACATATGTAAATCGGAAATCAAAAAACACATTGGTACATGGCAGGATTCGAATCCAGGACCTGCAGATTGTCACTAAAAAGCTTAACCCCTAAGCCACCGATGCTCTACAATTACTTCAAAATAATCCCATCATCACAAATTGATATATTTCCATCAGTTTCAAATCAAGATCTAAACATTTAAAGTGTTCCCATAAAATTTGTAAGACGTTTTAATATTTCCCCCAAAAATACATTTACAACAAAGATAAAAAAATCACACTTACGGACATCATTTCTGTGAAATAGGATGTTGGCTTAAATACAGTATGATTTCTTTGTTCAATAGCTGAATTCTGGAAAATTTTAAAACACAAATCATAAATCCGATTCAAGGATGATGAAAAGTGAAACGGTTAAATCATGAATCCAAGATATACTTAACACAAATCATAAGACGTGACAACTTTAAAACTAGATCTGATATTTTTGGTCCAACTTCTTACTACATTTCTAATCAAACTGGCAACTGGGACTTTAAATAGGTTAAAAGTAAAATAGGTCAACTTAATTACGATATACATTGTATTGATTGTACCGTATTGAACCAAAGCAAAGCATTAATTACTACCAATTGATTACTACGAATCAATTTAATTTACAATGAATTTGGGTACGACATTGATTGAAGGGCTTTATTTCTCTAACCCAGAGATTCTCAAACTTGTCTCCTACAAATTTCTGATTACAATAAACTACTTGCTTTGTAGGTTCATCTATGGACTTCAGTAGACCACTTTGAGAATCACTGTTTTAACTATGGGTTTCTATCAAATCACTAGTATAGAGTTGTCCCTTATTTTCTCTTTACAAAAAACAGAGACAGCAAGATCATTTAATTCAAGTATTAGTGAAGAATTTCACTGTATCTAATAATCTTAATTTCAATGTAAGTTAAGGATATACTTTAAAACTTATAAATACTTTTTGTATCGTATTTAAAGGCTAGCTGTCACCCGCGACACTGTCCGCGAGGAATTAAAAAAAATATAAGCTTATGAGTTATTGCAGACTATGGTTCTATATGTATGCCAAATTTCAACCAGATTCGTTCAGCCGTTTTGGAGATACCTTCGAACAAACATTTATCCATCCATCTAAACATTCGCATTTATAATATTAGTAAGAAGTAAGATTATATAGACCAATAACACTGGCAAACCAAAAAACCAAACACGTTATTTAGGATAAAATTAATTAAAAAAATAAAAATTAATCACTAATTAACAATTGAAATTATAATTACAAAAAAATAATGATAAAAAACTTACATGAGTATCATTAGCAAATGATAATTTTAATATAACATTTATAATGAATATGATTAAGATCATCATTAGGATTGATTGTCATGAGTAGTCGTTGGCACATAGAAGTTAAAATCATAAAGAACTACTTTTATAAACTATCGGCAAAGTTTATCGAGATATAAACACAAAACACTATTGTTCTTACAGTCAATGCTGGCTGTTTGAAAAAAAAGTTAGCCAAAGGACGACGTTCGAGTATTACTTTTTTCTAATGTGGGAAAGTTATTTCATTTTTTTACAATACGGAAGATAAACAATACGTTATTCTGCAATACGTTTGTAAATTATCGATTGTACAGTTCATTTAAACAGCTCAGTGGATGTACATTGTTAACTAGTGGTGTTGTGATATTATATTTTAATACTAACTTTATTTTATCATACAAGTAAGTACAATATAACTAAAGTCATCTGTATTACATCAAACGTATTTAAATGTTTCTTAATTTATAAAAATATTGATAAGATCTTTTTAATTTTTTTCTCTAATAGTCTTTTAGATTAATCTAGCTTTTTTATTAATTATCCAGTTTGAATTTAAAATAGATAGAAAATATGTTTTGTTTGCATTACCATATCTTAATTCGGGATTAAGGAGTAAAAGATTAGCGTGGTTGGGATATGTTATGCGAAGGGATGATAATATAAGCAAAAAGGTAATCATTAAATGTGGCTACAAAGGTAGAGGAAGACCAAAAAAAGTATAGAATGACTGTGGAAAGAGGATATGCGTAGGAAGGGGGTAGATTCGGATATTACGGCTGATAGAGATGTATGGAGGAGTAGTACATACTGTGCCGACCTTATGTACAGTTAAGGGCAAGTTGATGATATCTTTATTCATATTATTTTTTAAAATTTACTATATGATATGTATGTAAAGTACCTGAAAAAGGCCCTAAGTCTTGTAACACATATGGAAAATTGTAACATCCTGTATACACAGATGCAAATAAATATTTTGTGAGCTTTGAAATTTAGATCTCTAGACTATGATAAAATTGAATGACTCAAAAATTTTACTGTCTACCAAGTAAAAGAGATGTACACTTAAAACAACTCCAAAAAATAACATCCTGTTATGGTACTCTGGCCATTCTTAAGAATGTAATTTTCTTTACTTTAAAATAATTTAAATGGTGCATTTCGCATATTCTAAATTCAATTGTTTGCTAATGCCTTACATCTAAATAGAGTAGGTTTATCACGAATATTTGTGAAAATTTAGTATTTTCATCATCAATTATATACGCCCGATAGAAACGCTGTACAAATTTTAATACATATTTTCTCGATATCGATACGACGGCTATTGTCACAAGTATTCGTACTAGGCCCCACTGTAAGGCGATTTTAAACAATCCATATCGAAGTAACACCTGTGAATGTTTTGGTCGGTCAGAGTCGACGCCTTTGTTTCGCTTGCATTTCCCCTAACAAGGTTTTTGTTTGAAAGCTCCAAGTGATTCCAACTTTATTACAAAAATCAGTACAGTTTATTATTTAAATTATTTTTTTTCTATACATCTACGTTAATAACAAGAGAGTAATAAAAAGAAACATTACAATTTCTTACATGTAAGTAATTTTTATATTAAGTATTCCAATGCGGTCTTAAAACCAGTTAACTATATCTGTATCAAATCTCGATTCAGTCGTTTTGGAGTTATCTGCAAACATCCATCCATCCATCCTCTAAACATTCTAGCTGTCGCCCGCAACTCTATCCGAGTAACTTAATTAATAGCCAATGTTTCAGCAAGATTTATGCAGCCGTTCCGGATATACCTAACAAACATCCATTCATTCATCCAAACATTCACTTTTATAATATTAGTAAGATATGCATAATAAGGAACGTTTTTGATTGTTTTTAGAACTTTGTAAGAATCTAACAACCACATTTAAGCAAGAAAATCCAGATAGAAACCATGAAACAATGTTAAGCAAATTAAATTACATCAAGCCAATAATAATTTGTCAAAGACTATGATGCTGAACATATATCATAACATAAATATGTTAAAATGATTTCCTGGGTAAGTATCGTTTATAGAAATCAATTTAGGTTTCGACTGCGGAAACATTAACATCACAACTATGCACTTATCTTTAGTTTCCGAGACCAAAATACCCCGTGGAAATCATATCGTTATCCCTCCCATTCTCTTTGACAAAATATAGATAACAATGTGGTTTATACAGGGATTTAAGCCTCAGAAACTAACAATTAGTTCTACTTTATTAAATCTCAGGGAGCGTGGGCTTAAAGATATTAATTATTATATTAAATGTACCCTACATTACTCAGTGATAGTATAGATTTTCAATAGCTAATGTATTGAAATGCAGTACACAAGTAGAATAATAGGCTTAGATTTTTGTTTCTTTTTCAGGCATGGTCTATACTTTTGATATATTTATCTACATTGGATGAGTTGACGTGCTCCCGAGTCCTAGATGCAGTCAATCAGAAGAGTGTCTACGTGTCTGAATACTGCCCAAAGATGCAGTACTGCAAGGAAGGGACACATGTCATGTGTATGTTCTATGATAAGGTATTAGGAACAGCTCTTATTTACTTAATGAGGAGAAAAACTTAAAAGTATAATAGTAGTTGGAACTAGCATCTAAAGTGAGCTGTCATCTATCGTTCCAGAGACCTAAGTTTAGTCCTCTTTCCCTCTCCATCATTTTCTTATAAATAAACTATGGAAAGAGGAAATGGATAGGAAAATATTCTTTTTCTGTGCGTCTCCTCTTCCGTCGATTAAAGGTAGGCAACGCATCTGCAATTGCGGCAGTCCATGACCAGCGGTTGCTTCGCCATTTTGTCGAATTCAGGTGGCGGTTTGCTCTTTTGTCACCTTATAATAAAAAATTAATCTATCAAACTATTATTCGTAATTCTAGTGATTCCAGAAAAGAATAAGTTTACTATAAGATTGGAAAAGAATTGGATAAACACATGAAGCTGATATTTTGTTCCCTTTCATTTTAATAATTTCACTTTCCAGGAAAAAGAAATGGGACCACACTGTCTCAACTCACCAAACATTACGATAACTCCCGTCTTAGCATCGAAACTTCTAGAAATATCTAATGCGTAAGTTACTTTAAAAAACAATAAAGAAAACAAGACTATTTTAAGAAACAAATATGTTACAAAAGTCGCCTCAATAAATAATTATGCAACATCTATTTTAAGCCCTAAATTTAAATTTTAGCCTAGATATGCTAGCAACCGAGGCGAGGTTATATCCGATCCCGACGGACGACGTGTAATGGTGTGAAATTCGGGTTAAGGAAAAACCTCAAGCGATAAAAATATAGCTGTTCCTTGAACTCCACTTATCCATATTCAACTGATTCTCCTTTATTTATTTACTTGCTGTCGCCCGCGACTTCATCCGTACGAAATTGAAAAAACTTTATAAATAGCATATGTGTTCTTGCAGACTATGTTCTACATATATGACAAATTTAAGCGACATGCATCCATCCAAACATTCACATTTATAATATTAGTAAGATAATTTGCAGTTAAATAAAATTATACTTTTACAAGAGATATAAATAATAAGTTCTTCGTAATTTTATTCCATTAACAAACATGAATTCATTTCAGGATAAGAAGTAAAGTTGCTCTGGGCAGGGAGAAAGGGAAGGACGGAAATCCGTTGCCTAAGGGCTTTGGAATGCTGAGATTGGTACGAATAACTTTTTATTTTTAGCACAGATAAAATAAACTTGAACAGTAACTTAGACATGAAGTGCATTAAAAATGCTTCGGACATTAATAGTATTTACTGTCGCCCGCGACTTTGTCCGCGATGATTTAGAAATACTTAAAAATAGCCTATGTATTCTTCGTGATATGTTCTACGTTAGTGCCAAATTTGATAGAGATCCGTTTAGCCGTTCCGATGATAACTTGTAACATCCATCCATCCATGCATCTAAATTCGCATTTATAATATTAGTAAGATTATCCACACACAGACACAAATAATTTCAAAACTAGATTTTCGTTATACGCTACACAAATAATTTCGCGAAATATGATATCCGTTTCCATATTACAAACAAACACTCCAATTTAATTAATTGTACATATGTTCTAGGCTCATTCATAAGCTTAATTAATATTAATCATTATCTGAAAAAGATATTTGTCACAGAGAAATAAGACATCAAATTAATTAATAAATAATCCATCAGTATTAAGAAAAAAAAAACATTATATAAACATCGAAGGAAAACGACCAGTATCTTTCTTGGATACCGTATACTAACAATAAAAAAGGTTACTATTCTAAAAATAAAAACACGATTTTATCATTTACAGCAATGGGATGAAGAATTAGCAACATTTGCCCAAGTTTTAGCAAATCAATGTGTTTTAAGACACGATATTTGTAGAGCGACAAGTAAGTATTTTTAATACTTTAAGAAAGACTTTTAATCTTAAAAGCAGAAAGAAATTCTGTTCATCATCATCAGCTCACTATACGTCCCCACCGAGGGGCTCGGAGCCCACGCTAAGTTCAGAGTGATTAGGCCATAGTCAACCACCCTTTCCAAGCGCGGATTGGCTGACTTCACACATATCTTTGATTTTTTTCTCAGAAATGTGCAGGTTGCATCACGATGTTTTCCTTCACCGTAAGAACTTCGGATAAACGTACATATGCAAATCGAATATCGAAAAACACATCGGTACATGGCGGGATTCGAACCCAAGAACTGCAGATCACAAATCAAGTGCTTGACTCGGTTATAATTGTTTAGTTTCTGAATTACAATGAAAATCCTATGCGATGATAGAAAGGAATACAATAAAGCACATTGTTACTACATTGTTCCTGTTATACTTGCATTAGATTAGAATTTTATAATAGTAATAAATATTTTTACGTGGATATCCGATTCTTGTAATCGATCCAATTTTTTTATTACTATCTTCTTCTTCTTCTCATACTTCATTACTGAAGGTCAAGTGCGGCTTGATATGCATTTACGGATGCGTAGTCCATGTGCCTCCACGCCATCCTGTCTTCGGCTTGGCTTACGGCGGTCGTGATATTAAGTCCCAATATAGCCTGCACTTGATCGGACCACCGGGTCATTAAAAAGCCAAAATTATACAATTCTCCTCGGAACAATAGATCTTATTTTTGAATAACCATTCTTTAGATCGGTTAAATTTGAAACAAATTGATTTAAAAATTCATCAATTTACTATATTTGGGATTATCTTTCAGAGACTTTCCCCGACCCAGGACAAACAGCCGGACTCGTTAGATATACTTACCCTGATTGGAATTCAATATCAAGATCATTTCCCAGCGGAGATGATAACGTACCAGGACTTACAGAAGAGAAGCTAATTTACGCTATCAAACAAAGCACAAAATCTTGGTACATCCAGAAGACTTCTGTCTCATCTGACATGATAATGAACTATCCAGATTGGCTACAGTAAGTGTAATGCTGGCAGTATTTTTTAACACTGGTAGACGCCAACAACAATATCTTGCACGAATTGGCCGGCTTACCAAGTGTACCACCACTCAGAAAATGCCTCCAGAGGAAGCAATTCCGCGTACAGTCTGATGAGTGTAGTGCCGGGGGCTTTAAATCCTATTTCCTCGTAACGAAATGATGGCAATGCCTAGGAAGGAGAAATTTTCTGTTTCTGTGCATCCACCGTACTCCGCCGATTAAATATTACATATTATTAATAGTAAATAAGCTTGGATGTAGCCAAGATAGGAAAACTAGGATTTTAACCCTTATAACTCTTAAATATGTTTCTTTATTTATCGATCCTTTGGCTGCCTAATGTGAGATCAACAAATCAGATTTTTGTCCGGACGTCTATCATTCGGCATTTCTGCAATTTCTTAAAAATCCTTAAACTAACTTGTAAATATAAATTACAGACATCCGACGAAACATGCCGGCAAATTGTACTTAGAAATGGTGACAGGTCACGCAACGCACATGGGCTGTGGCATCTCTGCCTACACCGAATACACATATAGGAATAACTTTGCAGCTATGAGTTATAACGTAAGTTAAATCACAAATATCCTCGAATTCACAAAATTACACATCTCTATCAATTGTTTACTAACTAGTCTTTGCCTACGACACCGTTAGCGTGGAATTTAAAAAAAAACTCAGTCAGTCTATGTATTCTTGCAAACGATGTTCTACATTTGTGTTACATTTAATTAAAATCCGTACTATCTTAGTACGGATTCTTCTTACTTTTTAAGGTACCAATGTTATAACTGACCGAAAACACTGACTGGCTGCTTTCTAAGCAAAAAATATAAAACTCACATATAATTGAAAATATGATTTACGCGTAATTTGGGTCGCATTTATAAAATTGGGTTTAACATTTCTCATGCAAAAAAGGATGCGACCCAAACCAATGAAGGGAAAGGGCGTTAGGGATGTGACAAATGATATTTCGTTACGCGAGTTCGCACAGGACCCTACATGTTCGATTTACGATGTTAAGGCCGGGGATTAAGAGAGTGATGCGTTACTTAACATCTGGGGGATTGAAGCGAACATCAAGTTTGCTTTAGAGGACGGTCTAATATCAAATATTCATGGGAATTACTACTTTAAATTCAACCTATTTTTAATAAATATAAGACTAAACAAAAATTCAAGCTTTAACAATAATTTGGGCCTTAAGTCACTAGTAATCCATTAAGAATCATTAATTTAATTTGACCCGATTAGGAACAAAGAAGACGGTTTATTTAAAGTTCCTTCCCTTGTTCTAGTTTAAATCAATATCTTGTTTCTCTTCCTCAATCGAGCTAAGCATATTTTAGTCTGTTCAAGTGATATGCAACTTCTCTGCTCGGCCAACTCCCGGCACTTCAGTCTACAATACAGAGCCACCGATAGACGCTCAACCGGGGACACAATGCGGCTGTCCTCCTGGATTCGACGAGGATGAAGACTGCTTATGCACTGAAAGTTTCAATTATAGACGTATGTTTACGACTCTGTAATATTTTCCTAACGCATACGCGCTAGAGGTGGAGTTGTGGAAACCAGAGCCCCGACTAGTACTAATATTTTCCTGATATAAAAAAAATCCGTTACATTTTCCTGTACATCTCCAATCGAATCTTGACAAGCGGGAAACCTTCATAGGGAGAGTGTTTGTCCGTTCCCGCCAGACGACTCCCATAAGCGGGAAACTCGTGTTAGAGAGAAACCTCTAGAAATAAGAAATTTTATAATATTGTTTGTTCCAGCGTTTTCGAAAGATAAGCCTTCGTGCAATGGAAAAAACTGTGTCCCACCCATTGTTTTATTGCCAATTATTGCAATGGAGGACGCGCCTCCTCATAAACTGAAAAGCCGAAGGTTAGCGATTATTTTAAATTTAATTATAAAAGTATACTGAACCACAGACACACCAGTACAGACACCAATAGTACAGTAGTAGTAGTAGATTTTATCTTACTAATATTATAAATACGAATGTTTAGTTGTGTGGATGGATGGATGTTTGCTTGAATGTATCTCCGAAACAGCGGATTTTAATGAAATTTGGCACACATGTAGAACATAGTTTCAAAGAACACAAAGACTACTTTTTATGCTTTTTTTGAATTCGGCGCCGACGGAGTCACGGGCGACAGCTAGTAATAATATAAAAAGTTTTTTATATACGTTATATCGAATTAATCATCAAATTATAAATGTTTACATTTATGGTTGTGTGGAGCTACTAGTGAAATTTACATTTTATTTTTCAGATATAATAATGACACAGAGGAGCAATTCGAAAATATTGATATATTTAGTAATGACAACGCTGACAACAGCATCCATGGAAAAGAGGTAATGAGACGAAAAATTATTTTACATTAAACAAAAATCGTGATGCAACCTGCACATATCTGCGAAGAAATTCATATATATTTGTGAAATCTACACGCACTGGGCCAGCGTGGTTGACTAAGTGGTTGATTAGGGTAAGCTCCGAGCCACTAAGTTGTGATGAAAATTTCTAGGGTTCAATTGTAATTAGGATGCGGAATAAAACAGTCCTAAATATCCAACAAGATACAGTTTATTACGTATTGTAAAATTTCCAGGCCTACATGACCAGTGACTTTGAAAAAACTCTACGTGAAGCACGCATCAATTTGCAGCAAGCAAGGTAATAATCAAGATTTTTTTATATTGATAAAAAATAATCTTCATCAAAATCATTGAAGAGTTCTACCACTTAGTATAGTGTGCTTTTTGGACCAGACGTAAAACTAAATGTAAATATAATAAGAACTACAAATCTGTAAGGTTTGTTGATGTCGGATTAAAAACCAGTTTTTTATGTTTCAGGGCACTCACCCACAAAGAGAACACTTGGAAAATACACAATGGATATTTTGGAAAAAGTTCATTAGCTCCCGAAAATAGGCAAACAGTTCCGCAACCCACCGATGTTGGCCGAACTGTTACTGTAAGTTTTGACTTCCTAGTTTTTTTTTTTAATTTATTTAATATTGTTATTACAAGAAAGATTATTCGCTTACAGAAACATAATTCAAGAAAAAGTATTTTCTCAAATGTCAACAATTTCAAGTTACCTGTAAAAGTTCTGATAAAAAAAGATGTCCTACCAAGAAAAGATTTTGCAAAAGTACAGAATTTAGTAAACAAATATTTAAATAAAAAGAGGAATTTCACTTTAACACAACCGAGTGAGAAAGAGAATAAAATACATATAAAAGTTAATCAAGACATATTTAGCAACGATTCAATTTCTAAAATATATGCTAAATCTACAAATGTAAACGCAGACCAAAAAGTGATGCATTTATTAGATAATTTAGAACAAGAAGTCAATCATATTAACTTTGATCAAAATGAAAAAGAAATATTAGATAGTAAATTGAGAAAAATATACGGACGTATAAGTAATGAACCAAAAAAACTAATATCTAGAAAGCTTGAAGATAATTATAAGATTAAAAACAACGAAGAAAGAGAGAACTTTCTTAAATACGAAAATAGAGTGAACGAACATTTGATGAACGTACAAAGAGAACCACAAATATATTTAAGAGATACAAAAAATGGACGGACACTTAACTTTGATGATACAAATTACCAAAATCGATTGGTAGAAAAAGAGAGAGACTATGAAGATAATTTAGGTACATTAAAGAAAAGGTTAGAGAAACCTATAAATGATAACGTATACGATATTAATGCAAATTTAAATTTCAACCGACTACTTGATAGAAATACAAGAACTATGAACGCCATAGTTGAATATAGTCATGGCCATGATAATACATTAAGAGACATAACAAATTATCGCAATGATGAAATAAATAGACGTAATATAAGAAAAAATGATTTACCCGATGAAAGATATGTATCTAAAAATTATCAGGATCCAAGAGAGAAAAATTATTATCCCGTAAGTCATATGCTTAGTGACGGACAACTTAATTATAAGAGACGCAAGTATTATCAGGATAAGTTAGATTATTTAGAAAGGAAACTACAAAAAGTACGAAATCATAGGCGACATAATAAGGTGAGTAAACTTTAACAGGAATGCTAGAATATCAACGTGTCTACATAACAAGAGAAACTTAGCTGTTTAACACATTTAAATCGTTTCCAAAATCAGTCCAATTCTTCTCTGTTTATCTTACTTATTATAAATGCGAATGTTTAGATGGATGGATGTTTGTTTGAAGATATGTCCAGAACGGCTGCATGGGTATTGCTGAAATTCGCCATATATGTAGAACATAGTCTGGAAGTCACCGGCTATTAATTAACTTTTTTTTTTAATCCCCGCACATGGAATCGCGGTTCACAGCTAGTACCTTACTAAAAAAGAATATGATTTTTCAAAAATTGTACTCATGTTTAGGTAAAAACAAAACACTGCACAAACAATTACTTTTACAATACAATTTAAATTTCCATCGATGTAATGAAATTATTCTATGTTTTAGCCAAATGAAAACCGTCAACTTCGACCATTCAAAGTGGATAGAAATGAAGTTGAAGTTAGACCAAGTCAACAGAAGATAAGGAAGAATATATTTTACATACCAGACAGGGCAAGAAGCGTTCATGGAATTTAAGAAAATAAAATAAAAATCAATACGTCTTTTGTTTTATTTACCAAT
Source organism: Papilio xuthus (assembly GCF_000836235.2). Taxonomy (NCBI): domain Eukaryota; kingdom Metazoa; phylum Arthropoda; class Insecta; order Lepidoptera; family Papilionidae; genus Papilio; species Papilio xuthus. The sequence goes on along the minus strand of NW_013530893.1, from coordinate 3,612,644 downwards.
TTAATGTAAATTAAACTATTTTATGAAATTATATTTAGTATTAATTTAAGTAAATAATAATAGCACATATTAAGGAATCAATTATTAAATTAATTAAGCTCAAAATTTTCTATTGAAAGTAATTATGAACTTTGACCATATACATTAGGAAGAGGCAATCAATATAAACTTTATACCAAGTTTAAGCCCTCTATGAGGGTTATGTGAGACTGCGTAATTCACAGACCTGTTGCCCGTTCTGTCAATTGCCCTGGGCGGTTGCCCAACCACGCCCTAACCTGACACCGGCCCTGGGCCACGAATGATATTAAAATCGTATTACTGACAGAAAATAATATTTATGTGTACAGAATATTAAATACTTGTGCAGCCCTACATCTATAGATGCAAAGTGTCAGGTGGACGATCAAAATGCCATGTGCTTATTTATTACTATTTTTGCAATATAACTATATCTTTCTTTTGAAATTTTCTCCATTGAAAGGCTTAATAACTCGATGAATCTTTGACCAAAAATTTAATCGTTGAATGGACATTAAAAAGAATGATAAAAATAGTTCCATTGTTTGCTAAATAACTGTTTGATAAACAAAGGAGCTAATAAATACTTTTATTTTTAATTTCACAGTAAAGATCGTTCGGGATATGTTAACAGATTTATGAATCGATTCAGTATATTCGTATCGATTCCAGTAATCGAATAAAAAGTTTTTGACAGTGTAAAATGTATTTCATATCTCTACAAATTGGAATAAGAATCGTTTTAATTGTGTGTTTGTTAGTACAGTTTGTGACAATGAAGGATATTGACATAAAAAAGGTATTTTATTTATTCATAAAAATGATTATCAGTCATTTAAGGTTACGCATTCTTCCATTCCTCTTCCCGGCACGGTACGGCATGGGCTTCACAGTTCTTGCTTGCGTGAGTCGACAGCGCACGATTCCCGAGGCATCGGAGAAGCATCCACTATTATATTTTTTCTGTGCATCCTCTACTCTATCGATTAAAGGCAACGGTCACTTCGCTACTTCAGCGATTTCAGGTGGCCGCTCGCTCGTTTGCCACCTTATGATAAAAAAAAACTTCCTATCACCCCACGATCGGCGGTGGTCCTGACATAGGGCGGTGCTGGAAAGACGAGGAGTATACGAATGCGTGACAAACTTTAATGCGATCATCATGAAAAGATTTCTTTCAAGGATTTTGGCTCATATTATTTTTATTTTTTTATTATTTTAGAATCTAGCATCTCAAAATGATATTGACGAATACATGTCAATATCGAACTTGAGATTTCCTTCAGCGAATCTAAAACGAGTAAGTAAAATGAATATTTTATTTGTTATACGTATTGTTCAATGTTCTCCACTACTTTTATTAACTCTTAAGTCTAATAGAGAAAGACATGTGAAAAATTTTACTGTCTCTGTCTGTCTTTGAGAAAAATCATTCAACAATAGAGACAACATTTTTCCAAGAGTTTCGCTAGAGAAAGAACACACTCAAATTCTATTCATATTTTTCCAGATAAGCCGCCATGTTGAATTAGAGCAACGCGATGTTCTATCGCACATATTGAACAAGAAACAACATATTTTAAAAGACAACAAAAATCAATTCATGAAGAGAGCTTTGAAAATATTAGAAATCAAAATAAGAAGATTATTGAAGTTGAAGAAAAAATCTAGAAAAGCAACAAAACCTAAAATGTTGAATCAAAAACAGTAATTCAATATACTAAATTGCCTGCGACTTCGATTGCGAGGAATTAAAAACAATAATGATTATTTCGTTGTTACGGACACCCTACATTCTTATGCATCCTTCTAAACTATGTTCCGTTAGGAAAAAAATCCGACACAGTGCCGGTGTATCGGCGCAACACTACTTACTCCGCTGGCGCATCGATCCAAAGTGGGTCTTGGCCTCCGACACAAGAGATCGCCAAAGTCGCATGTCTTGCGCCTTCACCTGCCAGTCCCCGTAGCTCCCGCAGATCCAGCTCTATGTCCCGAGATATGCTGCTTACACTACACTAGCCTTATTAAAATTTCAATCACTCCCTCTCACTCACTAATCAATCTGACACTTGACTTGGAAACGAAAGCGCGCCATTGACACCAAAAGATTCTAACTAATAATGACTAAAAGTTCTATATCTGTGCCAAATTCCTTTCAAATCTATTTGATGATGTATTTATTTAGTTACTAAAATTCTTCCAAACATTCCCTCTTGCAATATTACTTAGTTTGCAACAAAATATCTTCTTTTCACTAAGAAACATCGCAACGAAAGAAATATCTTACAAATATGTTTTTGTCACATTTATTTATTGGCAAAGTACTCATTTCATTCGCTACCAAGTTTCACTAATAAACTAAGGACACATCGGAAAAGTTAGGTCTTAAATATGTCAAAATCTAGACTACATTTTCATTCGCTACCGCAAAATATTTTATAGCATTGAAAGCTTTTTATTACGAATAAATTTCAGTCTGTAAAAGTTGATTACAATTTATTTTATTTGAAATTAATTTTACAATTCGTATGCTGATTTCTTTGCTTAGGATTTTAACTAACTACTAGATAGAAAGAATAATCTTAAATATGCCCTTTTTTATCTTCTCAAAAACTTTTTAATAGTCGTTTGGAATTAATCATTTAAAATACACAGGGTCCTTCAAGAAGCGAGCTTATGTCATTGCTAAAGGCCTCGAACACATCTGCAGTTCCTCAATCGGTGTTCCCTCCACTCGTTTATCCCCTTCTCTTATATAAAACAAAAACAAAACACTAACTCTACCAGATAATGCCCAAAGGAAACTGAATTGTAAGAAAACTTATATTTCAAATATTCCAAGAGCGTCGGTGGCTCAGGGGTTGAAGCACTTGATTTGTAATCTGCAGAACCTGGGTTAGAATTTTCCTATGTACCAATTTTTTTTTCGATTCTCGATTTACATATATACATTTATCTGACGTCCTTACGGCCAAGGAAAACATCGTGATGCAACCTGCACATATCTGCGAAGAAATTCAAAGATATATGTCAAATCAACCCGCACTGGGCCAGTGTGGTTGACTATGGCCTAATCATCCCTAACTTAAGGTATGATCCGAGGCCCTCAGTTGCGGACGTATAGTGAGCTGATGATGACGATTACATTCCAAAATCGAGTAACGTAAGCCTCAAGAAATAATATAATAGGATGGACTTATTATAATATCAAAGAAACATGTTCTGTCAGAAAAATATTTCTTTCAACTTTCTTCTTCTTAATTGCAACTCAAACAGAATGTTATAAAAACCCTTTTTACCTTAAAGCCTATTTAATCCAAATGTCTAGTTTAAATTCAACTGGAAACCGCAGACGCGAAATTAACGCGCCGAATGAATTAGACTTTGTTATTTATGCATTTGAACCTTTTCCCGTATTTAAATCCAAAAGGGTTTATCTTTTAATTAATTTAAGATGAATTCTCTTAATCGGGAGAATATGGATACAATTATTACTTATACTAGCTGTCGCCCGAGACTCCGTCTGCGCGGTAAATAAATGTTAATAAGTAGCTTAAGTTTTCTTCTAGGCTATCTACATCTATGAAAAATTTCAGCGAGATCCGTTCAGCAGTTCCGGAGATACCTTCATACAAACATCCATCCATCTAAACATTCGCATTTATAATATAACTAAGAAGTAAGATTATAAACGCGAACGCGTTTGGATGGATATTTGTCAGAATGTATATCCAGAATAGCTGCATAGGTCTCGTTGAAATTTTTGCATACATACATAATCTTAAAGAACACATAGGGTAATTTTTTTGTTTGCACAGACAGAGTCGCGTCACTAGTTGATAATATAATAAACATACAAAGTTAGTTTATGTTATGACATTTTTATTACTACTTTAACGATACGACCAGAGGTGATGTGTAATCGTATATCATAAATATAGTTCAGTACTCACTGATTATAATGTCTTTCTCTTTTCTTTAAAATTACTAAAATATAAAAGTGAAAAATATTGTGCCAACTATCAACTTGGATATTTACTTAGGTTAGGGTTGTAACTCTGCAAGTTTAAAGTTAATTAAAAACTTAAATTAGAACCGAGATGAAGTCTAATTTTTGGTACTTTATTACTTTTGTTAATATTTTAAGAAAATGTTTTATTACATGGTATTTTATTAAATTATATTTAAAATAGAAACTTTAAAATTTTAATAAAATTATTTATCATTATTTGATTCTGCTCTTCTTCAAATACGAATAACCCATAATCTTTTTATATCTATACATAAATACATACATATCAAAATAAGAATGTCTGTATGTAATATCTTAAAAAATATACATATTTTCTACATATGAAGTATTTACGTAGTGTTTTTAAAAGTCTGTCTGTCCGCAAGACTTTTTTTTTATATCATAAGGTGGCAAGCGAGCGAGCGGCCACCTGAAATCGCTGAAATAGCGAAGTGAACGTTGCCCATAGACATACGCAGTTGCATATGCGTTGCCTACCCTTAATCGACGGAGGAGAGGATGCACAGAAAGAAAATATATCCCTTTCCATGCAACCTCTCATCCGGAAAGTCCACTTACACTTCCCATCCCCTCCTTATAAGGAAAAGGGTGGGAAGGGAAAGAGGACTAAATTAGGCCTCCGGGACGCACACTCATCAGACAAAACGCGGAATTGCTTCCACTTGACCTGTCTTCTGTGTGGTCGTGGTATTTCACCGGGCGAGCCGGGCCAATTCGTGCGAAGATGTTAAAGCGGGCTCTACCACTGTTAAACTGACTGCGTTTGTTTCGGGTAATCTCCGGAACGGCTGGATTGATTTTGACGGGACTTGGACGGGAAAGGTAGCTGATGAACGGGGGCATGTAATAGGCTAATTTTTAATTTTGCGCTATTCTAATTATAGTTAATAAATAAAAAAAATCGTGACGTATTCAATTATTTTACTATATGTACTACAATATCAGGCTTACGTCCAATTTCATCGACTTCTTTCGAACCCGACATATTGGAATCTTTATTTTTATCGCTAACCGTCTTCACAAACTTTGCTGGTGGCTTCTTTCGTTTCATCTTATTCTTTGATATCTTCTTCTTCTTCATCATGATGTATTTCTCCTTTTCCTCCGTTTTCTTCCATTTCTTTTTATGTTTACCAATCTTTTTAATTAACAGCTTAGGCATTTCCCTTTCTTTATCTAATTCGTATACTTCTGTGTAGTTTTTTAATCCTTGAGGATAGTCCTAAAAACCGAGAAACTGTGAAAATCTTACTAATATTATAAATACGAATGTTTGAATGGAAGTATAGATGGATATTTTGTTGTTCGCTGTAATTTTTTAAAAATTCAAAGATATGTGTGAAGTCAACTAACTCGCACTTGGCCAGCGTGGTGGACTATGGCCTAATCACCCTTAACTTAGGGTAGGCTCCGAGCCCCTCGGTGGGGACGTATAGTGAGCTGATGATGATGTAATTTTTTATATAAGAGAAGGGGGCAAACGGGCAGCGGGAACACCGAGGTGTTACCATATATGTAGAACATAGTCTTGAAGAGCACATAGTCTAATAATTGAGCTTTGTAATACCGCGCGGGCGGAGTCGCGGGGTACAGCTAGTTAATTTATAACATACCTGAATATCATATTTCCCATAATATTCACCAATATATTTCTCCATTAATGTATGATTTTTTGCATCCACCTAAAAAGTAAATTAAAAATTACTCATGAAACATTTTTAACAAAAAATTCCTTTAAGAAGAATCAAAATTAATTTAACACAATACAATTTAATGTACAGTAAAAACTGAAAATGTGTATCGAGCTTGACAATTTCCAATTAATAACATAGCCTGAAGTCTACCGGAGGCCTAAATTTAGGCCTTTTTCGCTTCCCTTCTTTTTTTATAAGAAAAAGGATGGGTAGTGGAAGTGAATTTTCCGGATGAGGAGATGCACGCAAAGGGAAAATATTCTCTTTCTATGCATCTCCTCTGTCGGTTTAAGGTAGACAACGCATCTGCGATTGCCTATGTCGATGAGCAACGGTCGCTTCGCTATTCAGCTATTTCAGTTGGCCGCTTTTTCGTTTGACACCTTATAATATAAAAAGAGTATGTTTATAAGAATGTGGATAGCGAACGACGTGTACCAATCTGCCTACCCTTCTAGGTAACGGAATTGAGTTGTGTTGTAGTACATGTAGCATTCGTTGCGTTATATTTGGCTCGGTCACGTACCGACACGTGTTGCCGGTCCAAAGGTCTGACATCGACTGACGCCCCCTCTCTCCGGCATGTACGCTCGAGACAAACAACACAATATTTATGCATATACTACAGTACATATTCTAGAATATACTAATCAATATTTCGGTTCACTGATTTGGGTCATGAGATATAATTTCCCAGTAAATTAGCGTGAGCTGCAGCCATCAGTTACGAGCGTGAACACAACACTTAGAAATTAATCGCAATTCCCAACTAATCAAAACTTCTGTACAAAGTTTGTAGTAATAGGCAGATAGACTAAATTGCCTGCGGTGACAACTAATGTCTTCCAATAATTAATACTATTACCTACTTGTAATTTAATTATTGTAGATTGAATATTGGTTAAATACATAATATATAATTATTAACTCAAATTATTAACCCGATTTTTCTGTAATATTACATAAGGCGGCAAACGAGCGCGCAGCTCCCTGAATTCGCCGAAATAGCGAAGCGACCGCTGCCCTTAGACATCCACAATTACAGATGCGTTTCTTACCTCTAATCGACGAAGGACGCACAAAAAGTGAATATTTCACTTTCATGTGTATCCCTTCCTCCGTCAGATCCACTTCCCTTTCCTTATAAGAAACGGTTGGAAAGGGAAAGAAGATTAAAATTAAGCCTCGGCACCACACTCATCAGACTGTACACGGAATGGCTTCCACTTGACGCCCGTCTTCTGTATGGTCGTAATTTTGCACCAGACGACTCGACATAGTCGTGAAAAGGATATTTACCACTGTTAAACTTAATTCTAAAATTAATTATGAATATAAATCTTTCTTACCTCATTGTTTGAAGAGCCAAGTTGTACAAAACACACTATTAATATGTGAAAGAAGTTACATTGTAAATTCATTGCAAAATATATTAAAATCCGTCTTAACACGTCCGAATCGATACGGATATTTAAAGGTAAGTAGAGGACATAGTCTTGGAAGTTTCACTAGGGACTGTAGAATAAAATCCATGCCGGAGTTGAGATTCGGTTGTAATAAGAAATCAAAACTATCGCAAATGTTTGTCAAACATTATCGATGTTTAAACTGTTGTTTGGTAAATTTATACAAGTCACGTGTTAAAGACCGCCGATAGTCAAAAAATTGATTAATCGATATATTTTGTTCATTGAATTATTATTATTATTATTTTTATATCATAAGGTGGCAAACGAGCGAACGGCCACCTGAAATCGCTGAAATAGCGAAGTAACCGTTGTCCATAGACATATGCAATTGCATATGCGTTGCCTACCTTTAATCGACGGAGGAGAGGATGCACAGTAAGAAAAAATATTTTCCCTTTCCATGCATCGTCTCATCCGGAAAGTCCACGTCCACTTCCCATCTTTTCCTTATAAAAAGAGGGTGGGAAGGGAAACAGGACTAAATTAGCCCTCCGGGACGCACACTCATCAGACGAAACGCGGAATTGCTTCCACTTCACGCCTGTCTTCTGTGTGGTCGTGATATTTCACCGGGAGAGCCAGGCCAATTCGTGCGAAGATGTTAAAGCGGGATCTACCACTGTAATTTTATAGCAAACGAATAAATAGTCACTTGATTACGCTAAATTAGCGAATTATTTACCTTCACGCCTGTCATACAGCACAGAAGACAAGCGTGAAGTGGAAATAATTCAACGTTTCACCTAAAAAGTGCGTGTAGAAGACGTAATTTTTATCCTCTTAACCCTTCCCTACCTTTTCTTATAAGAAATGGATCGACAGGAAAGATAGTTTCGGCAGAGAAGGATAGGAGGTGGTAATATCCTTCTCTGTCGATTAAAGATCATTCGTGTAGCAGCTAATGCTAAGAATTCTATCATCATTAGAGAACAAAATAAAGCAAAAATAAAATACAACTGAAAATATCATCACCAGCTCACTATATGTGGGCTCGGAGCCTATCCTAAGTTATGGGTGATTAGACCATAATCAACCACGCTGACCAAGTGCGGGTAGGTTGACTTCACACAAATCTTTGAATTTCTTGTCAGATATGTGTAGGTTGCACGATGTTTTCCTTCACCGTAAGATCGCATAAATGTACATATGTAAATCTGAAATCGAAAAACACATTGGTAAATGTCGGGATTCGAACCCAGGACCTGCGGATTGCAAGTAAAGTGCTTGACCCCTGAGCCACCGACGCTGTACTGACTATACAAAAGTATACAATAGATAGCACTTTGTATAACGTTATATAAACGAAGATACATTGATTTATTACTTTGAAACTCCCTCATAAATACAGATTAGGGTTTATACATAGACGAGTCATTTTTGTCAAGCAATCGAGCAAATAAATGTTGATTTATTGGGAATTTGTCGTTTCATTACAAAGCCTCGAAGCTCTGATATATTCATATACAATTGTCGCACATAAAAAAAACCTAAAAATACTTAATTAGTTACTAAAGTATGACAGTTTTAATGCATTACTAATCGTGAGTTTCTGAGTCCAAATTCTCTATATAAAACATATCATTCCTGAAATTATATTTGACAAAACAGAGATGACAATATGTTTTAAATAAAGATTTTCGTTTTAGAAACCCACGGTAAGACTTTAAGTGGTCGCTAGTGTGAGAAACATTTACGTTACACCATAAAGTCCTAGAGTTGTAGGAATAACAAAAGCCTGGATTATCTATAGATTCCATTTGTGTATCATACTAATATTATAAATGCGAATGTTTAAATGGATGGATGTTTGTTTGAAGGTATCTCCAAAACGACTCATCGGATCTTGATGAAATTTGGCACAGATGTAGACAATAGTCTGGAAGAATACATAGGCTACTCATCATGTTTATTATTAATTTCACGCGGACGGAGTCGCGGGCGACATCTAGTCTATATATTTATTTTAATTTTACCCGTGAGTTAGCATACAAAATCCACAGTATAAAAGTTCAATAAATCTTTAAAAATAAATATTATATGTTCAATTGAAATAAAATATCTTTATTCAAAACAGTATCGCGGAGATCAGTACTTGTCTCTTCTGCTTTACACTTCACTACATTACTGTGAAAGCACTATAAAAACATATATCTATCTCCTTAGCTCATATATATCTTTGATAGGTTAACACATAGAAGAGAAGTATGTTTATTTATTTTTTATATTTACACATACAAAATTAATAAGCTGAGTCTGCTATGCAACGTGAACACTATAAACATCATAAGCTCACTATGCTTCCCCACTGAGGGGCTCGGAGCCTACCCAAAGTCAAGGGTGACTAGGCCTTAGTCCACCACGCAGATTGGTTGTTGGTTAACTTCACACATATCTTTAAATTTCTTCTCAGATATGTGCAGGTTGCATCACGATGTTTTCCTTCACCATAAGAACGTCGGAATTAATGTACATATGTGAATCGAAAATCGAAAAACACATTGGTACATGTCGGAATTCGGACCCAGGACCTGCAGATTGCAAGTCAAGTGCTTAACCCACTGAGCCACCGACGCTCTGAGAACACTATGGTAACTAAATATTTAACCTAATTCTACATAGAAAATGTATATAACATTCATTGTAAAAAGTAATAAAAGTAAAAAGTCATGTGAAAACATTACTTCTAGACTCGATTCGCAAAAGGTAAAAAGGAGTTTCATATCTTAAAAGAAAATTATTTAAAAATTTCTTCATCGATAAAAAAGTCCACAAAAGAAACATTTATGATCGTTTTACTAAATTAATTCCAATAGAAGCAGCTAAGACGGAGTTCACAAAAGCCGAATTAAATTACTGTACCTCGATTGAATTTTAAATATCTTGATAAATTTCACTTATTTGAAGCCATTTTTACAACTAAAAATATACTGCAAATAAAATACCTTCCTAATAAACGGATACCGAAAAGTTTAATATACCAAAGAGGATATAGAACAACAATTGTATTTATTTCCCTTGTCCTTCCAATAAAGATTTATTACTTTGACGAAACAAGATACCTTTGAGTTTCAGTTGATTGGGCAAAGGATGGGCCGTTTTGTAGACAAAATTTATTGTGTTATCTAGTGTCTTAGATTGCTAATAATAATAATATGATTTGGTGTGATTTTTGCTGTTTCTTCAATCTTTTATTACATTCCGTAAACGTGTAATCTTGTGACGCCTGACAAAATTGAATAGCAATTTTATGAACGTTTTTATTTGCTGTTATAATTTAACGCTGGTTTCACCAGGCTCGTATATCGTATATTTCAACTATGCTGTGTCAATATTTGTTTACCAACATCAGAGTATTGACTGAAACGGTCTCCATTTATCTTAATTAGCGTTGGAGCGATACTTCGCATCCAGCGGAGCAGCGACATAAATTCGGTTTTAGAATCTTAATTTAATTAAATATTCAACTAAAATACGGGTTACCGTCTCAGATGTCACAAGACGGAAAATAATATTTATAACTAATAAACTTAATAATACTAAGTACTTATAGAAATAAACAAATACATTCCTATTTAATAATATATTTAAATTAATATATTGAACCGATTCACAATTCTATAAACAGCCAACAATGCGCCAGAATTAGCCTAGAAGATAGACCAAAAACAAAAGCAAAAGTCAAGTCGCGTACAAAAATACGAGGAATAATTAAAATTGCAAAAACATTGTCTAGGATTGTCAATTTGAATTATAAAATAAAATAATATTTATTGAATCGAATTAATCAATACTACGCTTTATCTTATTTTGTATTTTTTAACTATTAATCAACTATATCTAAAAATTACAGAATTTATCAGATAACAGAAAAAGATAGGCTATTATTTTAATCCTACAACACATATCTTAGTATATTTTTATTAAAGTGAGCAGTCATATTACCAAAAACAGCAAAAAAACATATAACCTCCAACCATAAAAAAATGTCCACAATTGACCTACAAACATAAAGAAATAAATTCCAAACCAAATACCTTTTGTTTTCAAATATATTAAAGAAAGAGGTCAAAGGACTTAATATAACTGTAAAATATAACAGTTCGAAATGTCTTTTTATGTTGATCCTTCGAAACTTCGGTCATTGACAGCCAGATTTCACACCAAGGTGATAATTGTCTCCTCTTCTAACATCAGGAAATTTAAATGCACAGAGCGAGACAGAAAATCAAAACGGTACTGTTAGGAACTGCTCAGTCAAGGACGAATGCACTCTATACGAAAGAGGTTCTTCAATCATTTTAGTATCTGTATTCCAACTTTAAAAGCTTGTTGTTTTTTCTTCCGCGCTCTTTTTTAATCTGTATTTTACTATTAATAAATTAAATTGCAAATATTTTAATTTTTTGGTAATATTTTATGGAGTTTTAATTTTTCATATAGCAACACTAAAGTTTTATCGGGGTAACGATTACGTGTTCTTTTGCCGCTTTTACGAATACCGTTGAAGCGAACTGAGTCAGTCGTGAACATTTCTCGACGCAAACCAATTGATCTAAATTAAAAAATAAAAAGAGAAAATTATTGCAGTATATTTGTGCAGTGAATTATTGTGTTTATAAATATTATTTTATTGGATAAAGTTATTTGAAGACGGTAAGTTTTTTTTTTTCAATTTAATTTTAATTAAATTACAAACTCGCGCATTTGAAATATTTTTATCTCTTTAGTTTTTAATATTTGAATATGGAATTTATATCAGCCAGTACAAAATAATATAAAAATAAATATTGATAAAATTTTATGCATTCCATTTGACAATAAAAATATTTTCATGATAAGTATTTGAAGTATAAATCTTTTCGTTTCATATCGTAAAATATTTGTGTCGTTGTTTATTATTTTTATGCAATGAATAACATGTAAAAATTTAAATAAGGTAGTCAAATCTACAATAGGATTAACGTCGGAGTCCATTGCCAATTTATTTTATTTTTTAAAAAATAAAAGAGATGGCAATATGTTGTACGGCTTATTCGGAATTCATACGGACAATTAATCAAATCTTTATCATTCATATCACTAGCTATCGCCCGCGACTCTGTCCGCGCGGGATAAAAAAAATAGTAGCCGATTCACAGACTTACTAAATATGCGTATAAATTTCATAAAATCGGTCAATCCGATTCGGAGGAGTATTGTAACTAGCATTGTGATGAGAGAATTTTATATATAAGATGTTAACAAGTATCGAAATATACTTAATTCTTTAATATGGGAATGTCTATGGCCAGAGGCCGATTTGCTATTTTGTCAAATAAATGTGGCTTCTTGCTCGCTTACCATTTTTCACTCCAATAAAATATATATAATGTAACAGACTGATCTTATACTTAGCTTATAAACGATCTAGACAATTTTATAATTAATTACGAATATGCATTTCGATAGCTGATAAACCGGTAAAAAACTATGTCATTTTTTATACAATACGGAATATTTTATTGAGCAAACGGAGACGGATTTAGTTTTTGCTTCGATAGTGAAAACAAGTTGTAAAAATTTGCAGTTAATTTGTTGTTTTTGCATCTTATTGTTTTTAATAAAGTGGAACAGAGAAAATCATGAATTCGCATAAAAACCAGGGCAAATATTGATGGCAAATACGTAAAATATCGTACATATATTTACACGATTCATTACGATATATCGAACATAAACATTCATGGAGTGCACATTTCGTACTAAACCTAATGCTTGAAATAATCCAGCGTACACCTACACCCTACCCTACAGTTTGACACACGCATTATTGACTATCGTGTGATATTATAATATATGTTTAAAATCTTACTTCTCATTAATATTATAAATACGAATGAAGGGATGAATGTCTGTTTGAAAGTATCTCCAGAATGGCAGCATGGATATCGCTAAAATTTAGCATAGATGTAGAACATAGCCTGGAAGAACACATAAGCTTTACGTTTTCTTTTAATCCAGCGTGGACGGAGTCGCGGGTGACAACTATTATTTTAATAAAAGTGCTCTTAAAGTCAACTGTATAATTAAAATTATATTATTATAAAAGAGACCTTACATTACTCTATTTATAAAACGACAATCTCTTCTTAGTTCTACAGACGTTTGTGGACCTTGGCTTGGTCGAAAATCACCGACAATCTCTTTGACGCGACAAAAATAGAGGTGTATAAATAAAACTTACTAATATAATATTATAAATGCGAATATTTGGATGCTTGTTTGAAGATAACTCCAGGACGGCCGAACAGAAACCCGCTGAAATTAGGTATAGATGTAGAACATAGCCTGGAAGAACACATAGGTTCCTAATTAAGTTTTTCCGCGCGGACTGAGTCACGGGCAACAGCTGGTCATACGTGTGTCTACTTTCAGGAATATTTAAAATTACCAAAATTCTGTGAAATCGCATACCTGTGGAGATAAGAAAAAATTCTTAACAAAAACAATTGTTATGACAAAAGTTTAGATATAAAAGAAAACAGATGATTCACTCACTTTTGCTTTTCAATGAAATAGATAAAATGTTCAAATCTTTGTTTTGAGGAATTTGTACTATTATCTTGCGTTTATTATCTCTGGTTAATAATTATTGCCTTAAGGAATAGAAAATAGCCTTAACGTTAAGTATTTTGTTATTATATAATAGAAAATTGGTCTAATAAACAATAGGCACTAAAAACCCCCCCAATCATCTATATCCTCTCGAAAACTAAACATCTAAACAAACAGATTGTCTCTGGTATAGAAAATGTAATTAAAATAATTTATTTAAGAAAACCTAGCTTAATATGAAATGTAATAAATATTTAACTAAAACTAGGCTAATCCAAAAAAGAAATATACATTTGTCAATTCGACCAGTATGCCAATTCACTTCCTACATTATAACAATCTTTTTTATCAAGCCTTCTTGAGTGTAACCTCCACGGACAGGTAGTAGGGTCAATAACCGAAGACGCTGTCGTGACGTCACACGTTCCTTGTACCGCTATGAAGTTAGGGACCGTATACAAACTAGTTATAATAAAATGAGTCAGCCGATTAGTAAAGTGAAAAGAATTTAGTGTTTCATTTGTTCGAATAACTCCAAAACTAATTTTAATCTTTTACTAAGAGTAAGTTCAATCAAACAAAATTGTTAATTTTCGTATTAAAACGTGTCTTAGTAAAAGACATCAACGCATTAATTTATAAATATTAAAATTAATTGTGGCAAAATTCTTACTCACATTAAAGTTCGAAAAAATATTTATTTTTTTATATCATAAGGTGGCAAACGAGCGAGCGGCCACTTGAAATCGCTGAAATAGCGAAGTGACCGTTGCCCATAGACATACGCAATTGCATAAGCGTTGCCTACCTTTAATCGACGGAGGAGAGGATGCACAGAAAGAAAATATTTTCCCTTTCCATGCATCCTCTCATCCGGGACGCACACTCATCAGACGAAACGCGGAATTGCTTCCACTTCACGCCTGTCTTCTGTGTGGTCGTGGTATTTCACCGGGCGAGCCGGGCCAATTCGTGCGAAGATGTTAAAGTGGGCTCTACCACTGTTAAATATTAGAGTGTTTTTCCACCGAAGAAACATTTAGGCAAAAACAACATATTATAAAAAAAGTATTTTGAACAGTTTTTACACATATTACAGAAGTTCCTGATGTGAAAACTTACGAATTTATTAAAGACAAAAGACCAAAGATTCCTCTATTATTATGTGTGCAAATACAAAATATGTCAGTGAAAATGGTCCCTTATAAACCGCTACATGCATGTGACTCGTACTACTAAGTTACAATACAACTAACCTAATACTCCAAGTTCGAATTCGAAGACGAATAATTGCACTTATTTGACTTAATTTGACAATTATATGTAACTCTTTTCATGAGTTTATTTATATGACTTATTTTACTTCAATTATTCAAACTTTCGTGAGACATTATACTAAACTGATATATAAACATCATCATATATATCATATCATCCTGATGAAGTGCCCCCGATGGGCTCGAAACTAGTCGGTGCCGCCACCGGACGTATATACGTGAGTGTTTAGCCGTGTTTATATATGAGTTTATTTACTTCAGTTCATAATTCTCTTGAAATAAGTTTAAAAAACATTTACTTTTATCAACGCTAAATTTAAAAGTAATTGTATGTCCTTAAATCAATAACAAATTAAAGCGAAAATAATTATTTAAAGAATTACTTCCTGAATATAATTCAATCATGTATTTTTATGCAATATCACATAAATAGGAACTATTTATTATACCAATATACATTCTCTGCTTATTCTTTTAAGTAGAAAATATATATTATTTTTAACTTTATAAATTCTTTTACCATTTTATATTGTTAAAGTTAAATTAAAAAAAAAACCACGAGAAGATCCGAAGACGATGTTTGTACTGTTAATTTTAGTCTCCCATGCTAAGATCCCAGGACGATATACAGTTCAAATTCGTGTCTCTATTTATAATATTAGAAAAGAATTTTCATATTTCATACACAAAACGTATTTGCGTTACTCATAACAAAAAAAATTGCAAAATTTTTTGTCGTCGTTCTGGGTAATCTTTGAAACAACGGGACTGATTTTGACGAGATTTTCATTACAAGTAGCTTATGTAAAAGGGAATAACGTTAGCTTATTTTTAAATTTATCACTGTTAAAGTTGTAGACAGCAACAACGCATAATTGTTAGGAAGAAAATCCGATATTGTGCCGGTGTATCAGCGCAACATTAGCCTTACTAAAATGTCGACGTTTATGTCCCCTCACTAATCAATCTGACACTTGACTTGATAACGAAAACGCGCCATTTGCGCCAAAACATTCTAACTAATAATGTCTAAAATAATTAAGTTACAAATTAACAAAGATAGTTATTTTACTACATTATTTATAAACCAGTTAAATTCAAGTTAACTAGTTTATAAATGTTGTCGTTTATAACAGTATACGTTATAGTATTGTTCAAACGTAATTTGTCTAACTGATAACGCACCTGATAAGAATACCAGTCTAGTTAAATTACCTAAAAAGTATTTAAAACGGAAATTACCTAACGATTACTTAGTAATCAAATTAATCATCGCAATCCATCTATTCTTATATCACAAGCTAAATAAAAAGAATTTATATACTTTTGTAAAACGGCGCAATTTTATTATAATTCAATTAGTATTCAAATATGAAATAACTTACCACTCGATGACAATACCACATCTTGCAGGAACACTCTGTATATAAAACAAAAAAATACCATTAAAAAATACCTAAAAAAAAGTTAATGTACAAGACCCATTTCTTATGACCAATTATATGATCCAAAAAACCATATGATTTCTTTAACTCATATATTAAAGTTACTAGCTGTCCTCCCGCGCCGAAATTAAAAAAAAAAATAATAAGTTGTCTATATGTATACATTCCTCCAGACTATGTTCTACATTTATGCTAAATTTCATCGAGATCCGTTCAGCCGTTTTGGAGATACCTTCTAACATCCATCCTTCCATCTAAACATTCGTATTTATAATATTAGTAAGATTTCCATCTCTGTTGTTTACATAGGGTATGAGTGAGAGGACAGTTTGTTTTTATACATTATTCGAAGTTCATCGTAAGATCATTACTTCGTGTAACAAACCTTGTCCTGTACAATCCAGTAACTTTCCGCCATCTTTGTGGGTTAACCGCTTTCCTTATTTGCTGCACAACGCTGATTACTTTCTCTCTTTTAATTAAATTGAGAATATATCGGTAGTGCAGTTTAAAAGTTAATTTGTTTGTTTATTTTGTTTATTTTCTATATTAGTACGTGTTGGTTTATTTTATATAATAATATTAAAAGAAAACTGTAATAAAAATCACGAAAGTTCAAATGCTATTGATTGTTTTCCAGGTGAATTCAAAGAGTCGTATATTAATTCAATCCTCCTTTCTTTCCTACTTCTGAAAATAAAAAGAATGGAACATAGCTTGCAAGATGTCTTCTTGATTTCAAAAATAGAGTTTAAAGAGCTACTCGCAGAATAAAGTTAATTTGATATTTTCCCTAATCTATCTTTCGAGCTAAATCATGTTCAAAAGTACATTACTTTCCAAAAGTTCTGGTCCATTTATTTATTTATTTACAACATGGAAAACTTACAGCTATATTTATCTTTTTAACTATAGACTAAATGACTGAGAGACAATAATAAGTCTTCACTTATAAGAATGTTACATCTGAAATGATCAAACAAACAAAGAACGCTACAATAAAACTATAGTAATAGTTAACAATGTAGTTAAAAAAATAAGTAATAAGTAATAGTTTCAGTTCAGTTTATTACAAAAATAACCCTCATCATAGCATAGTAACTGTGTACACAACGCGAGCGAGATTTCATCAGATTTCCCTTTTAATATACGAACAGTGAAATCCCGATACTTGCATTTGATGGACCGTTAACAGCATGTTTTATTCATATTGATGCTGCGCATGATGGGTCCTAAAAATGTCTGCACATTTTAAAAAATGTTATCTACTTGATAATAATAACTACAGAACGACAAAATTATTTAACCAAGTGTACATAAGTCAAACTAAATTATGTTACCTCACTACCTTTTGACAATGACGAAAAAGTGTCAAAATAATTTTTCCCGCTGAACATGTTTTTGACAGACCTAACCTAACCTAAACGCGATAGCAGCGCCCCTCATGTCGGGCATAATCTTCTCTTATTATTAAGTTGCAGGGACACAGCTAAGCTAACATAACCTAAACTTGAGTTTTAGAAGCCTAAGCACACAGAGGATATATCTCAGTTTTTTCAAAGCGAATGAGTGGAATAGCAACAATTTTTTTAGGATATTTGCACAGAATACTCCGTTATTTAGGGGAGAACAAGTAATATTGTTTTTAACTATATTAAATTTTCCTTGGTAATGCCTGCCGCTTGTCCTAATTATTAACAAAATGATGTGTCCTAGTATATTAAATTAAGTTATATTATAAATTATTCAGGAGAGAATAAGTGTGAACAAAAACAGATATCCAATTCGCCTTTTGAATTTAAATTGCAATCAACAGTGGCGTGTGACGCCATATTGATGATATTATTCAGTCGTAAATCAAGGATATAAAACTCATAGATATGACTTCAAATATTACCGCATGACATAGAGCAAATAAATACTCCATGCACTTTGTCCGAAAGAAAAAAAACCTTGCTTAACGTCATTTACTATCAAAATCAATTCATACAAAAGATCCAGTTACTAACATACAATAATGAAAACGAAATTTATTATTTATGCTACTACAACTGCTGTTGTTTCAAACTAGCTGTCGCCAGCGACTCTGTCCGCGAAGTACGAGTATTAAAAAAATAATAACCTATGAGTTCTTCTAGACTATGTTCTACGTCTTTGCCATATTTCAGCTAGACCCATGCATCCGTTTTGGAGATACCTTTTAAGAAACATCCATGCATCCATCCAAACATTCGCAATTATAATATTAGTAAGAATGGTTGGAACGCGATAACTTAAGCGAATTTTATCGTAATAAATTTTGTTTATTTCTTGTTATATCCGTTTGTTTTACATCAATGTTTTAAACTCAATTAAATTTTTAAATCCGACGAATGAAGTCTGACTACTGGAAGATTAAATTGTCCATTACATTTTATAAAATCCATCAAAGCGACACGATAAGTTCTTAATTACTTTTTTATCAAATAATTGAGTCATATCATAGCGTCTGTTACTTTAAATCCTGATATTTTCTCAATTAAAGGAATTCATTGCTGATATGTTAACTGCTTCAGAAATCACTTTTGCTCTAAGTGTATGCTTTAAGCAACTCTGAGTGAGGTTATAAATACATTCCTAAACCCTAACTCCATTAGTTATTCTAGTAAATTGTCATCATCATCTCGAAGCACCAGGTTTTATGAACCTTAATTTTTTGCCTGTTTTTATGAACGGTCGGCTGCCTGTTACCAATATTATTTGGAAGAAAAAAAATTTTGATAGCTGTAATACCACGATATTGACTTTATATCTTACTAATATTATAAATGCGAATGTTTAGATGGATGGATGGATGTTTGTTTCATGGCATCTCCCGAACGGCTTAACATATTTTGCTAAAATTTGGCATAGATGTAGAACATAGACTACATATTAAGTTTGTTTATAACTCGGCGCAGACAGAGTCGTGGGCGACAGCTAGTCGAGCAAAATATATTGTCCAAGTATATTAGTGATGTCTTTTGTCAATTTTTGATTAAATTAATTTACATGTCTTTACAGATAAACCATGGCAAGAGTCAGCGTTCTACTAGTATTGCTGTGTCAGATTCTGACGCTACCGATTCTTGGTAGTAGAAGCGATGATGATAATCCGTTCTTGGATCTAGCGTCTTCCTTCCTCCAAAACATGGCGGATGGAGGTGGTAACAACATGAATGGAATGGCGGCTATTGGTAACATAGTCGGAACTCTAATGCAAGGTGATAATGCAAAGAATTTAGGAGCACTTTTCGGACAATCAGATGGTGCTAATGCCGGTGATGTTTTGTCTGGTAAGTTCTTGTTACATACTTCTAATAATTGTGCTTAAAAATATATTTAACTTTGACACTATTCATATTGCAATGAAGATTCTATAGAAGTCAAGGTATTCCTCATCTTACTTCAAATCTAAGTAGACACTATTTATGTACTGTTAGGAAGAAAATCCGAAAATGTGCCAGTGTCTTGTCGCAACAATAGCCCTACTAAAATGACGTTTTGTCCCCTTACTACTCATTCTGATACTGGACTTTGTAACGAAAGCACGTCATTCGCGTCAATGGATTCTAACTTATAATATGAGGCATACCGTCGACTCGTCGTAAGATTTAGGAGCTTACTATTAAGACTGATTCGTTCTAACTGTATTCGCAGGTCTAGGCAGTCTACTTGGCGGTCAAGATGGCAAAATAGATCCAGCACTAATGGGATCGATGATATCAATGTTTGCAAACCAGATGGGAGGTGAGCAACCAAAGCCACAACGACAGAAAAGACAAAGTCAAGACGACCCGATAAATTTAGACGGTATACTAAGCCTTGCTTCTGGACTACTAGGAAATAAGAACGCCGCAGGAGTTCTACCTTTAGTTATGAATACGTTAAGTTCCTTCTCTGCTCCTGAAGCAAATAAACGTGCAGATAGTCACAAAGAACATGCCACATTCCTACCTCCATTCTTGGAGAAAGCACACCTTTATTGGGATTTGTTTATGAACTCCGAATTAGGAAAGACCATTTGGGAGAAATCAGGATTGAAGAAAACAATGAAAGCATTCATAGCTCCAGACGGTTCGATCAGTTTTGATCTTATGTTTAAGAATTTTGAAAATCATTCGTTCAGAAGACACTGGATTAAAACTGCTGCGAAATATTTGACTGATATGGTTGTTCACGTCGCTAAACCTGAAGTATATCAGAGGTAAACTTTAATTTGCTTAATTATTTTTATCCTATATCGAAACCTAACCCCTGTTTATGTTTAAGATATTATATTTGCTGTAAACCCTTTGATAATGCCATTCTTATTGAATCTTTTGCACGCGACTTCCTCCACGCCAAATTAAAAAGAAATCTAAGAATAAATATGGCCTATGTTACTCAGTAATAATCTGGCTTTCTAAAGTCAAAAGAATTTTTAAAATCGCTCCAGTACTTTTTGAGTTTAACCCTTACATACGAAACTACTTTTCCTCTTTAAAATACTAGTTTAGATGTATAGATTCAACAATAATCTAATGCTTATTTTCAGATACCTAGTATCAGGTCAATTCATTGTAAATAGCTTCCTAGACGCACAGGGTTTACCAACAAACACACATTTCAACATGAAGAGACCAACTGAATCGTTAACAACACTCATCAACTACGTGCTAAAACATTACTTGGCCATGGACACCGATGTATCAGAATACGTGAAACCAGCTGTGGATTATCTTAAGGTAACCAGTACTTTAAACTTAAATCAACATAGTTTTAAAGAAGTATCTTATCTAGTAAGATACATCTAAAAGATTTTTAATTAATTTAAATTACTGAACTCCTGGAACAGAACTACAAAAGTTCTATATCTCTATTTAATAATAAAGATGTAAGTTTCCTACTCTCCCTCTCCCTCTCTGTTCAGCCCTTTGACTCCCACTGCTAGGCATAGACCTCCCAGAAAGAGCATCCAGGATACGCCCACAACCTTGCTCAGATCATCGAGCGAGAGGTCTGCCCACGCGACGTCGACCTGTCTGAGTTTCCTACTAATTAGTTGTTATTTTTTCAGCAAACTCTAAAAATGGCTCAATCCACATCTCAGAGTATCGTCAGTAAAGGCGACTATAACGCCGTAGCTGATAGATTGACTGACACTCTGAACTTGGAAGTTATAGAGCCGGTTCTCAGAGTGTACCGAGCATACAAGCATTCAGTGAAAGCACCTCACTGTCAAGAACATCTCATGTGCCTTGTAAATAGACATCCTGATCAAGGCAAGCAAGGTGAGTGACCACAAGTAAAAAAACCAGACTAGAGAAATGACCATAGAAACACCACAGAGCGTCTGAGAGGGAATACGACAAAGAAAAAATATTTGTTAAATAATTTGGCAATATAATCTTAAAAGCAAAACTTGACAATAATGAATCGCAGTGAAATATTTTACTGAACGTCTCTGTCTAGCAAAGCTGTAATTATAACAGTTTGTCGTTTTTAATTGTGATATCATATACACCAGGTCTGCCCGGCTTCAAAGCTGGTCTCACCAAGCTGAGTAGCCTCGCCGCGTCTGCGGCGCTTAGCTTCCAAAACGGCAAAGGATTCTGGGACCTCTACAACGCTATACAGAATGATGTCAATTGCGAGGTTAGTCGTGATAGATCACTATAAGCTTACTATCTTATTAATATTATTAATCCGAATAGATCGATGGATGGATGAATGATTGAAGGAAGGTATCTCCGGAACGGCTCAACGGATCTTGATGAAATTTGGCATAGATGTAGAACATAGTTTGAAAGAACACATGGGTACCAATTAAGTTCTTTTTTATAACTATTCGAGTTAAAGCTAGTTTACGTTAACGAGTTTTCATAATTTCACACTGGCTGATTATAATTTGATTTATTTTTAAATATTTACTTTATAAATATGTGCCAGTAACATTATGCTATACTGGAAATATTGATTATATTTTTTTTTATTGCAGGCAAAATATCCCGCAGATTGCGCTTCTTTCCACGAACACGAAATGAAAGTGACGACTGAGGTGTACCATATGGAATTATAAGTACATGAAAAATTTAGTTATTTAATATATATTTTAATAATACTACTTAGTAAATATAAATAGTATTTGCAAAATTATGATATTTATAATCTGTTCCTTTGAAAATGTTTTGCATAGATTAAATATAAATATTTTTATAGTGTAACATTTTAAGACGCAAAATATATTTTTAAACATAATATTTTATAGGAAAAAATAAGTTAAGGCATTTTGTCAAAAAGTTATTTTGTGACTAAGTTAAAAAAAGCTGGAAATGGTGCTAAAAATCTACGACGTTTAACAAAAGTTAGACAATACGAATCTTTCCTTTTTTTCTGTATTTAAAAAATTAAGTTTCCTTGTAAATATGGTATGTATTTAAGTTAAAAAATAAAAGACTTTATGAATTATTTTTTTTAATTCAATCCTTTATAATCGGAAGATATATTTATGCTACAGTATACAATATTTACCGTGGATTTCTGAGATCCTCTTTTAAAACATATTATTATCTCTGTTTTATCAAAGATGAAAGAAAGGGATGACGATATGTTTTATCCAGAAATTCTGTTACAGAATTCAACGGTTAGACTAACACAAATCACGTAATAAGTTCTAAAAGATTGCACAATACACAAATTATTGTTGGTTTTTTTCATAAAGATGACGTGGCAACAGATTTAACTCCTGTCATGTTTAAATTAATGTGTTCTGTGAAAAATGACTAGCAATTATTATTTTGTTTGTTTTTTTTTTTATTAAAAATATTACTCATTTTTTGTTAATATACTAATATTTATTGTACCATACCAACTAAGCTCTATGCTTGTGCTAGGATATGGGTTACAATAGTCGAATGGCGGGAATCGAACCCCTGACCTCGTGATCGGAAATCCGTACCCTTAACCATTAGGCTATTGACTATAATAGGAGCATTAGGCTATTATAGGAGAAAAGATCAGAGATTTTTTTATACATTCAAATATAACATAGTGTTTGATTTTAACTTTACTTTATATCCCTATTGATTAATATCATACCAATTTATTGCATAAAATACATACATAGTGCAATAATTTGATGAAAATATCAAAGATAAAGGACTAATTCAAATATTAACTATTTACTATATCCAATGTAGGCTTTATTTCCTGACTGGTATATTCTTGCATACCCATTCCATACCCTCCTGGAAATAAATTAAAAAAGTCTTAATTAAAAACGAATCATTTCACAAATAGGCTATTTCATATTTCGTTCTATTGTACCAGAGACAATTCATTTGTGTTCTTTTTAATGTACTTACCTTCACTCCTGTTCCTTCAATGGCAACACAGGCCTGTATTTGCCATGTACGATCTCTAATTAAATGAAGACCAAGATGTTGCGCGACTTCACTGGCTGGTAAAGCTATAAAAATAAAGTGAAAAAAAACAACAATTTAACGAACAACGGGCCACTGATCTCTATAAATCGATAGGTCATACTAAAACTCGCCTGATGAAGTTCCTGATGATTAATTACATCTATATCATTAGTTCGAATCCTTACCACCACTATTAACCGCAACCAAAACGACAAAAATAAAATAGGAACAAAATACCGCATATTATAGCCTGTCCATTTATAAAGGTCAATGCCAACAACCTACGAAACTTTAGCCCATTGCTTCGAATACTTACCAGTATCCAAATCTTGTTTATTAGCATACACTAATAATGGTACACCACGTAACTTATCATCCTGCAGTAGTTCCGCTAATTCTAGACTTGTCTCTTCAAGTCGTTGATGGTCTGAGCAATCCACGACATAAATCTAAAACAGTACAAAGCAACAAAGATCCTTCTGATTTCAAAGACGATTAGGGAAACCTGGCCTGGATGGAGGGGTTAAAGACTTGGAAAGATTTAGATATGATGCGATATTATTCAACATACCAAGATATCAGTATTTTCGAAATAATTCCTCCAATATGGACGTATCTTTCGTTGTCCTCCAATATCCCATACGTTCAATTTAAATCCGCTAGATAGTACGGATTTAATATTAAAACCTGCAGTTGGAGTAACGTGATTTACATCTTCTGATGCCAATTGCTTTAAAAGTGTTGTTTTACCAGCATTGTCTAAACCAAGCAGTAATAGACGCAATTCTTTATCTGGATTTGAACGTAACTTTCTTAAAATATTTAATAGACCCTGGAAATATAATTTTAGCTTTAAGATATACATTTATAAAAACGAAATTGTTTAATCTAGACTAATTACCATCATTAATACGCTTGGATAGTCACTTAATATTAAAATAAATTCTTGTATCACCTAAACCACAACAGACATTCAAAATGTGTTTATATTATTGTTGCTATGGTTGCAATAATATTAGCATTTGGCTCGCAATCTCTTATATCGAAGATCATTCAGCACTAATAGATATATAAAATAATTTTTATTTCTTACATTAATTTGACCACTACGACTTAGCCAAGCAAATTTTAATTGTGTGAGTATATAAAATAAAAATTGATGACACACCAAATAAAACGAACATTCTTAGGATTAATTTCAACATTCTTTTTCGATTTTGCCTCTGGCTGTATGAACAATTTACGTTTGCCGAGTACTGTCAATGTCAAACTGTTAAAAATATAACCTAAAACGTAAACAAAATTCCTCGTTTGCGCACGTGGGGATTGGTCGTGTTTATTTTAAATTAAGAAGCAACAAACAATCTAATTAATAATGGGAAAAGTAAAGCAGGAACCAGTGGAGGGTAATGAGCAAGCGGACACATCAGTAAAAGGGGAACCACAAAATTATGACGATAAAATCGAACACTGCAGCGTTATCGCCAAGCCAATGGCACCGAAGAAACTAAGTAAAAAGATATATAAACTGATTAAGAAATCAAGCAGTCATAAAAATTACATTAGGAATGGTCTTAAAATTGTTCAAAAACAATTAAGATTAGGCGAGAAAGGGTAAGCAATTTATATTTGTTTTGTAATTTTTAGGTTAGCTCATGGGCGCGAATAGCGTCCTTTTAGACAAATGATGAATATGAACTGAAAATAATGATTACCCACTTATATCAGTTTCCTTTTGTTTTGCTTAAATGTTTTAACATTTTTATGTGTTATTTAAACTCAATATATGTCATTAATATAACCTACGAAGTATAGTTATATTTTATAATAAAGATACTACGAGTTTTTAAATGTAATATTTGTAACTCAATCAAATTAATTATTATTACTCAATACTTACTTCTTGGTAAAAAAACTCCCACTTCGAGCCCACTGTTTGATTAAAAAAATTCACATATCACACACACCCTATTATACCGACACTTAGTAAACATTTATTATTTCAGAATCGTTGTATTCGCGGGTGATATATCTCCGATAGAAATAATGTGTCATTTACCTGCCGTATGTGAAGAGAAGGATGTGCCCTACTGCTATACTCCGAGTCGTAAAGACATAGGTTCAGCAATGGGAACAATGCGTGGCTGTATTATGGTACTGATAAAAGAACACGAAGAATATAAAGATTTGTATGATGAGGTTAAAAGTGAAATTAAATATTTAGGTCATCCTTTATAAGTTAGTTATAAAAAAAATTTAAACATACAAAATAAGGTTCATTTTCTCTAATAAAAGTATACTTCAAAGATAAAGACATTAACAGATAGAAATTTGATTGCATTTTCAATAATATTTCAAAATATTTTATGAAGCCATAGCCGGAGTTCAATTTCTTGCTTGTTTCTCTATAAATTAAGTTTTTTGCTTATTGTAATTGTATGTCAACATCAGAGAACAACTCATGCTTATCTAGATTCTACATAATTTCCAAACCTTATAATTGATTTGGAATCATTTTTGATAACCTCTCTATCTCTTAAGGTGCCTCTCCATTTAATAGAGGTTGGTCAGCTCAGTGGACTTTTGCCAGCCTTGTATTCAAGCAAAATAAATGTTCCACGCTGGTAATATCTAACCTAAAGCATTGTTAATCTTACTAATTAAAATAAACGCAGGATCTTAAATATTAGGTTTGACTAATCTAATTACAAAATAATGTACTTTCAAATAATGTTAATTCATCTGCAGTTCCTCAAATATTTCAAAATATAATACATATTACAAGGCTGGAATATCATTTTTTGTGCTTATTTTTTCAATGAATATGTTTTAAGTTCGTTTTGGATTTTGTTAGAACTATCTTAATGTTACTTTGTGAAAATTCCAACTTAGTAATTATACTGTAAATCATTGGTCGTTTTGAAAAAGTTTCTATATAATTATATCATTTAACAAAACTCACTAATAACTAAGTTTAACTTGAAATTGTGTTAAAAATCAAATGATTTGCCACAGATTTTTTCATTATATCAAAACATGTAAGACCAAGAAAGCATTGTAAATATTCTAAGACAAATAAATATTCCATTTCATAAAAGTATTTTCATTATGAATTTCCATCTTAATAATATTTTAAATGCAAAAGTTTAAATGGATGTTTGTTTGAAGGTATCTCCGGAACAGCTTAACTGATCTTGATGAAATTTGACATAGATGTAGAACATAATTTGGAAGAACAAATAGGCTACTTATCAAGTATTATTTTTTTTAATTCTACGCGGGTGACAGCTAGTAGTTTATTTATTGAGGATAAAAACTGCTAACTCTTATATGAAGGTAGTTTTAAATGCCAAAAATAATGCTGTATACCAAAATACGGCAGATGGCGCAGCAAAGGAATTGTAAAATGGAACTTAACTACATAAATACTTTCCACTTTAATATGTATTGTCAAAAATACCTGATTTGATGCGAGGAAAGTAAAATCCAAGCGGCCATTTTGTTTTAAGAATCGTTCACGGTCACATTATATTTACATACACCGACACTCGAAAACATATTTTAACATGAAACACACACTCACACACAATTTCATTTAACTTTACTGTCTTGTTAAATAAATAAGAAAACAACTACTAATTGCGTAGATAAATTGAGGCAATTATCAATTGTTTTTGTACGCGAACTAAATCGCGCGCAACTTTTAAATCTTCGAGCACGTTCGGGAACTCTCGGCAGATGTCGGTTACATCCGTGTCGTACATAACTATAGATACAAAATTATTTAGTAAATTATATAACCTTAAAAAAACCTATATACATAATCTGTATTATAGCGCTTTTCGCATTTAATCGCAAATTCTTAGAGTTTATTCGTTCAAGTTTAGTGTTTAGTTGCTATTTCATATTTTGCTTGATTTAAACTTACTCAAATGAATAGATAGTACGCAAATATCAATAAAAATATTGACAACTGAAGGAGAATTAGAGTAATGAAATGTAATTTTTGTATAACAGAAAGAGAATAATAATTATAAATAATATCTTAAGATTCTCTCGCTAAACAGTAGGATGAAGTTCCCGATATAAAAGGCAGTTAAGAAACCATGCATTGCGAGAAAGTTCCTGTCTCTGCAGCCCTGACCACTGGTTAATTGAGTCATAGGATTCCACAGTCGATGGTGTTATATTTTTAATATAATATATTTTGTAATTTTTTTTATATATTATATAAAATCTATTATATTTAAAATATGTATAATAAATAAAACAATCAATTAGTTACACATACATTTATTACACTTAATAAAAACTATAGGTAAAAAATGGCAGATTGTCAATAGCTGACAGTGAAGATTGGCAAAATACATTATGCACTAAATTACTAGATCACCTAAGAGAAGTTTAGACTTGTCTCCTAGAATAGATTTCAGGTGTCTATTTGTGTGATTTTAATACTACAATGATGATTGTTGTTCGAAAAATATTTTTAAAAGTAAATTTCCTGTACTTTTCTTCAATTCTTGATTCCCAATGTGGTTTTGGTGGACCCTCGGTTAAACAGAAGACTTGACAGAGTTGTTCGATGATGGGATATAAAGTTGAGAGTTTATATATTCAAGAGTAAATCTTGGATGGCTTACCATGGGTTTGTGAGTCCAAAATCTTTGTTTAAAAAATATTGCTATCTCTGTTTTGTCAAAGATAAAGACAGAGATGATGTTATTTTGTTCTCAGGAAGACACGGATAGTATGAATTTAAATTTAGAACTTTTTCAGGTATAAGTGCATATTTTATTTTTTACTTTTTTATGGTGATTTTTTGCTGAAATCTATTCTATTTACAATAATTTATAATCTAATAATTGAAGCAAATATTATTTAGTGAAACCCTGCTTTTTAGTGCATTGTTATGAGATCACAATTTAAAATATCTTTTTCACGGATAAAAATGCAATAAGAAAATACAGAGATTCTTTGGACGAGACCATATTTTGTTTACTGTAGAATCCCACTGCCGTTACGTTGTCAATTCCCATCTGTGTCATACTTTTACAATACAAGGAATATGTATGAAAACAATTTGTCTTACGGCAGTGGAATTCGACGTTTATGATGTGTAGATATAGCGAAGATATATTGAGATTTGTACTTCAAAGTTCTTAGATTATATGTATTGTATAGCCAAAATGGTTAAATTTAATTCTCATTCACTCTCTGCTTTTAATTGTAACATTTCTTGAAGAATCACACACAAAGTTTTTTCATTATTTTTGTTAAAATTCATATTAGGTTTTTTTTCTTTAAAAATTGTGTGACTTTTTGTCTTTTGTTTTTCATAACAATCGTGATTTATTACAATGGTAAATATTGAATAATATTGAAACTTAATTCCTGTTGTCTAAAGCAAATAGTCAAAAAGTGCATCTTCAAAAATAAAAAATGCTCAAAAGTTAAAGGCTATAGTAGTTTATAGTTTTGCGAAAAATTAATCATACTGTATATAACATTTTGGTTTAACCATAGAACATAAATATAGGAAAATTTATGGATGTTTTTAATCCGTTCAATGGATTACAATAAAACTCTCAGGAATTTAATAATACTGACACAGTTAACTCTTCTGTAAAATCATTAAAATTATAAACGCCTAAGGAATAATCCAACCTTTTGTTTTAATATTCCAAAAAAAAACTTTTTTTTGCTGTTTGTTTTTTGACAAGTTATAAAGAATGTCAAAAAAGGTTGGATAGTCTCTTAAATAAAATAAACCCAAAGCATAACATAACTAAAATCAACTCAAGCCACATACTTATGTGCAGATCTATGGAATTTTTAATTTTAATGCTAGCAATCCTATTTTCTCTAACCAATCAGAGCTAATTACGCTATGTGTGGTGTCGCCACCGTCGATAATACAGACCGCTGATTGGCTGACACTATAGCGATCATTCGAATTTCAATTGTCACTGGAACTGACAATAACTTTCGTTAAGTCACGTGACTGTCGCGCCTCAGACATACATTTTAGGAATTCGCTATGGAATCGCTTCGAATCGAATGCATTTTGTTTAATCGCTCCGAGTACAGTAAATTGTCATTTATTGCGTTGTCAACGCATAGCGTAACAAAACACACCAAACTATACCACATCACAGTTACGAATTAAATCCTATCACAGACTACAAATACCAAACCTAAAAATACTGTTAAATCAAATGCTGCTTAAAGCAACTTTATAAATTGCAGATTAAAATATAAACTATATTAAGCCTATGGCAAAGAAAAAGTAAATTAGTGTTTGCTGTAGATATTTTAAGGGAAAAAAATGTTTAAAATTACAATAATGTCTAAATATCTTTAGTAATAGTTACCATTTCTTGATACATTTTTTACTTTCGTAAATAAAAACCTTGATATATTATTTCGTATGCATGTAAGCGATTTCTAATTGTGATTTATACTCTAATTAAAATTATAAAAGTATATTTATAGTGGAGTAAATAATTTCATTGGTACAAAAATAATACCTAATACTTATTTATAGCGACTTACATTAAACATTTGAAATACTGATCTTTGTTTTAAAATGAATACGTGACATATAAAAATATGACAAGTGTTTTATATTAAACCAATACACTTTTAAACTTATTGAATTTCCCTTAAATTCATCGATAATTTTGCCGTCTTGAACATAATATTAATCTATTTTTTCTACCTTAATTCTCAAATATATTGAAAACTAAAATTTAAAGCTTTGAAAAAAAGTATTTTTATTTTATCTTCTAAACCATTTATAAAGTTTTCGTATTTCGACTCTAAATGTGTAATCACTTCAAATTAAGTTCATACTGTGAACTAAAGCATAATTTAGGTGTTATAATTAGAATCACACTGTCATTTCGAAAATCATAAAACGTTGAAATATTTGAATTAATGATATCTTACGAATAAAACTGACCACACAAGCTAGTTTACCTTAATCTTATTAAAAGTAGTGAGTGACCAATACAGTATGTCTCTATACAAAAACAAAAATTACATCCTTATTATTCCCTTTATAAATTAAAGGAGGGAAGATTATTTTTGCCAATTTCGACTGCTTAATTACGTATCCTGGCAACATTAAAGTGTCAATGTTGCAAATTTGACATTGACAGGTGTCACAAGACATTGACAGCTGACACAATTTAATTAATGAAAGGAACACATTACGTCCACGCGGGATTTATAATTCAATAACTCTAATTAATCAAACATCAAGAAACACGCGGTTATTTTATTCCTAATAAGAAACAGTCTCTGAAAGCTTAGACTTAAGAAAGTTTAGCAGTCGTGATTAGCAGTGGTTCCCAACCTTTTTAAAAAAAATATATAGCAACATTTTTTGATTTAAAATAAATTTATACAAAAAGAGAATAACATGATTATAAAACAAATACATTCAGCATTTCTTTTCCAAAAGCTAAGCCCATATCAATATACATAAACAAATATATATAAAGAGAGAGGAGAATTACAAAAGTGGTTTACTGTTGATAAAAATTTAATAGCAAACAATTTTTTTTTTTTTGGAATATTATCTGTGTATTAATCAGTAATTCCTATACATTTTAATTTTAATTTTTAGGAAAAAAAGGTTGACAATCACTGTATTTTGAAATGTAAATCAAGTGCGATCTATCACTACGTGGTGTATAAGAGAGCTATGTGTAGATGTGGAACAGCAACAAAATTGTCAGTATCGTGCTCATAAAGCACATCGACACCGGCACCAGCACAGCGAAACGGAGAGACCTACAACATTATTTAAATGGTAAAACACATGAAATAGAAAGAGACAAATATATTGTTGACTACCTGTCTTTAAAACGATTTACATTTTTTTTTGTAATCACAACACCTTTGCAACTTCTGCCAGAGATTGGACATTTCAAATTCACTTACAAATTACATGACAACAGAACACTACGTCCAGCAAATTCCCCTTAAAGCTATAAAGAGACCGATACGAACTTATCTGGCCCAATGGGCATAAGTACTAAAGTCATTGACCTTTAATACGTGGACAGGCTATAAGCTGTGGTATTTTGTGCCTTTGGATTTTTGGGCATTATGTGGCTGATGGTGACAGTTGGTAGCGGTAGCAAGAATTATCCATCTGAAGATATCATTAACGAAAGTACAGTAATTCATTAGCGTCCGTTTGTTTAAACCTGACTTTAGTTGCCTTGTCTTGTAATAGGTTTGACATTTTATCTGACAGAATTAGCCGCGAAAGTAGCGCCACTCACCAGCCGAATAAGTTTTCAATCTCCTAAATGGGAAGAAGTGATCGACAACATTACCTCCAGAAGGGCGTGCGTCAGAGCGGCGGGTTGGGCTGCGGCTCGCTGCGGCACAGCGCCGTGCTCGCGTCTGGCAGCGCCTCCGCCCCCGCCGCCCCGCCCGCCTCCGCACCTCCGCCCGCACCTCCGCCCGCACCTCCACCCTCCGCACTCTCACGACGTACCTTACCTAATACGCGATAATTCATGAATACAAAGAAAATCTTAATACGACAGGGGTCATTTGTTTATTGTACAAAAGTATAGTTTACCCTAAACAAAAAAGGTAACATATTTATAACTCGTTTTAATGTTGTCTATGTATCTTGGAAACTCTTCAAAACAAATTAATAAACAGATTTTTAGGCAGTGAAAGCCAACAGTTACAAAAGAATCAATAAACTTTTATAACTTACTGGTAAAACAAAGACATCCAGTCTGCTGATTCGCTTGTAGCGATGTGGTTGGTCTGATCTCTTTCTGGTCTTTGGACTGCTCGTTCAGACATTTCTGATAGTAGTCATATTCTTTCACATACCTGGAATTATAGAAAAATATATGGTAACATATTAAAATGAACACCTTAACAACTTTAATAGGAATTGGTAAAATTAACAATTAAATATACTTACCACACAGGCGGCCAGCGGTTGTCCGCTAAATATTCCCTCGAGGATTGACTGAGATGTCGCGCGCGGCACACGCGGTCGTACGCGCCGCACAGCCGCCACGTGCACCACTCCGCTAGGCTGTGTGCGTTGTGCAACTGAAACCGAGTGTGTAATGTGTAATATTACTCTAAATGTGTAATGTTAAATAGATTGTGTAATTTTGCCTTGAATCTGTAATGTTACTTTTAATGTGTAATTTAAATCAAAGTGTGTAATGTAACTCGGAATGGTTATGTTACTTTAAATGTGTAATCTTACGTTTATTGTGTAATTCTTCTTTTAATGTAAAAAACGTATCAATTACCTTAACGGGCTCCAACAAGGACAGGCATATTTCAACAACTTGATCCTCTTCGCCGCATACCCTGTAAAATTGTACGCATTGTTTTAAAATTGATTCTTAAACATACTCTCAAAATCCGTCCAAATAGTATAAAAACCCCCTAATCACCTGGGAGTGGCCAAATCTGTTACCTGTCTTGATGCTGCAGGTGCTCAATGACCCTGGCTTCTACGAGATTAACGAGGCGATTCATACAGAGACGATTAGCCAGTTCCAATAGTTCGAGGCATCGCGTCGGCTCCACCGTTGGTATCTTGTCAGAGTATATATAGCAGAGAAGGATTTGGAACGCGTACATCTTGACGCCGGGGAATGAGATCTGTCAAAACGAGACAAGTTTATTAATCAAACTGATTGTTGTGAAAATATATCTTAACATAGCACAAACACACAGTAACTTCGGTTTAACAAATTAATTTAATTCAAAG
Source organism: Papilio xuthus (assembly GCF_000836235.2). Taxonomy (NCBI): domain Eukaryota; kingdom Metazoa; phylum Arthropoda; class Insecta; order Lepidoptera; family Papilionidae; genus Papilio; species Papilio xuthus. The sequence continues at coordinate 3,578,912 of NW_013530893.1, read as the reverse complement.
TTCAAAGGAGCAAAAAAAATCAGTAGCACTAAACGTGTTAAAACGGATATAAGAAAAATTCCCTCCTATCCTTTGGGGATGGACTTACCACTCTGGACGTGCTCTCCCTAAAATGTCCCTGGAACATAGCCTTCATTGGATCACATCGGGCCATGAGCGCCGCGCGGTGAGCTAAATGTATCCCGTCGTCCAAGTCAAACGTCACGTCAGCGAACATGTTGCGTTCTACGCACATTTCACGCAATCTTTGCGGGAATGACTGCAAACATAAAATTAATAATTGGGTTAATTTGCCAACATTAAAAAGAATGTGTTAAGATAGTTGAATAATCGGCAATACGATATCAGTAACTTTTTACACACTTAAAGCGTGTAGTGGAAGGAAATTATTTTATTTTATAGGAATTTGAAATTTTTAAGAATATCTACCATCTAACTCCACCTTATAGATTTCTTTACCGATTTTGAATTCTTGTGAAAAATATTTACTACTCATAAATGCTAATAAATGATTACTTTAAAAACTCTTTTAATGCTATCACAATGTACAAAAACGAACAATAACTAATTTTCATAGTAAGGGCTTTATCTTTAAGGACTTAATCGACCTAATATAACTAGCAATCGACATCAAAATGATGTATTCCGAAATATAGAACGCCCAGAAAAATAGAAAATTTCGTCATATTACGATAAACCTGTAACCTAATACTTACAGTATGAAATTGTAACATAAATCCTTTATCGAACAAAAGATGCTGATCCAGTATAAACTGGCTTAGTTTGCTCAGCTCATGGAAGCCGAGAAGTTCTGCCGCTTGACGTATCTCCTGTAATCATTACCAAGCAATTCACAATATTAGTGATATCTATTTTTTTTATATCACAAGGTGGCAAACGAGCGAGCGGCCACCTGAAATCGCTGATATAGCGAAGTGATCGTTGCCCATAGACATACGCAATTGCATATGCGTTGCCTAACTTTAATCGACGGAGGAGAGGATGCACACAAAAAAAATATTTTCCCTTTACATGCATCCTCTCATCCGGAAAGTCCACTTCCACTTCCCATCCTTTCCTTATAAGAAAAAGGGTGGTAAGGGAAAGAGGACTAAATTAGGCCTCCGGGACGCACACATATCAGACGAAATGCGGAGTATTTCACCGGGCGAGCCGGGCCAATTAGTGCGAAGATGTTAAAGCGGGCTCTACCACTGGTAAATTGATTATCATAAAACATTCTTTCATATGTATAGACAGAAAAGTACATCTGGCCCGATGAGCATAAAGGTACGCGTCCATTTTACCACGCTGGACAGACTAGGCCCGCATTGGATTTTATTTTGCCGTTACGCCATTGCGGGCTGTGTGCGCGGTGCGTCCGGCGAGGATTAATGGCCGCGTACCTTTTGTCAAATTAAATTATGACAGCACACTATACCAAGCTTTTAATCTCAAAATGTATGACGTATTGTTTGGAACAAAATAAAAACCCCGTGTATAATATTACATGAAGAATAACCACAACACGCCAGTAACCCAGAGGGGTAGACAGAGACCATGGACTATTTGGCGCGGTCATCTATCGTTTTTTATAGACTAATGTTTAAAAAAAAGCATAGAATAGAGCGTATAAATGATATTAATGTGCGATATACAAAAATTATGTCAGTGAATGCCAAATAAAATAATTTTAATCCAAAATAATATTAAAATGCTTTAACGTGAATAAAAGATGCCAAAGGAAAACATCTACAGATGAATAATATCTATTTTAAAAATAATAATAATAATCAATAAATAATGGAGAATATTATTAACAATGGAGTAAATTAATAATTATGATTTTTATGTTATAATTTATTATAATGAAAATTACCAGTAGTAATCCGATCGCAGCGGACTGCAGGACATAATTTTAATTATTTATTATTATATAATTATTATTTTCATTTTTTTTTAATAATAATAATAAGTAAAATATTAATAGTTTGAGATATATTATAATATAAGTTTATAAGTAATAAAATACAGAAAAATATAGAAGCAATAGAAATATTTAAATTTATAAATTGGAAAATTTTACGAAAGCTTATTTTTTAAAATATATGAAGCAAAGATATAAGTAGATTATTAATTTTTAAATAATAAAACTACATGCACACTTCTTTTATCATATAGATAATTAAAATTAAAAAAAAATCAGAGAAATATCAATTTTGCATACAGATGTCACACACACAAAAATATTGCCATCTCTTTTTTAATAAGAATGAAAGAGACGACAGTATTTATTATCAATCTTATAAAGTGCTGAGAAGCTTGTATTAAGTTAACACTTTGAACGCCATTGCAACTTTAATTGTCGGTTTCGACTGTCTTTGACTGTTTGTGACTGTCATTGAAAAGAAAAGACAACAAACATTTTAATATAATTGTCACGGCAATCGAAACCTAAGTCAATTATTAAAGTCATCGGCAGTGAATGTGTTAAAAATTTACCTGTTGTTTAAAGGCACTACTATCCAAAGTCCCGGTGTAAATGAAATTAATAATTTCTTGCATCACATTTTGTGATATCAACTTGCTCATCGTGACTATAGTTTGGGTTTGTGAGGTCGCATGTTGTATTTTGTCGCACTGAAAAGGTTAAGAACATGACAATAATAAAATTAAAACCTATATTAAGTCCTAGTACAATTTAGTTACTTTGCAAAATTTTAAAGACGACGAAAAGGAATAAATCTCTCAAGAGATCTTAGAAGAGATAAAACACTAAAAAACTCTTTTGACTGGAAGGTTCAGAATAATTACTAGAAAATATCCTAAAGACTTATCACCTTGACAACTCTAATAGAGTTAATCGCAGGATGGTTGACTTCTCTGTATAGATCTGGTGGCTTCCTGCAATTATCACTGAGTGGTAAAATCTGACAGGAAGATCGCCGCTTGATCTGATCCCAGACTCTAAAAAAACATATAGCATTTAAACTCCCAAACTACAAATAATAGTAAACGGGTTCTTTACTTCTGGGGAACATTTATGTAAGCTAACATAAAAATCTAATTTTAATAGTGTTGACGTACGAAATAACATCTAATATTTTTATTATAGTATTAGCTGTAGCACGCGACTTCTTCTGCGCGGAATTAAATGTCAAAACTTATTATAATTTGTAGCCTAGGTATTCTTCTAGACTATGCCAAATTCAACGAAGACCCTTTAAGCCGTTTTGGAGATACCTTCTAACGAACATCCATCCATCTAAATATTCGCATTTATAATATTAGTAAAAGGTGTTTCAGGACTATATTAGCCGTTATTAACAATACATTTCTTTTAAAGTTGATTGGTTAATATTTTTGTCTGACCTAATTTTTGTTTGTGTAAAAGACTTACCTCATCTGCTTGGCTTGGTCTTGCCTAATCAAGTATTCAGTATCTTCATTAAAGTCGCCTGTTGTCGCTTCTCCCATACTGCTCACCTATAAACATTAAGCGCATATAGTTAACTATCGTAGCCTTCTTTCCTTGATACAAGAGATTCCAAAACTTTTTGTTTCAACCCTTTTAAAACTTTGACTAATTTCAGCAAACTCCTTGTTTAATTTCCACCATACTTTCTAACCTAACTTAACTTCAATTCTCGCCAACGTACACCCCCAAAATTGTCTGTAATGGTTGTTCTGGACCACTTTAGAAAATCAATGCTTCAAAGAGATATACTGACATCCAAACAACTGACCTCTAGATTTTGTTTAATCTTATGACTCAAGCAACCAGTGTTTAGAGCTGCAGAAATAGGAACCTGACTACAATGCCCCCGATTTCTAAACTAAATGCCTTTGGTATCCAACTCTTATACCAATTGTTTAGCGAATGCTTCTTAAGGTGTTGATCGATGCTAATAACTTGCTTTATTACTAAGTACCTTTTTGTACACTTACCATACTACTCTCGCTGGAGCTACGAGCCAGTTCAGCTGATAGACTGACACAATCCGTAGTAAGTAGACGATGGAAAGCCTCACACGCCGCCGCCAACATGAACCTATGTACGGGAAAACCTTTCGCGCCACAGATTATCACCATGTCTGAGAAATACTGAAAAGGAATTTAACTTCTAGTTGATATTCGTGATACATATTAAAATGGTAGTAAAAGTAACTAATAAACTTATTAATAAAATTTTCACTATCTACGCTCTACGAGCTCTAACTACGATCTACGCTCTAATTGGTACACCGTAAGCTTCCATTGCCGTAGAAACGTAACATTGGAGCTTAGATAGCATAGGCTCTAAGCATAGGAAAGTTAATTTTATTACCTGTTGACGTAGTAATGTCGTCATATTTTCTAAATAAACGCTGTTCACTGTCACCACTTCGGGTTCCATCGGTCTCGGTGGTCTAAAAGGGGCCTGAGACAAGAAAAAAAGAACAACATAAGAATACCTTTTTAAAAACTTTTACTTCGATTGGATAATAGAACATTTGTGATCCCCTAAAGTCTCATGTTATTTTAAAATTGCAGGACCCCCCAGGATACGGCACCGGGTACCCCCAAAGGTTCGCTTCCCGGGGGCTTCGCACTTCTTGTACCCAAGGATTAAGACGGCTTTGGTTTTATGCTATTACCTGCAATTATTTAAGAAGATTTATGCTATTACCTGCAACAATGGCCGCTGCACTCGCTTCAAGTTAGTCATCCAGAATCTCTGCTGCCTGCGAGCTATAAGGGCAGCGCGGATAGCGTTCTCAAACACCTCGTTAACACCATAGTATGTGAACACTGATGTTTCATAGTAGTATATACCGAACTCATGAGCTAACGCACGCCCTTGATCCGGCATTACCAAGTCGCTTTTCCTTGGGGCCCTGGAGAATTTTATTCAATAAAAAAACAACACAAATGCGAAATTGATCAGTGTGATTTGGGGGTCTTAACTTCATTTGAGTGGTCTCTATAGTAATATAAACTAAAAACCAAACATTTAACATAATTTATAGAAGAATACGGCAATCTAAACTTTGTGGTGACAAACGTACGAACAGATTCTTATCCACGACGATCATGGCTCACCATAAATCATAGATTAACTCACCTAATAAATGGGCTGCGATCTTTGCAGTAGTTCAAATATGTCTCATCTCTGTACATATAGCGTAGATCATTCTTACATCCGACTAATAGCACTGGTGTGTTTGGACAGAATCGCCTACAAATGAAGAAGTATATTAATTATTTCTCACCATTTTTCACCATTAATTACTTTAAAATGAATTTGATAATGTTCAAATTACCTGATTTCAGGATACCACATAGCACCGCAATTTCTTAAAGATATCGGATTGGTGATTGAAAAACACAATAAAACAACATCCGATCTGAAATAAATTACTGTATCTAATTATATTCAGCAATGCTTCTTTTTGATTGAAATTGAAATAAGGATTCACGATATTGGGCGAATGACGTAAATGGACAACAAATTTTACTTTGACGGTCAAAGGGTTAACAGCTAAAGTGTTCATCTCTACTGTACTTATACAAGATTTCAATTTCATCCATTGGCATCCAATTCTAGATTATTTTACCTTCCATAAGCAAATCTTCTATCCTTTTCGTGATCACCAAAAGTATCCCATAACCTTAATGATACGTTCACACCGTCAACCACCTCCCAAGATCGTTCAAGGACCTGTTTGGAAATAAGTTTATGAACTAATTAATTAACCTTTACTTTCTAATACCAAAATACCCGTATAAAACTACTAACGTACTATTTATTCTGTTTTATCAAAGATAATGAGAGGGATGACGCTATGTTTTATACGGGGAGTTTGTTCACAGAAACAGAACTCACGCTTACCCTTTAAATTAAGGGTGTTAAAGTCTTAGTTACGCTGGCCAGTTGATTGGTCGACTACACACATCTTAGTATTATGCAGTGCATCATAATATTTATAAAATTTAATGATTGGATTAAAATAATCGATTTTACTTTCGCCTTTATAGAAATACATTAATTTCAACGACGTACTTTGCTCACAATTAACTCTGTACTCACATCTTTGTAAATCCTATATTGATCAATGGCCCATACAGTCGGGACGTGAGTGGTCATGAGCTGAGATAGAGATACGTGTTTGTTGCACGCCCGGGCGCAGATCAGCCGCGTCTTGCCCACAGCTGTGTCACCGACCACCACGCACTTCACCAGTTCCTGGTGAGGCTGCTCGTTGTCCATGGTCTACCAGAAAGAAGCAGATATGTAGATGCTAATATGATGTGATAGAAAGAGATAGACGACTGACAGGCCCCGAACATAAAATTTATGACGCGTACCAAAAACAATAAGATCTTTTAACAGTGGCAGAGCCCACTTTAACATTATCGCACGAATCGGCCCGGCTCGCCCGGTGAAATACCACGACGACACAGAAGACAGGCGTGAAGTGGAAGCAATTCCGCGTACAGTCTGATGAGTGTGCGTCCCGGAGGCCTAATTTAGCCCTCTTTCCCTTCCCACTCTTTTTCTTATAAGGAAAGGATGGTAAGTGGAAGTCGACTTTCCGGATGAGAGGATGCATGCGAAGGGAAAATATTTTCTTTCTGTGCATTTTCTCGTTTATAATAATAAAAAAAATCTAGTCTGCGTATTGTGGTTATTTGTCTGAAGAAATGACATATTTCTTTTTATCACCAGGCAAAAAGTAGTCTTATTTTTTGTGTTACATAAATATGCCTAGATTATTTTCGTCCAATAATTTCAATATTATGCCAAACACAGAGACAAATAAATATAATGTTGTAAAAAAATACCTGTTTTTACGCTATGGTGCCTGTACAACATATTAAAAACTAGCAGTCGTCCCCGGCTCCGTTCGCGCGGAATTAAAATAAAAAAAAAATTAGTACCCTATGTGTTCTGTAACGAAAGTCCTCAAATATGAATAATTTTCCCCGTTTTTGCAACAATTCTCACTGACGCTTCGCTCATGTTGGTCGCAGCATAATGTTATACAGCCTAAAGCCTTCCTCTATAAATGGACTATCCAACAAAAAAAGTTTTTCAAATCCGACCAGTAGTTCCTGAGATTAGCGCGTTTAAGCAATCAAAGCAGTAAAAAGCAGTATATAAAAGAATTTCGTTGCGTTATTTACCCAGTAAAAACGACAAACACACCTAGGCCTTTTAGCCCAACCCAATCAAGCAAATGCTTTTAACGTAAAAATATTTTTAAACCCGCATTTCTATGAAATCATAACAACGTTTACTGTAAGATTATTTTTATATAAATTACTCATAAATTTCTACGCAATTTAGTAGAGGTTTTTTAATCTATACCCTTTATTTTAACCTATTTCGGCGTTAAATATTTTACTATTCTTTCAGCATCCATAAAATTATGGAGATTTATTTATTTACAAGCTGTTGCTCACACTTTGTCAGCGTAGAATTAAAAAACAAAAAAATTACTTCCGCATGACCTATTTTCCATTAAAATTCACATCAAACTCGGTCCAGCCGTCTCAAGATTACCGACAGACAATAAAAAAATTGACTTTTCGTTATAAGTAACGTAAAATACATTACGGGCACTAAAGATAACAATTATTAATAACGAATTATTATTATTATAAATGCGTAGGTTTGGATGTTTGTTAGAAGGTATCTGCAAAACAGCTCAACGTAATTCGATGAAATTTGGCTATGCAGAACATAGTCTAGAAGAAAACATAGGCTACTTATTTCGTTTTTTTTTAATTCCTTACGCACGGAGTCGCGGGAGACAGTATTTTTATTAATTTTATAGATAGATTGGACAATATAATAATCGCTAGTTTTATTAGACTATTAAATCTAGAAAAACCATGCATAACAGAAAGCGTACAAAAAAAACTCTGAGAGTGAAGTGTTTTGTTTCATATTTTTTACGTAACAAATGTGAGTTGAGCAAACACCCTTGAATTTGTAATGCGACGATGCTTTTAAGCTCTATGTTTATAGCTCGTTTTAAGTACAAAGTGTTAATTTTACATTACCTTTTAGAAAGCACTCTGTTTAATTAATATGGATTTTTCAACTACAATTTAAAAGAAGTCGTTTCCATTTAAAAACACTTGTAGAAAATTGCTTGACTATGGTCTTTATCTATAAAAAAATATTTTATTATCAAAGCAACTCCTCTTTTTGAATCACGGGCTATTATACAAAGCTTTAAATCATGAAAAATTATTAAAAAAATGACCTATAATGATAATATTTAAAATTCTTTTAATTTTTAAAGTCGCGTGTTCTTTTATGTTAAATAACTAATAACAATGCGACCCAGTTCCAAGTTTGTTAAACCGTTTATTGCCGACCATACTCTAATTTAACTACCGAGATTTTATGTAGTCGCTTTAGTATCATAATTTCATAACCAAGGCTACCTATCGTCTTATTACCTACTAAAGTACTAAAGTCTGTAACCTAGAGATAGACATTACTGATATCCATAGATCTTGGATATTGATTTGGACATCCTGACACAGATATCTGGATTTACCGCCAGTCCTACAAGCTAGATCTATCTAGTAGTTATTTGTTTTTATTCCAAAGGAATATCAACACGTGTTTCAATAAAAGAAATTGACAAGTAGTAGTTGTAGAGGGGACCTACAGAAAGAGGATATTTCCCCTTTCTATGCATCCGCTCATGCACCAAATCCAATTGGATTTGGTGTATGAGCGGCTGTTATTAAGAGGAATTCCTCTACCCATCATTTCTATATCAGAAAAGGGTGGAAATGGAATGTGGACTAAAGTTAGGCAGCAGATATTATTCTATGCGTTTTACTAGAACATTAGTATTGTCTATCACATAAATGCGTGAATTTTCCTTAAAATAAATCTTAATATCAACTAAAGTATGAAAGCAGTGGCTGCACACAATTTATAACAAAGATACTCGAGATGTAATTCAATAACACGACAACAAAGGACGATGACAGACGTCCTATTCAGATGCAAATAAAAGTTATTTTTAGCCCTTTGTTAACATTACCACTTGTATGTACTACATTGAAATGTTTCTTTGCTATTTCGCTAACATAAAATGGATTTATTAACGTGGAAATGTAAAATAAGTTATTGAAATCTCGCAATTTATTCGAGATATTTTTAATTTTCATTATATCGAACGGAAAACCATCCGCGCGGAACAAAAAAAAAATATGTGTCTTCCAGACTATGTTCCGCATGCCAAATTTTATAAAGATCCGTTGAGTCGTTTAGGAGATACCCAAACATCTATTTATCCATCCATCTAAACTTTCGCATTTATAATATTAGTAAAATTAGTAAGATTTATTACATAATAATGTATCAAACACCACCATCTAATAAGATGGTGGTGTTTGTAAAGGCAGTTGCCGCCAAAACTAAAATGATTTAAAAAGATAACGTCCAAATATAAGTCAAAATGTTAACGTCAAAAAAATTATTCAAAAACAAAAGAGTTATTTGGACCTAACAAAACTTATTTATAAAGAGAAGTAATTCTTTAGACAGTGTGGCTATACAAACTATAAAGGAGTATGAATGCAAAAGAACACATAGAAGGGATTTACTATAATTGGATTGTCACACAATTGATGTCGTAATAAAAATGACATCATTGATTCCTATACTCTACTACGACAATGATATAAGCAAACATTAAATGTACAGAGGGGAGTTAATGAGTTATCATAATTAAGTTTTACTTTTGTACACCTGGTCAGATAACTTTGTAAGTCTATCTTACTAATATAACTTAACAGTTGGATTAAGAGCCCAATACAAAGCAGTTATTCTAGAAACCACAGCCATTGTGAGAAGGTTCCTGTCTCCGCAGCCCTGACCACTGTTTCCTTGAGTGATTGGATTCTGCACCCGGAGGTGCTCTATTTTTAAAATAAGAAAAATAAATTAATATCTTACTAATATTATAAATGAGAATGTCTAGATCCCATCTATGCAGTAGGCGGTCATTTGAAGATATCTCAAAGAATGGCTGAACAGACTTAATTCATACTTAGGCATACTTATAGAACATAGTCTGAAAGAACGCACAGACTACTATTTTTTGTTTTTAATTTTATAAGTCACTGGTAACAGCTAGTATATACAGATGAACATTATGTAAATGTCTTATACAAATAAAGGCTGGCAATACATTAATCACCCTATTGTTTGTGCGAGTAACCACTTAAAATGATTGAAGTGGTTATATGTCAACTTGTTCAATAAAATGTTACAGGCATATAAGTAAAAACTGTAGAAGAATTGATAACCTCCTTCTTTTTTAAATCGGCTACAAGGGGCTTTAATAGCCTAAAGGTTGAGGGTGCGGACATGACTGTTAATGAGCAATGTACATAAATTTGGTTTTTATGATGAAATTATTGTTTTTTTTTAAGACTTTTAGAGACTAATTATATAGTTTTAAACATTTTTTTTAAAATTAACAAATAAAAAATCAATACCAAGAAAGAAGAGATTATGGATTTCATATGATATGAATTTGCCATAAAAAGATATCCGGAGGACTTTTTTCAAAAACATCTCTTTCAATCATTTTCAAACACAAAAACTTTTGCTGTATAAATTCATAAAATATATTATTTAAAGGAATTCTTTTATGTACACACAATATGTGATTAATAGATTATTAATAATAATTTTTCAACAGGTATAATAATTTTAAATTTTGATAAATCTGTGTTTTTAGCTAAAAGACTTGGAAATGAAAGCTAATTAACATTTAAAATGGAAATATTTATTTATTAAAATAGCTTGAACATATTAAATTTTATTTCAAAAGCTTTAAAAGAAGTAAATATAATATAAAGATTACCTTGAAACATCCTTTTTAATTTTAAATAATTTACACGATACAAAGTATAATTTTGTAGATATAAAAACATTATAAAATTATTTCTGTCTCCCCCTCAAGAATGTTAAAAATTCAAGTATTATCTAAAATAATTTAATTTAATACAAAATTTAAAAAAAATTACAGAGGAAAGTTGATTGTGTCAAAAGTTATTTTGACAACAATTAAATAATGTTGCCTTATAATTAAAAAAAACACGATTAAACAACAAAAGATTAGAGCACGATAATATATGTTTGTCTTCTAAATTATTACGATCTAATAAAAATAAGGCAACATAAAAAAAATAAACAGAACCATTTCACCAAAGTATTGAAATTGAGGTATAATAAAATAACAATTAAAATTATATTTAAATTAATTTAGTGGAAACCTTGAATAGTTTATTTTAAGTGTAGATTTTATTTGGATTCAAAGTCAATTTCACATTTCCACGATATGTTAAGTTCTTTTGAATGGAATTTAGCGTTACTTACATGTGTTTGTCTGCTTCTTCACAAAATAATTTTAATCATATGAACATTTTCACTTTCTATTTCACTAAATATATTCACACATTAACACAAATAAATGACATTAAGTTAGAGAAAAAGCCGTGAAAAAATATAAATGTAGTTTCTAACCGGAGCTAAAACAGTCTGAAGTTGATTTTGTAGCAATGCAGTGTTCTGCGCATGTTTTATGAATGAAGAATCCCTCGCGCAGACCCTCTACAAAACGGGGCGAGCACATTTTAATTATGTTATTGATAAAGTCTGATGAGTCAATGAACTTGTATATTGCCTTTTGTTCTAATATATTAAGTTTGATTTTACCTAGACTATGTGATGTACTTCAATTAATAAATACTTTGTGCTGCAAAATTGATGACAAAATTGCCAACATCCTTATTACCGCTGAAGTTTATGGAAGGACTAATTTTGTAACAAAGGCTTTTCTTAGATCTATGTTTTTGTAAGAGCGGTTGTTTTTTTGAATGTAAAAGATTCATATTTAGCTCCATTTTATAAAAAAAATAGTTTCTTATTTCAAAGCGCCTAACATAATATACTACGCAATAATGTTTGTTGTGAATACATTTAAATGAGATTAACGTTATATCAGGGCCTGTCTGTTACCCATTCTGCATTTAAGTGTTACTAATTGATAACTAGGTTTCATTCTTTCATATAAAAATGCATTTTAAAACGAATTAAGTAACTCCTTTTTTGTGAATTCTGTGTACTAAATAATCTATGATGACGTGGTATGATTTTAATAAAATTAATTTTGTTTTTTATTTTTATAGCTTTCGAAATTCATTTCTTAAATAGGTATCTTTTCTCAATTAACGTTGCGAAATAATTAAAGTAAATTAATAAAATATCGATTTACTTTTTCATGCAATTTCAAGACCGGCCACCAAGAAAATCAGTTAGAATTAAAAAAGAAGTTACAGACTTTTTGTCTTCAGGCTTCTGTCAGGTGATGGTTTTGGAAAATACACCGTGTTTTACAATTTAATAGAATATTGTATATTGGGACTATGACGCCAAATATTTTTAAATTATTTTACATTCGATATACGTAACAAACAATTTTGTACCAACATAAAAAATGGCTAATTTTGCGTTGCTTTGGAAGGCACGCATTATCGAGAAATATAGATCGGAATATGAAAAAGAGAAAATTAATTCAGTGCTACAAACCAATGTTGAAGTTCCGAAGAACACGTTGATGCAAAAATGGTCACATTACAGTTACAATACGAAAAAACGTTTGGTAAAGAAGTTTAAACATTTGTGCCCCGAAGGATCTTCCGTTTTCAATTTATTGGTTTATTTGACAACCGATCAGACATTTCCAAATTTCTTAATGAAGAGCGTCATTGGATTTATTGGAGGGATTGTATTTACATATTTATGCTTCATGTTTTTCGTATTTCAATTATCAATATCCCTGATGCATGCTACTATTATGAGCTCGATAATCGGCGTCCTACTTACTTTGGGATTGGCTTTTAGCTATCGAGTAAGGTAAATATATTTTTTTTCTTTTATAACTTTAAAGACCTTCACGTTGTCAGGACAGTTGTATTTCAATGCGCATTGCGACTATAAAATTTAAAGTTAAGTTGTAACCGCAATATGACAACGAAAATTTTTTTACGCTAATAAAAAATGGCAGTGATTCTACCAAAGTTTTTTTTTACGTAAGGCGACAAACAAGCAAGTGGCATTAATTCGCCTAAATAGCATAGTGGCTGCTGCACATAGACATCCGCAATTGTAGATGCGTTGCCTATCAACGGAGGAGGAAACGCATATTTCTCCTTCCTCTTTACCTCCTACATCAAATTCACTTCGTCTTCCCATCATTTACTTATAAGAAAAGGGTGGGAAGGGTTAGGGACTAAATCCTCCATCACACATCAGACGAAGCGTAGCATTACTTCCACTTCAAGCCTGTGTCTTCTGTGCATCTTCTGTGTGGTCGTGGTATTTTACCGGTCAAGGTGGCCTACTCGTGCAATAGATGTTGTTAACGTTTACCATTGTTAAAAATGGGTATATCGCGAGGTCATAACTATCCAAGCCACGGACGAGGTTGGATGTCTGTTGTCTGGTGTGTCTATTCCCGAACTAGTGTTAGGAAATCATATCAAATAGTAATTATAATTCTACTTCCATAGATGTCTTGTATTTCTACTGATACCGCAATTCTTCTCCCGTGTTGGGAGATATACGTTGACCTGCTATGCTTTAGTGCTGATACTGACAGGCCCTGCGACAAACACATTGAAGAACTCTGAAGTGTTATCAGAATCTATGGCTTGTCATCAGGTAATCATTCAAAATACATACTGAAATTCCTGTATGAACGCATACATTGCTTACTGGCCTAATGAGTAGACTAATGTTATTCGATTGTGTATAGTACTTTTTAGATATCTTGGCTCTTCTTAACTTTGCGAAGTCACTGGGCAGAACACAATTTTAGTTGTAGCGAAATGCAAATGGGCCGCCAAGTTATTTGAAATGAACTATACTTATCTGTTCCGTTGTGGTCACCCATTGTTAGCTCCTAGACTTTTTAGTCAATCACACGTATTTTTCCGCTATTAAAAAAACATTGTAGACCTTCACTACGACGTAGACATAGCTGGCAAGACAAAGTGCAATCGTTTCGAGGCGATTCCATAGCGAATTTCGAAAATGTATGAAACTGAGGCGCAACAATTATTACTCATTCAAAGTTATTTGACGATTCTATACATTTTTGAAGTTCGTTATCGAATCGCTTCAGAGCAAATGTCTAGCCCCGCTGATCAGACTCTGTTCTCTTGGAACTATAAAGTATTTTTCTTATTAGGAACAAATAAAGACAAGCGTAAAGGATATAACAGATTCCATAAAGAATCCATTTAACGCCATGAAAGATTGGATAGAGACAATGACGGAAGGTATAAAAGGCATCGCAAAGAAACTAAAAACTACACTAGTTACGACACATCGATTGGTGATTAGTATTGGTAAGTGATACGCTTTTATCGTCATCACTAGCGGTCGTCTGCGACTGGGTCGGCGCGGAATTAAAAAACTTACTATGTAGCATATGTGTCCTTCTAGACTATGTTCTATATGTATGCCAAATTTCATCAGATTCGTTCAGCCGTTCTTCAACCTTCAAACAAACATCCATTCATCCATCTTTTCAAACATTCGCATTTATAATATTAGTAACATAGTAAGATTTAATCGCAATCATTTTACGTTTTAATTGACTTCTCTTGCACTTACATATTCTAACACGTTTTATTGATTTTGTTAAGACTTTGTTCTTCTTGATTGCTATTTGTAATGGCTATGTTGAAACGAAATTTCTAAAATCATTCCAGCTAACGTTCTAGAATCATCCTTTCCATGGTTGAATTCTATCACGAAGAAATGTAACCAAAAGTTAGGAACGCCGTACCAACATTGCGTCCGTATGTTGAACCTAGGTGGTAGCAATAGGATTTTACGATCAAAAGTACCAAGGTTCTTTAACTTTGATTATCTGGCTGAAGTCTCATGCCAATCTTTGAAACGATTCAGAAGAATATGTGAAATTGCTGATTATACTAGGACTACTATTATTGCCACAATGAAAAGAAGTAAGTTTTAGTTCTGTTTTGTTTCTTAATACTTTTAGACATTACTAGCTGTCGCTCGTAACTCCGTCCGCGTGGATATAAAAAAAAAAAAACTTAATTAGTGTAGCCTATGTGTTCTTTCAGATTATGTTCTATATGTATGCCAAATTTAATCGAGATCCGTTCAGCCTTTCTAGAGATATCTTCAAACACCCATCCATCCATACACATCACATCCATCTAAACATTCGCATTAATAATGTTAGTAAGTTAAATTCAAAAGCAGCTCTTCAAGCTATAAATACGAAAAAAGTGAATAAATAGTATCCTATGTCCGTCTCCTGGCTCTAAGCTACCTCCTCTCCATTTTTCAGCCATATTGGTAAAGCCGTTCTTGAGTTATAGTGTAACCAACACGACTTTCTTTAATGTATATAGATTACTTAGAATCCTCTGGTGCGAATGGTGCGCTTTCGTTACCAAATCAAGTGTCAGAATGACTGGTTCAAGGGACAAAAACGACAGCATTTTAGTAAGGCTAGTGTTGCGCCAGTACACCGTCACAGTGTCGGATTTTCTTCCTAACAATACGAAATTTTAAGGAATAATTAATAGTTTATTTTTTACGATAATGCATTGATCATGGGGCCATAAAGTTTATAATACTTAAGTAACAAGATAACACAGTGATGGTTTTAAATTTTACAAGATTCACCAACAATCTGGTTAATTTTACTTAGATAAAATGGGAAGGGACGATTGATGGGGGAGGTATCAGACTATTTACAGACAATCGATGAATTAACAAGATTGTGGAAATCTGCATATCCTTAGCAAGGCTACATTTAGCAATCTTTTATGTGTTTATGAGATTTCTCAACCAACATTGAAAATTCTATTTAATGTCTCTGTTCAGAATTCAAGAGCTTCGCTAAACGTGTCCAGTCATTACTCTGCGTTAAGATCCACGTCCATCATTCGTATTCGTTCAGTAGCAATGCTAGTCGCTCCGCTAGTCAGGTCGCGGCTGGTATTGTTACTGAGATCAGGAACAGAGCAGACCCATTGCTGACTTGGTTGTCTTGGAGCTCTTGCGTCACTAGCTTGTTTTTATTACTTATTATTTTTAGGTGAGTTGGTAGAACTTCGCTACTTAATTCTTCTTTAGACCCATAATTTTGTGGTCGGCTAATGTCTCACAGATTTTTGGCTGATGCACCGTAATACTACTAAAATATCAATTACATCTGACATTATCAATTTTATATTTTACTAATAACCATCCATGATTCTGTCCGTGTGTGATAAATAAATTAATTATTAACCTATGTGTTCTTCCAGACTATGTTCTAGATGTGTGCCAAATTTCATCAAGATCCTTTGAGCTGTTCCGAAGATACCTTCAAACAAACATGCATTCGACTAAACATTCGCATTTATAACATTAGTAAGATTATTTAACTTAGAACCAGTAATTTGATGTTAAAAATCTTACAGAGCTAAAAAGTACCAACACATGTACGACACTAGATCTCGTTTCGACAATCGTTATATTACTAAAGAGCTTCGTAACTTGGATTTTGAAAGGCTTAAAGAAGGCAAAGAAACGGTCCTCCCGTTGAATCGCCGAGAGAAAGCCAAATATATCACTGTGAGTGTACTCTCCTAACATTATATAGCAAATGCTTAAGACCAATAAGTCGACCAAATATAATATGAAGTAAAACATTTAACAGAGTACACAATGATACAAAAATCTATACTATTGATTTGGTTAGTTATTAAATGACCCAAAATATCAGATTGTAATCATTATGTTTTGTTCTAAATATCAACTTAATTAGCGATGACTCTTTTGATTGATGAATAAGAAAGTTCAATCTGAGACCCTTCATACACAAAACAAAGTAAATCGTCGAAACCAATATTATATGGTCGCGACGCGAGAATGTTGTGCTTGCTTCGTACACAACGTTGAATTATCAACCCGCGTCTATTCGGTCAGTACAGGCAACGTCAACAGTTGCTCTGCCATCTTGAAGATCATAGCTACAGAAAAGAGAGAAAGAGTTTCTCAGCTGTAGTTGCCGTGTTTCGAAGATTTACGTTGCCTTGTTTATGAAGGGCCTTATTTAAGTATCGAGTCGTCTTTTATACTTGTGTATATTTTACAGACAACTTCATTCAGATTATTAGCATCAGAGAAAGTCTACCTAACTCGGTCTATAGTTCACATGGTGATCACGACATTTAAGCTGCTTATCCACATGGCAGCCGATTATAGTCTGTACTGGGTGTTGATGACGATACGATATCATGAGAGATTCCAAACGCCTTTGCAACGTAAGTTCAACCTTTTAACAGATATCAACGGGTTGTTGAATTTTACAACTAGCTGTCGTCCGCGACTCCGACTGCGAGGAATTAATAAAGAACTACAAATAACCTATGTGTTCTTTCAGACTATGTTCTACATCTTTTCCAAATTTCAACGATTTCCGTTGAGCCGATCCTTACCTTCATACATACAACCATCCATCTAAACATTAGCATTTATAATGAAAGTAAGATAAGTTAGATGTTCGGTTGTATCTTCGCTATTTGATCTATTGTTGAATTATGCTAAAATTATTTTTTTTTAAATAATTAATACCGTTTTTAGTAATGTTATGAGTTTCATTTATTGAGTAAGGCAAATATTAAGTTCAGTTATGGTTAGTTGGACAAAGCCAAATTGAAATCTTAAGTGCTACTTTAACTAATGTAGATTTAGCAAAAGAAATCAAAACTAAGCTAATGTTTAAGTATTCATTAACCCACTTTGAGTGCGGTATGTAGGCCAATGGAGGCCATTCGATTCTTATTCCATCCCGAAGTGTCGTTTAGTCTGAATCTTTGAATGTTAATTTACTAACTACGTATACTTCCCATTGATTTTTCTAGCGGGACCAACAAATGCAGGTGTTCATGTATCTGGAAGTGGCCCAGTGGCAGAAATGCTACGTTCTTTGATCGGATTCCTGACCCTACCTCTATCCGCACATCCATCTTCCACTGTCTCTTGTCTACCCAACCCTGACCCGCCGGATTTGTACCGATATACACAAATAGGTAAGAAAACAAGATTTTTTTTTATATCAAGGTTATCGCAAACAAACGAGCGGCCACCTGAAATCGTTAAAATAGCGAAGCGACCGTTGCCCATACACATTTGCAGAGGCGAAGGATGCACAGAAATATGATATTTTCCCTTTTCATTTATCCTATCACCCAGAAAATCCACTTCCACTTTACATCCTACTGTAAGGAAGAAGATGGGAAAGGAAAATTGACTAAAATTAGGCCTCCGGGACGCTCACTCATCAGACTGTTGACTTGACGCCTGTCTTCTGTGTGGTCGTAGTATTTCACCGGGCGAGTCCAATTCGTGCGAAGATGTCAAAGCGAACTCTACCACTGTTAAATTTACTTTGGTCTTCTACCTCTAGCCATAAAAGTCTTTTCTCAACAGGTGTACTGATATTTCTTCTATGGTTCTTTGCTCTATTTGAGCCTTATGGGTTACGATTGAGTCACGTTATAATGGGACATTATAGACCAGAACGAGCGAAAGCTAGAGCGTTGTGGCTTTACAATCATATATTGAAGAGTAGAGGTAAGTTTTAAACTATTATTAGGTAACTAAAAATCTTGTTTTTAGCCGACTTCAAAAAGAAGAAAGTTATCAATTCGTCTGTATGTTTTTTTAATGTGTGTTACCGAGTAACTCCGCCGTTGGTGCTCCGATTTTGTTTTTTTTTTGTTTTTTACTTTTATATCCTTAGTTAACCTTCTGGTTATGAGTACATACAGGATAACTTGGGTGAACGGGAGTCCAAGAGACCGCGTTTTTCTCGATTAGAGAGATTTCTCTCTAACTCGAGTTTCACCCTTATGTAGGTCGTCCGTCAGAACTGAACAATGACTCTCTTATAGAGTTTTCTGGCTTTTCCAATCCTCGTTTATTCAATATTTAATTTCAACTGTATATAATAATATTACATGAAACTAGCGGACCCGGCAGACGTTGTCCTGTCTACACGTCTTTAATTTGAATAAATTAATATGAAGTGAATATTTGATGAAAATTGTGAATCCAAACCATTCCCAGATCCCCTTGAAAACACAAAAAATTTCATCAAAATCGGTCCAGTCGTTTGTGAGAAGTTCAGTGACATACACACTCACAGAAGAATTATATATATAAATGTATGACGTACTTTGTGACACTGTTCGTGTTTAGATATGATTTTATTACAAAATTACTCTGAATATTCAACAACGTTGGATGAATTTCACGCTCTATATCCTTAGTTTCCCTTCCACCGGTTTAATGGGTCGCTTGAAGTGCTATAGTGATGTTTTATGTTATATTATGTATTAGATATATTTATAAAGTGATTAGTTATATTTAAAGAAAATAAAAATAAGGGTTCTACATAACTAATATAGGTAAAGCAATTTTTATACGCGGGTTCTCGTCTCCCATACTGCGATGCGATGTTACTCTTAGTACTTGAATAATCTTTTTATTTTGTAAAGACAGTAAACGCAGTTCGAAAATATATAACATCATGAATAAAACTTACAAAATGCAGCCTATAGCTATTCTCACTCTTGTCTCTTCTCTCTCTCTTTTATATAGCTCTTAGTAGTGATGTTTGTTTTTTGTAAAATAACATATTTTAGTTTGTTTTAATTAAATTTAATATTTAAGGTGGTTTCATGAAGTTCGCTAGAAGAAAATTGCATAAAGAATATAAATATTTTAATAAAGATAACCTAACTTTTGTAGAATGGCTGGATTCTATTTTGCCGTAAGTTATTTTAGTACTGACAATACCAAACGACATCTACTTTCAGCATTTTTTTTACAAGGAAATGATATGTAGACTAAAGAAATAATAAAAGTTAATGATAGATTTTGTTGTGACTTTTTGTATTTTTTTATTTCCCATTTTAGCAATCGAGTACAAAAAAAATTGTGTCTTGTCTTTCTGTTTTATAAGTCTATATGTAATTTGTAGCAGTATTATTTTAGTTTTATTTATATTAGATGCTGGTGGCTACGTTGTTTACTAGGAACATTACCAAAAGAACCAAATTGTTTGCTCTGTGGAACTTTTGAGGAGCCAAATAAATTGGATTCGAAACTTATCAGGTATATATTCAATGAAAATGTTTATACTAATTGTGTGTTGGGTTTTTTTTAAAGAAAACTGCATTCTTTTAAATTGTTCACTTCTAGTAGATTGTAATAAAAACGCACTGTTCCTATGGTATCTAGCCGCGCATAGTTGAGTCATGTCTATATTCTATTGTTCGCATATTTCATCTCACTATTATAAATGCGAATATATGGTTGGATGGATGTTTGTTACAAGGTATCTTCAGAACAACTGCATGGATCTCGCTAAAATTTGGTACAGATGTTGAATATAATCTGGAAGAACATGTAGGCTACTAATTGAGTTATTTTTTAATTCCGCGAAGACGGAGTCGCGGGGTGCAACTAGTATTAATATAAATATTTTTTTTATTTAATTTTAGATGTGATACTCCTAAATGTCCAGGTGTATATTGCGAACATTGCTTCAATGATTTAGGACAATTGTGTACAATTTGCTTGAATCCCGCGGACTACGGTGATTTGAGTGATGTTAGTTTAGAAAAGTAAGTATTGTCTTCTTTTAAAGTTATATAAAAACGGCTCACGAATATTCGTCCGGCGGCTCCGACTAGTTTCGAACCCACCGGAAGCCCTTCAAGTGAGCTGAGGGCCGCTTCTTCGAAATAATACCAGTCCCATTCACCCTGATGAAGGGCCCCCGATGGGCCTGAAAATAATCGCTGCCGCCACCGATATACGCAAGTGTTAAGCCGTTTTTAAATAAGTTTATGATGTCATATTTTCCTTAAAAATTTGTACTTGATAAATATTTTTCTTATACAGAGGTTCTTCTGAAGATAGTAATAGTGATTGTCAGGATTTCGATGAACTAATGGATGCTGAAGATGTTACAAATTTTAGACACGCCGTAAGTTCCTGGCTTCCTCACTCTATAAATGTTACTAATATTATAAATGTCAATGTTTGCATGATATTTGGTTAAAGGTTCTCCGGATAACTGAACGTATCACGCTGAAAATTTGTCTTAGATGTAGAACATAGTGTAGAAGAACACATAGGCTACTAAGTTTTTTAATTCCCTGCAGACGGAGTCGCGAGCGACAGCTAGTTGCACTATAGAATGTTTGTGTACTGTAGTCTAAAAATTCCATAGATGTAGTCTATGCTAATTCCTAATTTTTGACAATTTGTGTGCGATTGAAAATTATATAATTTCAGAAAAATATTATTAACAAACCGAAAAAGATTTGTGAACGGTTTGAATTGTTGCCGAAAAAGCAAATAGATACAAGAGATTGTTTTTTAACTCAAACAAAAAGTAACTATGTTAAAGAGGATTCGCTAACATATAAGAATGGTAGACGTCCACTTGCTGAATTGAATGGGAACCAAAGAAAAGCAAATATAATTGGACATTTCAATAATGGTTACCAATTTGATATGAAATTTGAAACAAATTTGATGCCTTTAACTGTATCTAGTAAACAGTACAATAATTTATATCCTAGTAGCACATATTATCCAACAAGTATGGACGAAAAAGTAGAAAAATGGAGAATATCCAAACACAATGTGAATTCCAAACTCAATAATTATGTCCCTAAAAATTCAAAAGGTAATAAAGAAAACAATGATTTAAAAAGACTTTTCTCGGAGTACAACGACGCTGGAGATAATTTGAAATATAAAAGGAAAAACGAAATAAAGACAAAGGAAATGAAACTAAAGCCATATATTATGGATTATCTGAGAAATAAAGTGAACAAAATGCAATTTCGTAGATTGAATTTCTTATCAACAAGCTTAACTTCATTGAGTGATTCTAAATATAGATGTAGTACCAGAAATAATTTCCATGACGTATTAACAGGTTGCAGTGACTATCCATCCCCAAAATCTAGTTACTATGTGATAAAATTTAAATCCAGTTCTCTAACAGTTTCTAGAGTGGCACATTCTAATAAAATAGCCAAGAACTTACGACATAATTACAAAAGCATTTTCCGATGCAGTAGCAAAGATAGAAAAAGTAATTCTCGTTTATTCGCAAATGAAACTGATTATTGTAGCTGTGATTATAACTTTATCGAACCACAGAATATATCTGATTATTGTAAAAGTTCGTGTTTTATAAAATCCAGTAAATCAGAATCAAATTCTAAGCAAACATTGGACAATAAAAAAACAAGTAAAACACCTCAGGATGAATCTAACAAAGAAGAAGTATCTAAAAATAACGAAGGCAATGATAATAATGCATCAGGTCAGGGTGATAAGCAAGAACCAAATAAGCCTGAGAGTAAAAGTACTTGTCGTTGTATCAAGAGGATGCGTAGGCTTTGCTTCTGTCGGCATAGAAAATTTAGTTTCACCCCGTGCTCAGTTTTTAAGAAAATGTTCAGAAATAACAAGAAAGCATCGCCTCGATCCCAGAAAACTAATCACAAGAAAAGAAAAAAGAATAGTCACTCGTCAAGTCGTAAAAGTGATGAAAACACAAAGAGAGATAAGGATGACGAGGCTGCTAGGATTTATAGACTGTCTGAATACATCGGCCAACAGGATTGGAAGAAAACACAATTTAGTAAATCGAATCATTTGGAATTGAAAAAGAGGAAAATATTTAGAACTAATTCAGCTAAAAGTTTGCACAGACTTAAACTTCATTCTGGATCGAAAATGGTCGATGTTGTAAATATTTCTAAAGTAAGACACTTTTATTAAAATCTGTCTTCTAATTTAAATCGTTTTTAAATAATTAGGGCAATCGCCCAGGGCAGTGGGCATAAGAGGCTTGAGGCCAGGGCCAGACTCGGGTAAAAAAGGGGCGACTGCGGCAACCCCTAAGATATCGTTGGAAGATTTCCCCTGAAACCAAAAAAATGTGGCGCCACAAAAGTGTCCCTCTGGGTGCCGCAGAATGCTAAAACCGGCCCTGTATATAACGAAATGTAACATTTTCAGGTCAAACAAAAGAAGAAAAACAATACGAAACTGATTAACGCAATTGAAGATGTAATAGCTGGACAAGAAACAGATATTGAATTAAAATCAAATTCAAAGAAAATGACCATCACAACAGCAGAAAATACCGGTAATAGTTGTTTAGTATTAAAAAATTGTTAGGTCTATTCAATAGTTTTCTATGTATATTATTTAAAGCCCCGTACACACCGTCTCGATGGCTGGCAATCCACAATCGTGCGGTTTGCGTAAAAATTCCTGCCTCGCACAGCCGCGTTGTGGAATGGTCTGTCCTCGGCGGTATTTCCAAACCAACTTAGGGTCCTTCAAGAAGAGAGAGTATCGTCATCTCAAAGGCCAGCAACGCATCTGCGGTTCCTCTGGTATTGCTGATGTCCATGGCCGTCGTTGGACACGCGGCCACACACCGTCAAGGGCCCTGACTGTAGTAATATACGTACTAAATTGTTGATGGAAATATTTTCTTTCGACAGGGAAAACCGCGAAATCCTTAGTGACGCATAAATGGTTTAATAATTACTATTCATTGCTTCCAAATACTTCCTCCTTTTCATTAAGAACAATCATGAAGGCAAAGAGAGCAGGTAGGTTCTACAATTTGCTTTCATTATCAGCTCACTATAAGTCCCCACAGAGGGGCTCAGAGCCTTTCCTAAGTTAGGGGTGACTAGGCCATAGTCAACCAAGTACGGGTTGGTTGACTATGGCTTAGTCAATTTTCAATCACAATTTTCTTTAGATTACTGAAAACCGGATACAGCCTAGATGGAGAATTTAGAATAATACTAGCTGTCGCCCGCGACTTTGTACGCGCGGAATTAAAACTTAATAAGGAGCCCGTGTGTTCTTCCAGACTATGTTCTACATCTGTGCCAAATTTCAGCGAGATCCATGCTGCCGTTCTGGAGATACCTTCTAGCAATATCCATCCATCCATCTAAACATATGCATTTATAATATTAGTAAGATTTAAACACTTGTCTAGACAGAAAAATGATTAGTAAAAGATGAGTAAAACGATTCTGGTATGATAATATTTTTTTCTTTTATTTTTTTTACTGCAATGACTATAATTTGTCAACTTTCAGCCAATTCTGTCTCCGACTACGGCATGTCTAGAAGTTTAAGATATTATTGTTCTATAGGAAATACTGAATTCGATCAAATTGATTGGCCGTAAGTTAACATTACTTTTTTAACATTGCTTAAGATATACACTAGCGGTAAACCGCGACTCCGTCCGCGCGGAATTTAAAAAAATAATAATTAGTAATCTATGTGTTTATCCAGACTATATTCTATATGTAAGTCAATTTTCATCCAGATCCGTTCAGCCGTTCTGCAGATAGCTTCAAACAAACATCCATCTAAACATTCGCATTTATAATATTAGTAAGAAGTTAAAGATTTAAATTTGTTTGTTGTAACAGGGATGCATTTAAAACCCGAGGTCTAACGAAACATTTATTGAAAAAGGAAGAAGGAACTTTGAAATCGGTAAGTAAAAATGCGTTGAAAAGTTTGTCGTATTTATTACTGATAGCTGTCTTGCGACTCTGTCCGCGGAATTATAAAAAAAATAATGAGTAGCCAATGTGTTTTTTCCAGACTATGTTCTACATCTGTGCCAAATTTCATCAATATTCGTTCAGCCATTTCTAAGAAACTTTCAAACAAACATCCATCCATCCATTTAAATATACGTTCGCATTTATAATATAATTAATATAAGTAAGAATAAAAACGTTAAAATGTTTGTAATTTTATAGTTAAAGGGTGAGAGTGAAGCATCTCCATACCATAGCTGTTGCTGCAGTTCAGAAGGTAATTATTTTATATTCAGAGAAATATATAATCACAAGAGTGTAGTCAAAACTAAGATAGAAAAAAGCCTTATGTTTTTTAAATAAAATAATGAATAAAGATATTTTGTCTTTGTCTTTGTTACAGATATATCAAAGAAATATTTGAACAATTTAAAACATTATCAACCTAATAATTTAGGTAGGAAACTGTTGTTTTTTTTATTTGTTCTTGGACTAAATAAAAAAACGTTTTAATACATTAAATAGATATTGTAAAATGATAATTGTTTTCAGCTTCGTCAGTTACGTTTAATTTCAAAACTGAATTTGAAATGCTCTCGAAGCCTGTTCGCGGCATTAAATTGAAATCCATCAAACAGTAAGTTTATTAATACATTTTCCTACTTTATTTACATTATTACCATTAGTTTTGATATTATGATTCGGTATAATATGACTGTGAAATGTTCTTAAATACACAGATTGAAAAAAAAATAAAAAAATCTATAGATCCGCGTCTAATCTATATATCGATCATGCCGAAAATACCGAACATTTCGCGAGAATGTGAAAAATTGGTTACTAAAAAATTCCTGACAACATTTTTATGTTGAAACGTAAAAAAAAATAAAATTTACGTCTGATACATCACTTTCTGTTAATTTTATGTATAAAATTAATTCATGAACTTAACCTTTGTTTTGACTTAGTTATTTAATTTTTTGTTTTACAGTGCAATGTCTGATCGGTTTTTACATTTGAGGTAAGTGTAAAGATTTAATTTTGAACTAGATATAGCCCGCGACTTCGTCAACGCGAAATAATTATCAAAAAAAGTAGCTTATAATATGCCCGCATGTATCAGCTGTCTACGCGTCAAATCCTTTCAAAATCGGTTCAGCCGTTTGGTACGTTACCCAGCACATATGCGACTTTGTGGACACATAGGACACATAGAAAGACAAAAGTTTAAAGAATTTTTCGGTTATCAGCTCTGCAAATACATCATGTTTACGATATACGTTTTATTTTCGGATTTAGAATATTTTGTAACTTAACTTTCGCCATTTTTAAATAAACTTTTTTGTAACGAGGGGTGGTTTTTTGGCAACTGTTTAAACAAGATGTGATGAGGTCTTGTTGAGAGAGACAACCTCTTCCTACTGTAAATAAAATTGGGAATAATATTGTAATTTTCAAAATACAAATTACTAATTTTTCCATTAAATTTTTTCATAAGTCACAAAATGCGAATTGCTATTTTACCCGATCCCTCGTAATTTCTATGGCGCCCCCCATTTTTACCATCGCTTTATTGGGAGAGAGGCTTAACAGGGTAATTAGAGACTGTATTTTACGCAGGCCCTAACGTTAGGATTAATATTGTTAACGAGAATTTCGGCAGTGAAAACCAAAGTCTAGGAAATTCTTGTATATTATTTCTTATATCTCTGTAGATGCTACGCAAATTTATTTATTTTCTTGTCCTCTCGCAAATAAAGCGGACACAATCACTGACCAACTTTAACTTAGCTTTACATCTTGGTTATTCCTGTCCTTAATATTTCCTTATTTTAATGAGAAGTCACTAAAGAGGTTGGAATTTAAATAAAGAGTTCGAAAATTTAACCTTTTTATAAAGATTTGTTAAAGACATTGACGATGATAGCGGAACTTTCAAAATAACTTGTCAATCAAAATGTCAGAACTGAGGTGTCATGTATTAGGTTTGTTGCGCAAATTTTCAAAATTTTATTCCAGTAATTTAAATACATTCTGTGAACATTTGCTGTTGTTTTCTTCTAACTTCATACCTCACGGATCTGATGCTGCAGAACGGATAAAAATTATATGCGGAATCGTCATTGAAATGGGATCAATATTTAAGGTGTTATGCTTGTTAATTATCGATTGTTTATTATTGATTTCTATTGAATATTAATTTTATTACGTTATTCGCAGCTAATTTTATTTAGGAAATGAATTTTTATGTTGAAATTTTCATAATTTGTATATCTGCAACACTTTATTTTAAAAGTATACAACTTATGTTTGTGTTGTTTAAATTGATTTTTGGGATTAAATGCGATATAAAATTTTAAACTTAAGATAGCTACGCAATAACCCTGAAAAATTCTGACCTTTTTACTATGATTTGAAAATTCATACCAATAACTTTATTTTGTGTACTCAATATGTATTTGACATTCTCTATATATTGTACGTAACTTGATTATTTTTTTTTGTTTTTTTTTTATTCGTCTCATAGATTACATTAAATTAATAAAAATATAACATTTAAGAATTCTCACTATGTTTGAAATTTTATAAAATCATTTTGAACTTTACTTACGTTCATTTTAAAACAGAGCAACAGAAGATATCAAGTGTATGTAGAGATAATATCTTCATGAAGATTGTCCATAGTTAAAATAACAGTGTCAACATCTTTAGCACGATTTTGTCGGGCCTACCGGTGCAATACCACTACCACACAGAAGACGCGTCAGTAACTAATTCCGCGTTTCGTCTTATGAGTTTGCGTCCTGAAGGTCTAATTTTAGCCCTCTTCCCCTTCCTACCCTTTTCCTGTTAAAAAGGGATGGGAAGGAGATGTGGATTTAGCGGAGGAGGGAATATACTCTTTTTGATCGGCAGCGGGAAGCTGAGTAGCGTTCGCTTCGTTTTTTTTTGGCTGCATGCTCTTTTGCCACTATATTATAAAAAAAAATATGTCTTGCAGATTACGAAATCCACTGCCTTTGGTAAGAGATTTTTACTCGAGTATGCTTGATGCGAAAATGAGAAAAACACATGGTAAAGAAAACGATGGTAATTATTGTTCTTTATTGATTTTACTACTTTTCTTAATTATGTTTTTATCAAGAGTAAATAATCAAAACTCGGACTTGCGAACTCAAATACGCGGGTCGGTTAATAACAAATCAAGTGATTAAATTTCGTGTCCAGTATACATATTAAAGCCAAAATGAAATATAGTATCGTAAAGCGCAGCGTCGGCAGGCCTCCCGCAATGGACCGAAGATCTGGTCAAGGTTGCGGACGTATCCTAAATGCGGGTAGCATAGGATCGATCATCGTGGCGATTTGGAGGAGACCCATGCCCAGCAATGGGCGTCATAAGACTAAAGAGAGAGAGAAAGCTCTATTGTTTGGTTTCCAGATATATGTAGGTGATAAAAAATATGTTTTATTTCAGGTAAATGTAAAGCTGTAACGGTGCATCCGAAACGTAGATCGGCGTAAGTTTTATTATACATGGTTTTTTCGTGTTTATTTCATTGTAATTTAAAGATAAAATAACGCTATTCATGTTTTGTTCTCGAATGATTTTGATATAGTGCATTTGTTAATATTGTAAACTTATATAAAACGGCTAAAACACTCATGTATGTATTGTCCGGTGGCGGCACCGACTTGTTTTGAGCCCATCATGGGCCCTTCATCACTGTAAGTGGGACTTTTATTTCGCGGATGCGGCCCGTCGCTCAGCCCTATAGGCTCGAAACTCCGGTTTAGTCGTTTTTATATAAGTTTTTATTAATATTGGTTTACTTTGATAGAACTTGCCAGTGTGACGGTGTCTGCGATCAAGAAGAAGGCGACTGCCCAAATTATGAATTTAAGCAAGAACGAGTTGGTAAGTCACATTCTCAACTATGTTAGTTTAGTTTCAAATTTCAACTAGTTATTTTTCAATATTTTTTTTGGGTATTGCAGAATCGGTCAATCGACGCCCTATGCTGTAAGTATTATCCTATCATTCTTTATTTTAATTGGTTTAATCAATTGGCTTTTGCCCGCGACTTCTGTGCAGAATTTAAAAAAAAGTTTTTTAACTAGCCTATTTGTTCGTTCAATGTTCTACATCTATACCAAATTTCAATCCAGATCCATGTAGCCGTTTTTAAGATACCTTCTATCAAACATCCATATATACACCTATCTTACTTACCAAAAAGACACCTACAAACGATATTTGTCATACGCTAGTGTTGTAAGAGTTAGTCAAATAATGACTGGTTTGTTTCAAACTCAAAAACTACTTCATTGATTTCCTTCTCCTTTTGCTTCTTTGTATACATCTTTATCGGCTGTCATATCTGAATTCACCCCTTCTTACGCATATCCTCATTCACCCAATTCTTCCATACTTTGTTTGGTCTTCCTTTACCTTAGTCTTCGACATTCAATGTCATTACTTAAAGTTTGCAGACGGTAACATTGCAAATGTAAGGTACATTTGCAATGTTACCGTCTGCAACTGCAACTGTTAGCTTATGGATGATTCCTAGGGATACCTCCTGTGAGACAAGAGAGTTGCTGGTACAAAAGCCAGAGTTGTCGAAGACGTCGGCAGCAAATCAGGCCACTTTGGAAATGAATCGGAGAGAATATCCAACATCAACATGTAAGTAATAAACTTACAAGGTCAATTTCAAATGATAGTAATGTGTACTATGTGTCTAAGACTTTTTAGTTACCAAATTAAGCATTAAATAACGCTTTGTAGTCTGGTGTAGATAGGGTTGCCAGGCGTCCGGATAAATGTGGACATGGGTAGGCTTTTTGATTGCTTATCCAGCCAAAATACACGGTGTCCGGGTTGTCGGCTTTTTTACCCAAATGTCCGGCTATTAGTTCAGCCTGGCTACCCTAGTTTAAGTACCAACTGCTTTGATATTAAACATAATTTTAATTGTTATTTTTTTTGTTTTAGCTAACAACAGTCTCTCTACAGTTAACATCAGAAGTATGTCTTTGTAAGTACAATTTTTTTTTATTTATTTTTTATTTCATAAGGTGGCAAACGAGCAAGCGGCCACCTGAAATCGCTGATATAGCGAAGTGACCGTTGCCCATAGACATACGCAATTGCATATGCGCTGCCTACCTTTAATCGACGGAGGAGAGGATGCACAGAAAGTAAATATTTTCTCTTTCCATGCATCTTTTTAAATAATACATTAATATACCCATTACAAACATGATTATAATTACATGTATGTACCTGATTTTCTGTATGTTAATTATTTTTTTAATTTTATAGCCTCATCGTACAAAAATCTAGAGAACAGCCCAGCAACACAGAGCCACTGCAAAGGGTGGAAACAGTTAATAAAAGCGTTGACACTTCACACACAATAATACATCAAAAAAGAAATGAAATAAGTAAGTAAATTAATTTGATAATTTATTTTATTTTGGTGACATTTTAGGGCCTAAAGATTATGGCGTAGAATTCATAATACTAAAATTTCAATCATTTCTTTCCAGCAAACACAACACCAATGCACAACAAGACACATACAGCGTGAGTTATCATTTTGATATTAATAAAATAAGCAAATATTTCATCTGAGCTAAGCACCACTTTTGAAAGAAGTGGAAAAAGAGGAGCTGTAATAATGTGTCAAAATTATAATCACCATATGTAAATGTTTTCAAATAACTTAGCGGCTTATAAATTCGCGCGAGTCGATGCGCAGAACACAATGTTATGTGTTGGGACGTAGCGGAATGCGGGGGGAACTGCGCAGCGCTCCAATGACCTTGAGCCGCCAAGATATTTGAAACGAATTATACTTAAAGTGCCTTTTTAAAAGTCTATGTATTTGCCCACAAAATTGTTATGATGTTTCACAACGGTATTGTATTTTTCTCAAATGTTTTAGAAGTAATTTATAATATTTTGTATAACAGGGTCGGCTCCAGTCATTTTGTAGAGACGGTATATCGGCCTGTAGAAACAGGCATCCAACCAACAGAATATTTACAAGGAAGAAATGTATCCTCTACATGTCATAAGCAAATGGAACTCAGTAAGTTATATCGGATTATTTTATCTTCTCATCTTGCAATTTTCTAAACCAATTAAGATTAATTTATCATGTTTCATAATTCGACAACTTCGACAATTTATAGAAATTATAATATGTAAAAGTAGAGGAAGAATGAAATCACAATCTGATTTCCTTAAATTGAACACTTATTATCCGATTTTTAATCTTTTTAAAATCTTCCACAGATAAAACGGTATCCACATATACACCGAGAAAAACTCAAATGTAAGTTAATTGCATATTATCTCAAAATAATGATAAATTAAAATTACTTATAACATTGCATTAATTAATCTTAATTTACAGGACCAACCATCAAAAACCGTATATATACCGACCTACGAACAATGAAACTAATTGCCCAGAAGAAGCTTCGTTGCCGACCCATCCCGAACCCTTAGGTCTTGGCTCACCAAGAAATAAAGGTTTTTTTTCCATCTACTACTGCTGCCTAGTTGATACAGTTTTATAGTTCTTTTTGTATTTTCAGGTGACGATCATAATTCATCATTCCAAACGAGGCAACGAACAGTAGCTACAAGGTAAGTCTAATTTAGTTTACCTTAGTTTCTGACACGTTAGGAAAATTACATTCCTTTAAACATTTATGTATTCTTTTTTTAGTGGAACAAATAATTACCAAGACGCGGGAAGTGAGTGGGAAAGGCAGTATCAAAAGCATCGTCAAGGTAAGATTCTACGCTAAATTGTTTGTTCTGAGAATAATTGTGTAAGCAAAATATCTCAGTGATTTATCTATTACTAGCAATTGCCCTCGATTCGTGGAATAAAAACAAACTTAATTAGTTCTCGCCGAAAAATTCGAATTTTTCTCCATACCCTCCACAAACATTTCAAGACCAAGATTGCTTTACTGCTTTACGGTTATTAAAACCGTTCAGCCGTTCTCGAGCTTTAGCGAGATTAACGAACAGTAATTGATTATATATATTCATAGATTTGTTTTGTTTTTAGAAAATGAAGCACTAGAACAAGAAAGAAAACGTAGATTGCAACGAGAAGATAATAGGAATAGACTCGAAAATCGCATAACACAAGGTGTACCAAAACGAGATAGTTTATCAAAGATTAGAAAACGATCAGAGAAAAATTCTAGCACTAATAAAAGTGACAACTACGAGTCTTGTTTTCAAACTGAACGCCATTGTCCCAGTAATGATAATCCAGTTAGCAAGAATAGCCGCGATGTGTACACCAGCCCGCAAAGAATTGCAAGCCGGATCACCAGTCGCGATGGATACCCCAGCAATGATAGACAATTGAATAATTCAAATATTGAAAGAATCCTAAGTCGAAACTCAGTATACGATAGGAACCCTGACCATGAAAGATATCCTTCATCTTACGACAGATTTTCTCCAGTCTACGATAGACTACTTGGTAATGACCGATATGCTAACTTCGAGAGACGTAACTCCCGAACCATACCTCGTGAATTCCAAGAAAGCTATCTCGGTCAAGATAGGCTATTGGGTCCAGATAGTCGAGATTTTCAAAATGTATCCGGTAATGTGCCTGAAAGATTAGAACGGAAAGAATTAAGTAGACGGGAACGTAACAAAATGCGTGAAGAACCTCGAAAACCGTCGTAAGTAAGCTGCTATTTTATTAATTTGTCTTTTCATAAGCGGTTAAAAGACAGAAAATCTTCAAAAGATTACTTTTAATTTTTTCTAAACATGTTTATATCATTTTTGATTGATGTTCCTTACTTTGACAGTAAGCGTGGCTTAGATGTTGCGGAACAAGTTGACTGTGAATGTGGTAAGTATATACATTTTTTCAATATTTTTTGTCATTTTCATAACAGTTTTTTTGAAATAACAGTTGTTGTTTCACAGCGGAGGTTGCTAAAAAGGCATCAAAGGGGACTGGAAAGTAAGTACTGAATATTGATGAATTTTGAAGTATATTTTGGTATATATTAATAATCCTAAAAGATTTTCATTATTCTGCAGGGGTGATGCAAAAAAGTCTAAAAATTCAAAACCAAAAACAAAAACAGCGTAAGTTTTTAATGCAATTCGTTTAAATTAAATTGTTTAGTGATTTTACATTGTTTAGCAGTTGACGACGTGTTGTTCTTTTAAATTTTTCTTTTCATTTTATCAGAACATGTCAATGTCCGCCATCACCAATGTTGAAAACACCAAAATTAAAGAAAATGAAGTCGGACACGCGAATGTCTACGGACGAGGACGTGGGTAAGAAAATTTAGGACTTAAGCCCCGAGAAAAACTATTACTACGAATTAAACTCGATGTTCAAACTCGTTATTTCCCTATTAAACACTACGTACGACTCATTTAAATGCTCTACATAAATTAGTGGTCCTTCGAGTCAGATGTGGCCCAAGAATTTAAGAAATTAACAGCCAATAATTTAGGCTATAAATTTCAAATTATCCAACTATTTAGACAAGTAAAGTTATAACAGTGTCTTCTGTACTAGTAGGATGCCGGAGGATGCAGGAGCCTACTTCTCTTGAAGCCTTTGATTAATACGCTGCAAGTTGAATTATATTGTTTTAGATGTAATTGTGGATGAGGTGAGAACGACGTCTAGATGCAGTCTGAGAGGAGGCAGGACGTATACAAAAATGGTTCCAGCTCCAACGCCAAGTTCCTACCCCAGAATGAATCGAGCCAGATCGGCGTGAGTATTTCCAGTAAATATTATTTTTTATCTTTTATCACAATTAAGAAAAAAAACTATGTTCGCATACCATGGTACAAGAGATAGAATTATAATGTAACTAGTCATATTATGAAATGACGGCTTATTGTGAATCGAAAGTATTATTTTGCTTCCGTGAAAATGTATGTTGGAATGAATTATATAGGTAGTTGATGAGTTTTCTTTGAACATCGATGTAATTTTTAATAGGTCCTGCACGTGGAATGTGCAAAGTGAAAGTGAGATTGGTGACTCGTGGAGCCATGAGATGCGACGAAGCGTTTATACTACCACATCTAAGTAATTTTTTTTTTAATTAAAAACATTAGAAAAATAACATTTTGCATAAGAGTACTCAAAAGAATATCAACGATAAATGTTTGTTTATGGAAACGGTAATCGAATTTACTTTGGATAGAGAAGTAATCCAACCCCTTCATTGTTTATAAAGTTTTATAATATAAATAATATTCTTATAAATGTATTTCTTCATCATCATCATCATCAGCTCACTATACGTCCCCACTGAGGGGCTCGGAGCCTACCCTCAGTTAAGGGTAATTATTTCTTCATATGTATAGGTTATTCGAGCGTGAACCATCTCGCACGTACGGTGTTCCCACATCGATGGATTGCAACGGTTGTTGTAAGTTTATTTCAATTAATTCCTTCGGGGCTATTAAACAATCATGAGTTCGAAATTTAGTGATATTTTCCATTCAGTATATTAATTAATCTTAATATTTTTTCAGCCGACAACAAATCGTTGTCATCGCAATCGTCTCGTGTCTCGTGTAGTAAATCCTCGTAAGTAATCCTTATCCCTAATCTTATGCACTATTGAAATTCCTACTTTCTATTCTAAATACAATAATACAAAGATTTTTCTATAGGAATTACTACTTTCAAATGTCTTGGCGGCTCTTAAATTCGCGCGCACAGAACACAATGTTATGTGTTGGGGCGTAGCGGAATGCGGGGGGGACTGCGCAGCGCGCCAATAACCTTGAGCCGCCGAGATATTTGAAAAGAACTATATGTCCGTTAAATTCAAATTGAGACTCATTTATTACAGTTGCTGTTCCTGTCCTTCCAACAAGAGAAGTAAATGCCACATTGCGAAACAAAGCCGTGAGTATAAAAACACATTTTTTTCTTTTATTTACATAAGAAATTAAAAAAGTAAAGAAAAAGAGACAATATGTAATGTACCATTATTTTCCCTCTCCAATGATTATCTGCTCTATTTCTTTCTATTTTTGTTCTTTATTGTTTTAGAAGAGGAAAAATGCTAGCTTTCATTTGTTTAAAAATAATCTTTGTTTCAGGTAAGAAGTCACAGAAGGATAAGTGAGTGTTTGAATTTACATATTTTTGATTTAATTATAATTATAACAGAAAAAAACTTTCTCGATCATCTACTGAAGAAATAAATATAGAAAATGTATAAAGAAGACAGTAATGAAATGACTTTAGTAGGCTTATTTGTGTTAATATGGGGGAAAAAAAATTTAATACGTCCAGTCTATAAGTTTATTTATGGAATATAATACGTGGGATAATTGAATGTTTCTAATTTATGTACCTTGCGGGGGAATGGGAATCTTTGGTTTGGAAACAAAATGCTATAAATTAAATTATTTTAATTTTTTTCCATATAATTGAATATAAATAAGATTTTTGAACAAATGTATTTTCTCTCTCACTAGAGTTCTCACTAAAGTAATTTCGGACATAATAGAAACATCGGCGTTTCAATCTTCGCAGTGGGCACCAGATGAAGACGCGTAAGTATAAACAGGCAACGTTTATTTATTTAAAATAATATTATTTTGGTTTTTATTTTGTGTGAAAACGACCTAGCAACAGTTTTATAACTTTATTCTAGAATTCTTTTTGAGATATTTTACTCTAAACAGCTAAATTTTACCAACAATAACAACAATTAAATAACTCATTATTTTTATAATGTTGGCCCCGCAAGGTACTAAGTATAGGTAGAATATCAAATTATTGATTATATTAGAAATTAAATTATATTTGGCCAACTTCTGATTTCTTTTTCTTAG
Source organism: Papilio xuthus (assembly GCF_000836235.2). NCBI lineage: Eukaryota > Metazoa > Arthropoda > Insecta > Lepidoptera > Papilionidae > Papilio > Papilio xuthus. The sequence goes on along the minus strand of NW_013530893.1, from coordinate 3,543,283 downwards.
TATTTTGATTCAAAGAACAAACTCTAATTAAAAAATTCAAAAGAAACTCAAAAACTACTTTTATTGTTGTAGTGCCTTCGAAGGTCGAAACGTATTGATGACGAAAGACGACGAATGTTCAGACTCCGATGAATCAGACGAGTAAGTAAATTAAAGTTATCGTGGTAAATGCAAATGGATATTTTGTTTTTCAAATTTATTAAGCTTGTGGACAAGAATTTGCATCGTACACTTCTGATTGTATTTGTTTTTCCTATTTCTTTTAGCCAAGATGAAGTACGAATAATTCCTACAAGCAAAAATGATTATCGAAAGAGATGTGAAACTCCATTAAAAGTTGAATGTTATCCAAAACCACAATGTCACAAGTCTAAACAAAGTGACACACGCAGGTGAGTTAACATCGTCTTTTTTTACTTTTATGTTATTAACCGATATTAACCAAAAACTGTTGTAAATTTCTGTCCTTAAATATTGCGTTCACGAATCTTACTTTGCCAGTCATAGTAATCTTTAAGGTAACCGCCTCGCCTCGCGATCGCCGCGTTGTACGCTCGCCGTCAACAAGACTTTGCCGATTTACCGTGTGTTTCTGGGACCAAAATCTCTATTTAAAGCATTGTTATCTATGTTTTATCAAAGATAATGATAATTTTGGTCTCAGAAATCAACGTTTATGTAGTAGTTAGCAAAACCATACATGGCTCGGTTATACGGTCGGTAAAGCGAAATGTTTGCCATATTGATGTCAAATGTTTGCATTTCTTTTGCAGACCGAAGCGGAAGACGACAGTCTATCAACCAACGCAAACACCAACCGGGCCATCAACGTATGTACCAACACAAACCAGTTGTTCTAGGTGAGGGACGGAATGCGAAGCAACGTAATAATATCCGACCAATACTTATAGAGGCAATGACTTGTCCTATGTCCTCGTTGCGGGGCAGAGGGTGTCCACAGTGCGCCACCAGTTCGCTCTATCTTGGGCTGTGTGTTTGATCTCGGGCTATGTACGCCTGATTGCCTTCATGTCGACATATACCGAGCGCCGCTAAGTTTTTTTAGGACGGCCACCTCTTGTTCCTAGCGGGATCCACTCCAGGGCCTCTCTGGGAATAGAGGCAATTTGGTTCACAAATTATATATGGTCTTCTTGATATCCAGTGTCGTCATTTTAAGTAACTACTAGATAATAGCTTCGCCGCAAATTGTATTGCAATCGCAAATAATTTTAAGATAAAATATCCTTAATAATTTCCAGGAATCGCCTGATAGCACGCAGACAAAGAAATCCCTGTTCCCCGTGAGTAATCTATAGAATCTCTAGAGAGATATATTAAATTATTATATATCAAGGAATTAATTTCGTAGGTTTTAAAATCAATTTTTGTAGATCAGAGATGTTTATTTAGACAGATCTTTGAATGAAACAGATCGTTGATTGTATAGTGAGTTTATATTACTGTTTTTAGGTGTGATTTAGGTCAGCGAGGATCTTGTCTCTCTCGGCTTACTGAATATCCATCATCAGCCGACATAATAGACCCTATGTAAGTCTATGATTTTGTGTTATAAAGTCCTTCGTACACAAGGCACGAAAACGGGGAAACTAATATTGTACGATTGCGAAAAACGCGTTGCGCGCGATCCGTACACACAATGTGGAATCACTACTACTGTTCAATTGGAAAGATTTGCTTCGCCATCTTGAAAATTGTAGCGACTTTCTCACGACGATCTTGACAAATAGATTACGAGCGACTGTCTTTGGCATGACAGATAGAAATATCAGCGACGCGTGCTGTATACGAACTTTGACACTGCATTACTTAAGTCGCTTAGCGACTAAAATCGCTCGTTTCTAAAGATTTACCTTGTCTTGTGTACGAAGGGCCTAAAACTACAATTAGATGATGCATTAAGTTATTTCTTTCAATGTCCTTAATAAAGCTGAATGATATTTCTGCACCGGAAGCTTACTGATATATATTAGTAATTGTCTTCAAGATATTCGCTCAATTTTAGGTCAATTAAACGTCCATGCAGACAGTCGAGGAAGTGCCCAAGTGATGTTCAATGTGCTAAGAAATCGGCCACGGAGTAAGTACAACACAAACAACATTTATACCAAACAGACCAAGTTACTTAAGACTTAGTTTTTTTTTTAGTATTAACTATAATTTACAACCATTGCCTAGTCATTGTGCAGTCATCAAGAAGCGACAATCTGAGACATCTCCATGCAATAATGAGACATCAGATTGTACAATGTGTATGAAGAAAGCATCGCAAGGGACCCGCGAGACTGCATCAGGAGAAACGGCTATAAAGCCCCGATGTATATTATACCAAAAAGATCCGAACAAATCAAAGCACAGCCCGTGTAGCGACTGTCAATGCCGTAAGTCGGTTGCCTTTCTAGTCTATAGATAATAAAAAAAGAACATATGAAACAACACATCCTATAATAAAAGGTGTCAAAAGATAAAGCGGACAATAAATTCGCTTAAATGGTGAAGTGTTCGTGACCTAAAGACATCCGTATTTACCAAGATTTAATAGACAGAAGAGGGGACCCACCGAAAGGAGATATTTCCCCTCCTCTGCCAAGTCCACCTTTGATGTTGAGATATAATAATTTTCGTATCTATTTTACAGATAAGAAGAAAAAAAGCTACAACGTATGGTGAGTTCAATAATTAAGTTGAGTAAATACATAAAATGATATCGTTTAGATAGTCCTTTTCCTTCAAAAAGACAAGCCTATTGCCTGTAAAATATAATATTTTCGTTGTTAATAGTTAGTGCCGGTTTTAGCTCTAACAGCGCTTATTTTTATCATGTCTGGGGTCTGAACAGGATTACGTGAGAATGTGTAATTCGTACACCTGCAGCACATAGTTCCGTCCAGCGTTCCTGGGCGGCCGCCAAACCGCGCCCTAAACAAACGCCGACACGGTAGAAAGTAAATTACTATGAACGAATTGAAATAAAATATTTTATTTCTAGTCAAGTTCCCACACAAACGCTGCAACAATGGCCGACACATAGTATTGAAACTGAAGAAATCAAGGGCTATCTCAGATCATTGTGTCGCAATTGTCAATGTGGTGAGTACATTTTGAATTATATGTATAGACTAGCGGACGCCCGCGACTCTGTCCGTGTGTAATTAAAAATACATAATTAGTAGCCTATGTGATCTGCCAGACTATATTCTATATTTATGCCAAATTTCGTCAAGATCCGTTCAGTCGTTCTGAAGATACCTTCAAACAAATATCCATCCATCCATCTAATTATTCGAATTTATAATATTAGTAAGATTAGTAAGAAGTAAGATTTAAGAATTGTCAAATCCACAGATGGAAGAAAGTTTCCCCAATAATCGACTTGTACTAATCATCAGTCCATGTTGTAGGGCAGTCTTTCCCAAAGTGGGCGATAACGCCCCCTTGTAGGCGCTGCAGATCTCAAGTTGCGGGTTATAGTAAATGTTTCGTTTAGAATTCTCCGTTAATATACATATATAGGTCACAATAATTAATTAATTTAATTTGAAGTTATAGTGGTTTTTAAATATGTGAAAATATGGGGGCGCTAAAAAAATATTTATTCTCAAAGTGGGCAGTAGATAAAATAAGTTTGGGAACCACTGTTGTAGGGAGATATATCTCAAACCTCGATAAGCGAGAGGCCAAGAGACCGCGATATATTCCCCGCTATTAGAGGATTCTCTCTAAACAGAGTTTCTCGCTTATAGAAGTCGTACGTTTAAACCGGATCATGACTCTCGCTTATAGAGGTTTTTTGCTTATATACTGTCAGTTAGGCCATAGTCAACCACGCTGGCCAAGTGCGGGTTGGTTGACTTCATACATATCTTTGAATTTCTTCTCAGATATGTGCAGGTTGCATCACGATGTTTTCCTTCACCGTAAGAACGTCGGATAAATGTACATATGTAAATCGAAAAACACATTGGTACATGGCGGGATTCGAACCCAGGACCTGCAGATTGCAAGTCAAGTGTTTGACCCCTGAGCCACCGACGCTCCATATAATGTAAAGTACTTGATAATTAAATTGTTTTTTTCACAGAGAAATCCTATGGAGAATCGCAAACGCAGTAAGTTATGTTTTATTTTTTTATTCTATTCTAGGTTGCATTCAATTTTGACATATATTTAGGTTAGTTTTAACTCGCCAATGCTTACTAAATCTAAAAACCTTTTATAGAAGGAATATCTAGTACCGAAAGAAAGATAAATCTTCTTGTTTAATATATGTATCAATACTTAGAGGTTTTTATGACAACTTTGTTAGGAAGTATACGATTTGTTTTACTATTGTCTTGGCATTAGCAACCCGCAGGCGCAGACGAAGGTGTGGGTGAGTCCTAACAAGAGTAGTGATCTACGCGGTTACTTGCAGACGACGTGGCGGAACTGTCAATGCGGTGAGTAGAGTGTTAACACTTTGAATACCGAAACACATAACAAAACAGAGTTTTTTCAGTTTTTAATATGTTTGTTTATTTTCAGGGAAAATTAAAACAGTAGTTGAAACGATTAACAAAAAGTAAGTTAAATATTAAATAATATCAAACTTACTGGATTTATAATAACAATTATAATTTAACTAATCTTACTTCTAACTAATATTATAAATGTTAATGTTTAGATGGATGGATGGATGTTTGTTTGAAGGTATCTTCTGAACGGCTGAACGGATCACGATGAAATTTGGCACACATATAGAACATAGTCTATAAGAACACACAGGCTACTAATTATGTTTTTTTTTTAAATTACGAGCGGACGGTATCGTTGACGACCGCTAGTTTGTCATAATTATAAAGTTTCTAAAAGAATATAAAATTATTTATATCTTGTATATATGATATTAGTTTTTATTAATTTTACGAAAGGTTCGTATTACGCGCCTTTCTTTAACTATTAAGGTCCGTGTAGACCTAATCCGGAATCGTACGAACTACGTTCGGCAGTCGCTTCAGACAGAGACAAACATAACCGGAATACATAACCTCATTCGTACGATTCCGGAGTATCTGTAAAGGAACCTTTATGGTACTCCTCCAGTGGTACCAGAGTGAATAGCAACTGCATTACTACTGCGCCAGTCATCCAGACATTGTCGACAACTACTGTCGGCGCAGTCGGCATCGACAACAGCGCCATCTCTGTGTGCAGGAACTGCCAATGCAGTATGTGTTTTAACCCTTTTTACATCTAGCGACGTAAATTTTCTTTAATTATAAACTGTAGTAAATAAAATTAACTTTGAAATGAACTTTTATTAACATGATTACCGTAGCAGTTGTGGTTATCAGTGGTTTATCGTGTAGCCAATTTTGTTGTCTATAAACTAAATATGAAATCTTCTCAAGCAATGTTATCGTGTTACAATGGTTTAACAATTTATACTAAGGCTTACAAGCCATTGACAGTTAAATAATAATTATTTAAATGCCACTTTTTTTAAAACAAACGATGTAAAAGTCAATGTAACATTCTCATTTTCAGTAAAGAAAAAACTTGGTCAGAAAAGTAATAACACTCCGTAAGTATAATTTTGTGTTCATATCTTGTTCTTATTATACATTTTATATTACGCTGTATTTATATTATACGTAATAATTTTCTTTTTTAAAGACTGCGTATGAAGAAATCGTACGATCAAACCGAAGCACAACGACGTGCGATTAATTTAAGCGCAATGGATCTACGTCGGTATGAAGATTGTGGTGAGAAAAAAAATTAAATCACCAATAGCCAATGGTACAGTCAGCTACATAAATATGTATACACAAAACTTTAGACCTTCAAGTTAAAAAATACGTATGCACGAATTCGTCAATAACTTGTAATCATGGTCGGAATCGCACGGACGGATGCATGCTGACGAAACCGAAGTCGTATGCAAGTTTTTGTAGTTTTATAAATGTATAAATATTTATGCAGCTGACTATACATGTAGTAATATTGTGGTAGAGCGTCGGTGTAAAAGTATCTTAAAATCATTTAGTAAATTCTTAGATAACAAATTTATTTTTTACAGTTCGGAGTACAACCAGCTACGTAGCACCGACTTTGTAAGTTGCTTTTATATTTATGTTTCTAAATAAAGCTGATATTATGTTGATTGAGTTATTTATTTACAGTAAAGACCAGATTGTACCTGAATCATCTTACGACGATTTAAATGCAGAATATGACACGAGTAAGTAGAACCGAGTATCATCCTGTCCTTCCTTAAAGCAGGTCTACACAATATGTATTTCTTATAGGTCTGAAAATCATCTTATTTTGATTTACCCTATTCACACTAATCGTGGGTTTCTAACAGCATAATCTCTGAATAAAACATATCATCATCCCCGTCTTTCATCTTTGACAAAACAGAGATAACATTTTTTAAACGGGGATTTTGGGCTCGGAAGCCCACGGTTGCATTAGATAGTGATAAAATTACTTGTTATTTTTTTTTACAGAACCAGTTAAAAATAAAACAAGTATAGAAGCATCTACACTGTAAGTATACTCTTTTTTTAAGATCAACTGACGGTCTTGTTTGATTTTTGTAGTAAAAAAATCTAAAAAAAAAAGAAAAAAGCTGTCGTAATAATATTATTCGTATGATTTTACAATTTACGTATTCATTTATTTATCATATTTTTAATATAGTACATTTCATAATTTTACAATATTGTTATTATTTCAGAGTCGAACAGATCGTGAAACCTGAAATACCCGAAATACCGTCAGGTAATTTTTTACTTAATAGATTCACGGTGGGTTTCCGAAACCAAAATCATCGTTTAAAACATATTTTTTTATCTCAGTTTTGTCAGAGATAATGAAGGATGATACGTTTTATACAGAGTTTTTGGTCTCGGAAACCCACGGTTAGTCATGTGTACTTATTGAATGTCTACCAAATTGTTTTTTACGATTGTAAATACATGCAAGAATAGTGACTATGTGATATATATTTGAACTTCTTGAAGTCCGTAAATATAATATTGTTATATTTTCAGTAAATTCTCTTCCATCACTTGATGAACGGATACCGTAAGTAAAATCATGTTTTTTTTTAACAAAACTGTTCATTTATAAACTCTAAAAACTTTATAATTAACAACTTTAATCCATACTTATTTGTATAGATGTTAACACGTTGAGCGCCACGCGTGTTTCTAAGACAATCCCGTTCAGGCCACGAGCGCCGCTTATACGTACTAGTATTAAAGGGCCGGTGTTTCCGATTGCGATACAAAATAGTTTACATTTTGATCGCAAAATAGTGTAAAATTGTATAATTCTCATGTTACACGCTGTCAGTCACCAATGGTTGACGCGGCCTTAACGGAAATTCTAGTGTCAGCCACCGAAAGCTGACGCGACCTAAACGGAAAGTCTAGTGTCAGCTACCGAAGGCTGACGCGGCTTAAACGGAAAGTCTAGTGTCAGCCACCGATGGCTGACGTGGCGCTGAAGGTGTTAAAAAAATATCAAAAAATATTATTAATTTTATGATATTTTATTGTATTGAATACAGGAATCACCTTATCGCTGAATTACAAGAAACAAAGAAAGAACGGAATGTTAAAACCACTGGATGCACCACTGGAATGGAGTTTCAAAGTAAGAATGCGATAACCTTAGGCTGTTAGATATTTGAAAACAACTATACATTATTATAATAACTTGAAATGCGTTAATCTTTTACAGAGATCGACAAATATGTATCAGCAGTAACGAAAATGAGATCTTCGTGAGTAAATTAAATTAATATGACAAATATATTTTAGAAGCTGTCGACCCCGTTCGCAGGAAATTAAAAATCCTTAATTAGTGGTCTATGTGTCCTTCCGGACTATGTTCTACATCTATGCCAAATTTTAGCGACATCCATGCAGCTATTCTGGAGATACCTTCAAAGAAACATGCATTCAAACATTCGTATTTATGGTATTAGTAAAATTGTTTAAACTTTCGTGAGACATTATTATAAAATAATTACAAACGGCTACACTTTTCTAAACTTGTTGGTCTTAACACTAAACTTAATCTACTTGAGTGTGGCCATTATTAATAGGTTTTAAATTATATCTCACTACTAACTGTCGCCCGCAACTCCGTCCGCGCGGAATTAAAAAAACTATTGACCGCTGCGTTATGTTATATAGCCTAAAGCCTTCCTGTATAAATTGACTATCCGACAAATAAATTTTCAAATCGGACCAGTAGTTCTTGAGATTAGCGCGTTTAAACAAACTCTTCCGCTTTATAATATTAGTATAGATAAAAAATTAAAGGTGTAACGTATAAATACAAATAGGTTTTAACCATTTTTACCAAAGATTATTCCATAGTTAAAATATGAATTGTTTCCACCAGATACAACGAATCTAGACATGCGATATTCGTGTCAGATGTGGACACGTGTTGTTCAATAGATGAACTGAAGAGGAACTATTCACGCGGCTGCAACAAGAAGAGTTCATGCCACGGTCCTTGTAAGCCATCGAAAAAAAAAGGAAAGAAATGCGTCGATCGTTCACAGATTTTTCCAGAGAAACTGTCGTGTGGTGGGTTTTTTGGGGAATAATTTTATTAAGTAATAAATAGCTGGTTTTGCTTTTAAAAACCTAATTACTCTACCGGTTTTTTTTAAACGAGTTTGTAAGTTCTTTTGTGATGACCTTGAACCATTGAGGTGACTGACTCAACTATCAACGCGCAATCAAAACTTCTGGGCTTCTGAGCCCAATGTAAATTTCAAGTCTCTAGACTTGAAATTTACATAGAAGTTACTGTTAGCTAGTAAGCGTCCGTCCACTAAGAAAAGATTTTTCGAAATGCATCCCCTTAAGGTCCTAAATGGGGACCAAAAATATGTATGGAGCAATGTTATCCCTTGGGATGAATTTAAAAAAAATTGAGATAAATGCTTGTCAGCACGAATATTTTTTAAAAAGAACAAACAAGTTATAAAGTGTTAAGGTATTTTCAGGAGTGGAATCGAGACGTGAAGAGACTAGTACTAAAAGATTTCCTAGTGACTCGTAAGTATTTTAACCTCAAACGTTCAATCAACATTTATACAAAAAAGGCCTAATTAGTAAAAAAAAATTAATACTGGCTGTACTAGATTTGTAAAAGTTTTTATTTATTTATCAGCCTTTTATCTTTCATATTCTTGGTGTTTTTGTTGTAATTTAAATACTTTAGACGCACTCGCGAACAAGTATATCAGCCTCGGGGCTGTGTGCCCTACAAGCCACCGCCGGGGACGACGAAGGAGACATGCGAACGCGGCAGCTGCTTCCCATCTCCATGCGACAGTGAGAAGAAATGCTGCGCAGACACCAAGCCTGAAAAGTTGCCGAGACGTAAAGGTTATTAGAATTCAGCCCTCTAGCAAACTCAAGAGAAATTCGGGTGGACTGTTAGGCAGGTTATTACGGGAAACAGAATTTATTTGACTTAGAAATATTTTGTTTCAGATTCGGATAGACGCGTGACTGTAAATTCTAAAGTGAAAACGATGTAAGTCAGTCTAATAGAAGTTTCTCTTTTAAAACTACTTGTGTACTCTTCCAATAAATGTATTTTTACAGAGAGCCTCCCAGCCCTTGTCCTACTGAACCTATCATAAAGAAATGTGAGGAAGAAACAACTCAAAGTAAGTTTCTCGATTATTATGCATCAGTTAAAACTTTAGTAACATCTTTGGTGTTGGTGTTTTTATTCCATTCGTGGTCTTTTCTTTTTCTAATTAAACCTCTTTGTTTACAGAAACCAGAGTTATAGAAGTAAAACCTAAAGAATCAATAAAGTCTATTTCACAGTAAGTAATCGTTTTGTGACACATTTTTTGCAATTTTTTATATAAAATATTAGCAGATTTTTGGTGAATTAACCAATTTCTTGTACCATTCCAACTAAGCTCTACGCTAGTGCTAGGATATGGTTTACAACAGTCGTATGACGGGATTCGAACCTCCGACTTCAGGATCGGAAATCTGTACCCTTAACTATGAGGCTATTGACGTTTGAAAAGTTCTCAACTGAATACCAAAATTAACAAAGTTTTGATTTTAACAGAGAATGTGGATGTACTGGGGCACCTCCCACGGCACAAAGGTCGGTGTCAAGGGAAAAACATAAAAAGAAAGTAGATAAATCATCATCAGCACACAGAGTGAAGAAACCGCATACAGACGATTGTAAACCAAAAACTAAACCTATCCCAACACTAAAACCTAAACCATCTTGTGATAAACCATCGAAGCACAATATTAAAAATCTATCAGATACGAAGAAAATATCAACAGACAGAAGGAGAAGAAGGGACGAAGTTAGAGCTAAAATTAATACGTCTTTAAGTGACACCCAAACTTCTCGGGCAAGGCTCCGATCTTCGTCCAACGATAGTCGTATGCGACCACCATCAAGACAAACATCGAAAACAAGAAATAAATCCGCACCGTGTAACTATCGAAAACCAGAAAATGAAAGTAATATAAAAAGTAACACGAAAACTGTACCCTCTAAGGAAACTACACCAACTAATAAACCTTCAGAAGACAAAATGCCTAATAAAGCAAAGTCTGATCCATGTGAACCGAAAGTATGCACTGATGCCAGGAAGATTTCAGCAACAACTCGTGGTAAGATTAATTAGTCGTAGTAAGGGCAAAATTGTCTGGCCTGACTGATTAAATTAAGGTCCACATACATAAGCTATCTTCATGAAAACGAACCGTCAAAATTGGTCCAGCAGTTTCTGAGAATACCTGGAATTAACTAGGATTTGTGGACAGTCAGACTAACTAGATTAAATACACTGACCTCTATAAATGGACTGGGTATAAGACGTGGTGTTTTGTGCCATTCCGATGCCACGCTCTCGCCATTTTGACTCTGATGGTAGCAAAGATGTGAATTGATGTCGAATGAAACAAAAGCTGTAATTTCAAGACAATCGCCTATCCATTTGTAGAGGTCAGAGTAGCTAGCTTAGCTTTTAAACTTCTATCACCTCTGATTTTATTTCGTGTATAGATGTTGCTGTGGATATAAGATGTCCGATCTGTACGTGCGCCACACAATGCCACGGCACGCGGTGTTATCGCAGCACTGATATTATAAATCCAAACTTGAAAGGTAAGTTGTATATGTTGCTGGAACGACACTACGACAATATGCTTTCTATTTTAAGTAATTTTAATTGCGATTAAGTTATTTTTACAATCAATGACGAGACTTACAATTATAAACCAAATTATGTAGAAGACAATAAGTAAGGCTTCTAAGAAGTTTTGATATGACCTTTTTTATATTATAATTTTAACATATCACGTGTTTAAAATTCATAAGAAAATAAAAGCAACAATGTTTGTTTGCATTAAAAATTCAGTAGAAAAAGAAGAAGTGGAAAGCCCAGACAACTCTTTGGATGACGATGCACTATTTAGCGATTATACGAGCGAAGAAATAACAGACACGACATTACAATCGCGCACCGTATGCAGCAGAGTCGCTATAGAATATTGCGACAAAGTAACAAAAATTAAGCATCCTTGCAAAACTTGTTGTAAATCGATTGAAAAAATACGACGCATAAAAAAAGTTAATAAAGCGACATGTACCAAATCAAGAAGATTAAAGGACGTGGGCACAATAACGAAAGCTTGCAAAAGTGATCGAATACAGAGGAGGAGAATTTGCAAGAGAGATAGAGGTATTTGCACTGAAGGGAAATTGGTCACGTTTAAGAGTTGCACGCAAATTATTCCACCTTGTAAGTGAACTTGCAATAAAATAATCACATACAAATGACAACGGACTTATTCCAATTTAAACAATGACAGATATAATACGACAAAAGCGAAACAACATTAGTATCTTATACTATACTCTTTTATTTTATTTATTCTTAGTTTATTTTACAGAAAAAACATACTAATAACTTAATCATTAAATACATTTTGACGTTACTTTTTTAAATAATTAAAAATAAATATTTCATTTCAATTTATTCCTCCCAAGTATATGGCGTGTATGACAAGCAGTCGGCCAGCCGTTAAAAAATAAACTAAAACATCGACGACTGTATATAATTTTACAACGTGTAACTCGATATGATACAAATATATTGCAAAATAACACGAATTAATGGGAAGATGAATTTAAAAAAGTCTAGAAGAAAAAGAAGATATTTGATGCTAAAGCGAAAAGAAGATATTCGAAAACAAAGAAAAAAATTTAATGGGCAAAGATAGAACAACTCCTCGATCATCTTATCAAGAATTAATTTCTAGTGTATTTATAGCGTTAAAGTTTAACAAATAATTAGCTTTAATAACTATAGGTCTTCTATATAAAGGGTACGTAGCAAACGTTAAAAGTAAAAAAGCAATGATCTTACGGTGGTAGAAACTTTGCAGCTTTGTGACCTTTTCCATTTTGTTCAATGAATTCGAATTAAGGTTTATTTTCTTTTTTAACTCAACAAGAAATAATAGTGGTCCAAACTTACCTCCTTGGAGGACGCCATATGTAATTGAGAATAGTTCACTGAATTAGGATTTAGTAACATGAATATTTAATTATAATTATCCTTACACATATTTAGGAAAACAATCTTTATTGTCATAGTTATTAATTATCTGGATAAGGGACAATTAATACAAGCAACTGTGTAAAACGCAATCGAAAAATCATCGAAGCAGGTTCATGAAACTTGGGACTAAAACAAGGCTGTTATAAACCAAATGCTACCAAAAAATGGTATTATTGAAAGAAAAAATATTCTGAATTAAGGCAGAAATGTGCAAATGAAACTATTAGTGCATGTTATAAAATGGAAGAACACTGGACTACTGGAAACAATGTCATGTTATAAAAATGTATACAACACAATATTAAAGATATTTTCCTAGTAATTAAAGTTCAATGGTTATGTCAGTACTGCACTGTCGGTTAATGTTTGAAATTAGAAAAGAACACATGTTTATACAAGAAATAAAACAAAATGTTGTTTCGCTTTTCGTCGTATAATATCTGTCACTTTAGGGTTCCGTATAGTTATTCACGTGTAATTTGTCCGACTGTCTGTCGTAAAGTTAACTATTAAATACCTTAATTCTCTAATCACTACAGGCAGTTCTGACATGACTACGGAACCCTGCGTTTAAAATATTTAATTCACAATTTAAAACAGTAATTTTCTCTATAAGACCTTAATGCATGTAGCCTTTTTCTAAGTATATTTATACCATTGAAGGTAAATTGGATCAATATTTTTCAGGTTGTCATGACATTTTGTCACCTTCGAGATATCTACTAGAGGTAAGTTCCGATTTTACTAATACAAAAGAGATTTTTATATCAGTACTAGCTGTCGACCGCGACTCCGTCCGCGCGGGTTTAAAAATAAATGTTGGCCGATTCTCAGACCTACTCAATATGCTCACAAAATTTTATGAGAATCGGTCAAGCCATTTCGGAGGAGTGTGGGAACGAAAATTGTGTCACGAGAATTTTATATATAAGACTAGCTGTCGCCCGCGACTCCCTCCGCGCGGTATTAAAAATAGACGATGGCCGATTCTCAGACCTACTGAACTACGTTCCATATTTGATCATTTTTAAATGTCATTTTCAGTCTCAAAGACACTACAATGAAATGTTCTCTTCAAAGTACCTCCACACGAATATGTGCCCTGCATTTGTGGTGAGTTGTTTTTTTATATTTTAAATATGGTCTCAAATAATTGACACCTAAACTTTTTCCTACTTGAACTCTTGTCAAATTTGTCTTTTTGTTGCAGTCTCAAAAACAAGGTTTTTGTGCTTCAAAGGTCAAACGAAATTCATTGAGAGGTGCGTCTTAGAATAACTTTGATTTAACTATTTACTATAGTTTGTTTATTTTACTATACTTATATATTATATACGTTCTTTGCAACTACGATTTTTACACAGAGCCGGCGTTAGGGTAGGGTGTGATTAGCCGGACCGCTCAGGGCGATGGACAAAAAGGGGCGCCACTGATCTGCGAATTAAACTCACATAATCTACCAGGGTTATGTGAGCATGTGTAATTCGGAGGCATTACCTGCTATTTAAATTCAATTTATTGTTGTTATTAAAACTGTATTTCCTTAAAATATTTTGAACTAGCTGTTGCCCACGACTCCGTCTGCGCCGAATTAAAAAAACATAATTAGTAGTCTATGTGTTCTTGCAAACTATGTTCTATATGTATGCCAAATTTCATCGAGATCCATCCAGCCGTTTTGGAGATACCTTCAAACATCCATCCATTTATCTAAGCATATGCATTTAGTAAGACTTAGTAAGATTAATGTGGCATAAAATAATTGCAGGCTACAAGGCGAAGAAGCCGGAACATCATTCGTTGCGGCGGCAGGTATTGTTGAATCGATATTTTCGTTGTTTCCTTTCGCAGTGCAGTCCATTGCATAACTAATATTTTGTATTAATCCACCTTTATCTATCACTAGCCGTCGCCCGCGACTCCGCCCGCGCGGAATTAAAAAACAACTTAAGAAACCTATGTGTCCATCCAGACTATATTTTATATGTATGCCAAATTTCATAGAGATCCGTTCGGCCGTTCCGGAGATACCTTTAAACAAACATCCATCCATCCGTCCAAATATTCGCATTTATAATATGAGTAATAGTATATATTATAGTCAGATAGTAAGATTAACTCATTATAACTATAATCAGTAATTCTTCTAAAAACTATAAGTGAATTCTTTATTATTTCAAAGACAAGTCCAAGAGCGAGCGAAGACCGCACTAGATCTGACGACAGCACAAGACCTGCCATTAGGCTTTTGAAAGGAATGAGACGATATAGACTAAGGTAAAGCTAATTTATTGTGGCTTTCTGAGACATAATCTCCGTTTAGTCAAACATGAAAGACAGGGATGACGAAATTTTTTATGCAGACATTTTGGTCCCAGAAACCAACGGCTAGGTATGCTATTTTGGAGTAATTAGTTTCCGGTTTTTAGTTCCATAAACGAAGCTACATGTGGAGACATTTATTAAGTATGCTGTTGAATATATTTCTATCTGATCGAGAAATTGAGTAGTAAAAGATTAGCGTGGTTTGGACATGTTATGCGGAAGAATGGTGATATAAGCAAAAAAGTAATGAGATTGAATGTGGATGGCTACAAAGGTAGAGGAAGACCAACAAAAGTATGGAATGATTGTGTGAATGAGGATATGCGTAGGAAGGGGGGATATGACGGCTGATAGAGATGTTTGGAGGAGTAGTACATACCGTGCCGACCCTCAATAGGAATAAGGGCAGGTTGATGATGTAGAGCAAAGGAGAAAAAGAAAATGGAGGCATTTTCTATGACGCTGTAATGCTTATTCTTAGACCAAAGCGATATAAGAATGTTTTTTTGTTCCATTGACCTAATTTAAATGTTATTTACTAAATCAAAGTTACATTGCATTTGCCATAAAATTGTGTCATTTGTTCTTTTTTCGCTGCGCTTTATAACTTTGTATGAATCAAAAACAATGTTGTTTTAATGTTCGATGTAATCGTGTGGCGAAGCCGCACGGTACATTGGCACGATACGTCGCGTGACCGACATATAGGCAGACAAATTTATTTGACCCGGTGGCTATAACGAACTAAATTACAAAATAGCTCGTTAGCTTATCCAACAATGTCTTTTCGTATCTTGGTCTATATCTCATTGGGCATGTTGGTTTAATTTTTTTCTAAAATAACACACCAAAAACACGTCCCACCGGGCCAGATGTGTATGTAGCACTATATCATACGATATAAATGTACGCTAATGTAAACAATTGTTTTCGCAGAAACGAAGCTAAATTAAACGCTGTGCGGGAACAAAAATGGCAAAGGCATGTTTATGAAAGTCCCACAAACAAAAGTTTAACGGTTTGTTTAATTTTTTAATAAGTTTTTCAATCGGATAGTTGGTCAAAATATTGAGATTAAGAAATAATAAATTATGACCTAAGTTTTTCATAGCCTATACTTACAGAAACCTTTTTATTTCAGAAATCACAACAAAATTTATGTCTACAATACGGTGCTGCCGAAGACAGTAAGTCTATTGTTAATTTTTTGTTCAAATTCCGTTTAAGAATATTTCTCACGCCCAAGCATCACCGCCAACCTTCTTCAGCACCTAAAGATATGGACATTTTGTAGTGAATTTATCCTGCAATGAAATTTAATATTTTCTCTTTGTTTCAGAAAGTAGCAGTTTAGCAGGGCACTGCAATTCTGCGAGTAGTTTTTGATGAATGATTGTTTTTAGTGCTGTTAATTTTGGTGTCTTTACTGGGCGTTGCAAATAAACATGTATTGTTTTGTTTTACTTTGTGTTATCTTTTATCTACCATTAAAGGCTGCCTCTCGAGTGGTATTTCATGACTTAACAGACTACAAATATAGCGACGAAAGATATAAACCATTGGAAATTAAGTTTTACGAATTGGAAGACAATGACATATCATTTTAAAAGGGATAATGAGAATAAAAAGATGAAAATACAACTAGGGACAGATCCACTTGATATTGTAGTTAGGAAACAGAAATTATCAACCTGTGTTAGTTGACTGCTGGACATAGGCCTTGGCCACTGCCATCCCGTGCTATACTCCTCTTTCCACATCCTGCGCCTGCAGTCCTCACTAGGTGTGCGGTCCACATGGAAGCTCTAGGCTAGTAATCCCATCCGTAGGCTTCCTTTAAAATATTCTGATATTTTCAGTATTCTCCCATCTGGTGTTGGTGGATTGACAGATTAAAATAACCGATATTTCTTAAAATGCTTTTTAGTCTGTCCTTATAACAGCAAATAGCAAGGCACATCCCTAGCGTCAAAGTTGTTTTGTTTATGTGTCACTCTGATGTCATTTGCCATTCTACGGATCTGTACATGAACATTTTGCGAAATTATTTAACGCAAAATGTGTGATATAAACGATAATCCAATTAAATTAAGTGTTAAATGGAATGGCAAGGAATTCGATATACCGGAGCTATCGCCATCGGATTCCGTAGCAATGCTGAAGATTGCCATCGAAAATGCCACGGGTGTTCGACCGGAAAGACAAAAACTTCTCAATGTAAAATTTGAAGGTAAATTCTTATTTTATATTAATATATAACACATTCTAGCTATATCTCGCCTATTTTAAAAATTATAAAATTTAATATTATGTTTATTTAATATGAAAAAATACTAAGCCAATAAACTGACTTTCGCAAACATAAAATGTTTCAAAGTTATACCTTTATGCCCAAATTATGTAAAATGCACTAACTAATTAAAAAAACTCAATACTAATAAAGCATTTCAACAAAACCAGTTTCTAAATCATAAAGACGTGTGAATGAGGTTACAGTAAGTCATTTGTTTAATTTCAAATTATTATATTACATACATCTTATGAATCACATTACAGTTTTTTAAAAATACTAAATATTTAAAAATGAAAATTATGTATTACTCTAGAGATTTTCATATTCTTACAATCATTGCCAAATTTTTTTTAGGTAAAGTGGCAAAAGATAATTGCACCTTAGCAGACTTAAATCTAAAGCCAAACTTGAAGATTATGATGATGGGTTCTCTGGAACAAGCTATAGAAGGTGCTCGGACAAAGCCTGATGTTGGAGATGATGTTGTCAATGACTTGGATATTGAAGAGGAAGAAGTTGATGTTGAGAACCAAGAGGTTTGTTACAATATTTTCCTATTTAAAAAATATAACAAAAAAAGTAAAATTATCTTATTAATTTGTTAAGTAGAGAGAATTGATTAAGATTTCAATAAATTTATGCAAGTCATACTGTGGGTTTTTTCTATTGAACAAATTTTTCTTTAACTAGTTGTTAGAGATAGAATCCTGCAGTCAAGAATGATATATGATTTTCAAAACAATACCTAAACCTACCTAAAAGCAAATCTTGCCTTTAAGAAAATCAGAGCAATTTTTCCACAATAAACTCCTGCTAATCAAATCTTTTTTGGAACAAAATTCCTGAATTTATTGCAAAATATTAATGTTAGTCATCTTTGCAACTTTGTCTATGCAGAGTAAAAATTAAAGTAATAATAACTATTTTCAAAATCGGTCAGTATTTTTTGTTTTTATTTAAATCTTTTTTCTTATAATATTAGTAGAGATAAACATAACATTTTGTAAACTATTTCAGATATATTTAGCTAAAATAAACAAGAGAGTTCGAGATTATAAAATAAATTTATTGAATGAACCAAGAGAGGGGAAGAAATTATTAGTTCTTGATATTGACTACACATTGTTTGACCATAGATCTGTTGCTGAGACTGGTATGTATTTGATGTTACTACAAAAACACCCAACATAACAATTTACCTTTAAAAAATTGAGGAGTTTTGTTAAAGAGAACAAGGTTTTTGTAGTTATAATATGGGAGTTGAATTTATTTTTTTAAATTTTTATAACACAATCATTAATTTTTATTTCTTCTTCACTTTCTGTCATAAAATTACTTACGTAGTTTCCACTGACATAACAATCTTACTTATTAAATAAAGTTTCAATATATGTATTCATCATCATCAGCACACTACACATCTGTGCTGAGGGGCTCGTAGCACTCCTTAAGTTAAGGGTGACTAGGTCATAGTCAACTATGCTAGCTAAGTGAGCCTTGACTTTCTTCTCAGATATGTGCAGATTGCATCACTATGTTTTCCTTCACGTTAAGATCATTTGAAAAATGTACATATGTAAATCAGAAATCAAAAAACACATTGGGACTAGGCGGGATTTGCACCCAAAACATGTGGACTGCAAGTCAAGTGCTTAACCTCTCAGCCACCAACGCTCTTTATACTTAAGAAGAGAAATTCTTAATAATTATTTAATATTTGTTCATTCGTAGGCTATGAACTTATGCGACCTTTCTTACATGAATTCCTAACATCGGCTTACGAAGACTATGACATAGTGATATGGTCGGCAACTGGAATGAAGTGGATAGAGGAGAAGATGAGACTGCTCGGAGTATCCACGCATCAGGATTACAAGATTATGTTCTATTTGGATTATTTAGCTATGATTACAGTTCATACAACTAAATATGGTACTATTGATGTAAGTTTTTTTAATTTGTATTTGTACTCTATGGTTTTAGGTGTTGCTAGTTAAATAAATAATAGATTAAATGCCATCTGCCAATATTAATATTATGACAAAATGATATTAAATTTACTGCCACAAAATAAAGATCTAATTTCAAACTGCTTTGTTATTATTGAATCAGATTTATTAATATTATATTTGTTTTGAAATTTATAAGTTTCAAGTTTAAGTCTCTAGCTAATTCGGCAATTAGCCAATAACCTAATTTTTTTTTAATTATTATAATTTCAGGTGAAACCATTAGGAGTAATTTGGGGTAAATATCCACAATATAGTCCAAAGAATACAATAATGTTTGATGACATTCGAAGAAACTTCATCATGAATCCAAAGAGCGGTCTCAAAATCAGACCGTTCAGACAAGCCCATCTAAACAGAGATAGAGATAGGGAATTACTCCATTTATCCACATATCTGAGAGAGATAGCACAATACTGTGATGACTTTGATCAGTTAAACCATAAGAAATGGGAGAAATATAAGCCTGATAGGAATAGGACGCAACATGCGGGTAGTAAGAGAAAAGCCGAAGATAGTGCTCCAAGTACACCGAAAGAATGACGATAGTTCCATAAAACTATCGCCCTCCTATGGTAGGTGGCGCCATCTCGAATCGCCTTATCGCTTAGAAGACTGCAATATTTTTACAAGAATAGTTAATGAGAGCTAAACGCATTAATGTTTGATCGTTAAAAAAATATATTTAGTCAGCCGCTAGTTCAATTTTATAGTCACAAAGTTTATTGAAGTTATTTTATAACAGGGTATTTGTCGTAAATACAACTTTCTTATGGTGAAAGAAAAATCTTGATGCAAAGTTCACATATTGGTGAAGAAATTCATAGATATGTGTGAAGTCAGTCCGCACAGAGCCAATGTAGTTGACTGTGGCATAGACTATACTTATGGTAGGCTCTGAGACCCTCAGTTGCGACATTTATGAACTGACGATCTTTTTTTAATAAATACACATGAAATAGTCATTTTTACCAAACTTTATGCAATAATAATACAAAAATTAGTTTCATCTTATTAATTCCCTAGGATAGTTCTTTCTTAATGTTTCTTTCTCTAAAATAATAAATTCTAATCAACAATGGGAATTAATAAATGACATGCAATCATTTTTAAATACCCTGTTATCAAATAGACAACAATTTAAATATTAAAAAAATATCTTTGATATAAAAACTTGCTTCAAATACTAAATTCAAATTATAACGTCTTTTCAAACTTAAATATTTTTAATAGTTTAATTAATTAGTAATAAGTTTTCACCAAGTAATATAGTCAATACATAGATGCACTTTTTTAATATTTAGTAATACATTGAAATATGACTTAATTTTGCATTATTACCGATACCTTACAGATTTCTTTGAGTCATTAAAATATATTTTCTATAAAAAAACTTTTGATTTTAAACTTTTGCAATAAAAAAAACAAGAAACGCATAGAAATTGAAATAAAAGAAAATCTTATAACATTATTGACGTTGACAGGTGGGCGCTAGTGAGCTGTCATAATTTAGTTTGACTTATGCCCACCGGCTCAGATAAACTCGTCGGTCTATATTTATAAATACTCCATTATAGTAATTAAATCAATCGAAAGTATTTAACAAATGTTTTTAAAATATCATGACAATAATAATGAATATTTTTTTAAAGAACTGCCTTTTCGTTAGACTTTTCATTTTAACTCTGCAGTCTTTTCACAATCTTCGCTCTAACATTTTCAACTTCCAATTAATTAGGCTGAAGAACAAACTTTAAAAAAAATATAAGTAAGGGAATAGGTAAGCATTTAATGCATTGTATTTATTTTTTTAAACTGGTAACATTGTGTCACTTAAAGAAATGCTCTTTGTATATTTAGGAATAATTTTACAGCGATTAAATTAGAATAGAGATATTTATAAATAAATACAATATTTAGAACCAAAACATTTGATTTTTATTTATTTTTATAGCAAATATGTATTATAATTTATTATTCTTTGTATGATCGTATTTCATAAGACCAGAAATATGAGAAAGATATTTCTTACAAAACTTACTATTAACAAAATGACAATGCGTTTAATAATTTCCTGTTTGAATTAAAATTAGCAAAACATATTTTGAAAGTAATTAGGATCCAAATGTAGCACAACATTCACCACAACATTCGAGACAATTTTGACAAACTTCGCAAGTACCATTAAGGCATTCTAAACAACAGTTGTCGTAAAAACAAGCCACAAAACACGTTATAATAACATCCCAAAATTCAGCACATAATGTGCATATATCTAATGTACACAAACAGCATTCATTCGCGTTATTTTCACTTTGCATATTTTGGTCACCATCTTGTTTATTTTCCCGCGCTTTGATAGGTTGACAGGTTATAACTTCGGTTTGAATTTTTCCCGGTTCTGTATCAACTGCACTGGTTAAAGGCACTCGAACACTTTCGTCGACAGAATCGTTTGATGTCATTTTTCGAAACAATTAATTAAATTTTATCTCATTTGAATATTTGTGTAATTATACCGCAGTATACCGTAGCCATATACGTTAGCAAACTCAATGGAGTGGCTTTAAAATCGGTAAACCAACCAAACGTTTGTAGAACGAGTTTAGTGTTACAAAATATCTTATTTTTAGCGCGATGACGTTTCCCGCCCATAGGATTATTGTTTTAATAACATCATGTGATGAATCTACTTTTATTACATGATTGCGCGTAATTTTTTCTTATTATTGAGTCTCTTTTTAACTTTTTATGTTATTTTCTTATCAAAAATTAAACAGTTACTTTTTGTGCACTATTCTACAATGTTATGAAATACAATGTAAGAAAAGTGAAGAAAATATAATTAATCCTGGCAATTAAAGAAATAACTTTAACTGTCTAGTTCTACGTAGCGATCAGCTGCGAACAACACTTGTATTGATTCGAGTGTTTAATTTCCACTGGGGCGACTACGAGTGCTATTGCCCGACTAGTCACTATGTGGAAATAGGCAGTAACAATCACCTTTAATTGATAATGACATTGACACTTCACTGACAGGCAGCAACAGCGAGGGAGTCCAGCGTTTATTTTATTTTTATTTGTGTGTGTATTTATGTGAGTTGGAGTTAGATTCGAGGCCGGAGATAACAAAATGACGCACAAACTGATTAATGCATGCACGAAATGCATTTAAAAATGATTAAGAAAGCATTATTCATTCAAATTTTGTGTTTATCAGTATCGTGTGACGAGTGTGCGAAAGTTTTGCTTTTACGAGAAAGTTAGTTGAAAGTTTGCGATAACGAAGTTTTTGTTAAAAAAAAGTTGTAAATTAAAACAAAAACAACTGAATCGAATTCAATTTAAAAATGACAGACGTTATCACTTCTCAACCAACATTTAACAACACAGTTACTACATTATCCGACGATCCTCCTCGTTACGAAGATGTGATTTCAACACAACCCCATCGTGATGAAAATAATCAAAACATTGACTCAAATGAACAAATCGAAGCCACTAATATAGTTAATAATGAAATTAAAACAGATAATATAAATCCTGAACAAGAGAACGAAGAAGAAAGAAGACGAAACCAGAGACGCGCAGATGATTGTTGCTGTATTTATGTTAGTGATGATTATGATTTCTTCCTTTGCCATATTATTGCAAATTGTTGTATAAATATTGGTAATTGTACTGAATCTTGTTGTGAAAGTTGTGGTGACTGTATACATGATTGTTGTGAATCAAATGATAGCGGTGAGAATGTTGATAGTGGTCAGAATTATGATAGTTGCTGTGTGGGGTGCTGTGATGGTGATAGTAGTGGAAATGATGATTGCTCATGTGATTGCAACTGTTTTGATTGAAACTCAATGTAAAATATTGACTACTAATAAGTTCGATCTCTTAAGATGAGAGAGACAATATATGTTGTATTTTTTTAATGTTTACATATATAAAGGATATTTATACATGTGTAAATTAAGAATATATGATTTTTATTAAGTTAATTTTAATATAATCTGATATTTACATATATCTCACTCAACAAATATGTGAGATTGTGCCAAAATTTAGAAGAATACTCATTATGAAGATTTTTTATTTTATAAGAGAAGGGGGCAAACAAGTGACAGGAACACAGTTATGTTAATTAATGTATCTTTTTGCTGTAATTTTTTTTTACTATGCTTGTCTTTGTGTCTCCACCAATGAAACATTGTTATCTATTGCATTCCTTTAAACAAAGTGGTTGCATAACAAATTTTATAACAGTGAAATCTCATGGTTGTAAAGACTTATAGCTAAATGAAAACCAGTCCATAAATCCACTCATTAGTCAATACTAAGAACATGAAATAAAATAATGATGTTAAGAATAACCACAAAGTTTTCCTTATATTTACATAAGCGACCATATTGTTAAAATTTTGTATTGCTTGATGTTAAATACAAAAAATTGTACAAAATCATAAATCAAATTACATACAAAATAACTGAAAAATTTTTATAAAACATTTATATATTATTCAAATAATTTTACAATTATTAAAAAAGGATACTGTGTTTTTATTTTTTTTTATAATATTTAATTATTTTGCTTCATTTTGATTTTACATTGTGCCAATTTTACAAGACTGTCCTGGAATTTTATAGTTAGTAGTAATTGATGAACAATTTATAAATAATATATATTTATAAATAGTCAAACCTGGCTAAGCTAGAGTCTAAGGTTTGACTGTTTTTACTATTTAAATATCACTAGCTGTATCCCGCGTCTCCGTCCGTGTGGATCTATAAAAAAACTTAATTAGGTGTAGCCCTCCCATCCATCCATCCACATCACATCCATCTAAACATTCGCATTTATAATATTAGTAAGTTAAATAAAAAGCAGCTCTTCAAGGCATAAATTTGAAAAAATAAATCATAAAATGAATAAATAGTATCCTATGTCCATCTCCTGGCTCTAAGCTACCTCCTCACCAATTTTCAGCCATTTCAGTAAAGTCGTTCTTGAGTTATAAATAGTGTAACTAACATGACTTTATTTTATATATATATATATATAGTTTACACCATACTCTTAAGTGTCTTTTATTAGCGTTTATTGAAATAATAGTAGTTTTATACGTCTGTGGTGACTTTTATGGATGGAAAATTCCCAAATAGATATAAGATTTAATATTCTTGCTCTATAAAATGATTCACTTAACATTATGGTCATTGCAATGATTATTAAACAGTATTCTATCAACTTTTATACTTACGACTAGTGTTGTATTTATATAAACGATTCGATACTATTAGATTAGTGCTTGTCGAGAGGGCTCTGTATTCGTACGAAAAAAAATTGCACTGGATTTTTTTTTTTGTAAATCCCTCTTTGACATGTAATTTAAATTTTACCAATAAATATTGTTTGGTACGTTTTACATAATTTTTTATAAAAAAAAATCTGCAAAAAAAATCATTAAAATGCCCTCAAATGTAGTGACAAGCCAACCTATATCTAATCAATCGTTAAATACAATATCTAAGGTAAATCCTTTTAAAAATAATTCAACACCTCAATGTATCGAATCAGTGCATGATATCGACGAAATCGAAAATACTCAATTAAATTCGATTAAAGAAGATGAAGAAAAAAATATTAATGAAGATGCAAGTGATAGTTTTTTATTTCGATTTATTTCGAAATGTTGTCAAATTTGCTGTTGTAGTTGTTGTGATAATTGTCAATGTGATTGTGTATGTTTATATCATGATTGTTGTAAATGCAGTAGTATAACAAATAATGATAGCTGTTGTAAATGCGATTGTCTTTGTTATAAAAGCACACGAAAATATTAAAACAACTCAATATTTTACAAAAATGAAAAACCGAAATTTACGTATGCAATTGTAAAATTATATTTTTGTATTCATTTTTTTTATTATGTTATACTTAACACGTTGCGCGCTACGCGTATTTCTAAGACAATTCCGTTCAGGCCACGAGCGCCGCTTATACGCATTGGTATTAAAGGGCCCCGTGTTTCCGATCGCAGTATAAAATAGTTTACATTTTTAACATTATACCTATAGGCCTTCAACACGTTACGCGCCAAGTCTGTTTTGTTTTTCTTACCGCTTAGCCTGCTCAGATAAATTTTCTTCGAAATGGATTCGATGTCGTTGTTTTTCTTGCGACAAATCAGTTCATTACAGTCAAATGACACTGAGCGTCAAACATCCTAAACAGAAAATCTAGTATCATCCACCGATGGCTGACGCGGCCTAAACGGAAAGTCTAGTGTCAGCCACCGATGGTTGACGCGGCCTTAACGGAAATTTTAGTGTCAGCCACCGATGGCTGACGCGGCCTAAACGCTCGCTCAACGTGTTAAGTAATTCTTATAACGAAAGTTATATACAATTGTTATATACCTGATTGTCATATAACATATTTCCAAATAAAAACATTTTTTTAACATTTTATCTTTTATTCACATCGATCACAATACATAAAATGACTAGACAGACGGACACATTAATAGTTAAAATAGTTCAAGCGTGATATAGACTTAGATATAATTTAACAAGATTTAAATAAGGACCAAGTTTTTTGACCCATATCTATAGTGCGACAAGCTTATCTGGCCGGGTGGACACTATCACGTTTAGTACTGTAAAAAAAAATACCTAGATAGGCACAGAAAATATCAAAAAACACAGCGTAAAGTACGACAAGGATCTTGTTACAGTATTTTTTAACATTGCCAAGGGGCGCTAGTGAGCAATAACTTATGTCCACCGGGTCACATAATTTTATCTATTTTCTACCGATATTTGTGTCAAAATATCGGCAAAATACTCGAATAGAACCTTAAGAAAACATTTAATTTAAATATAATATAAACCAGTAACTTTAAGACATCATAGAAAAAATTTAAAAAGCGCGAATTACAATAGAAATCTTTAAAATTATGAGTATTTTTTTTTTAAATAAATTTTACCTTAATGGAATCGATAGACATTGCATAAATTATGAAACCTTAAAGTAATTTGAACTGAAAAAAAAACTAAATTAAAAATCTTTATAAAATATATCTCCTACATTAAAAAATGTATGTCGGTGGCTCAGTGGTCAAGCACTTGACTTGCAATCTGCAGGTCCTGGGTTCGAATCACGCCATGTACCAATGAGTTTTTCGATTTCCGATTTACATATGTACATTTATCCGACGTTCTTACGATAAAGGAAAACATCGTGATGCTGCACATATCTGAGAAGTAGTTCAAAGATATGTGTGAAGTCAACCAACACGCACTTGGTCTGCGTGGTTGACTATGGCCTAATCACCCTTAACTTAGGGTAGGCTCCGAGCCCCTCTGTGGGGACGTATAGTGAGCTGATGATGATGTGACATTAAAAAAAATATTGATAAGATGAAGATTGAAGAAATGACTAGGAAAAACAACTTACGTAACATTTTTATGACTATCATTTGCATTGATAATATAATTAACTGACTCATCATTTTATTGCGCAATATAATATTGAAGTCATCATTTAATTGAAGCATAAAACATTTATCAACGATATGTTAGAATATATAAAACTATTTAATTACCAGAAAAAATCATGTAACGTGAAATACATATAAGACCTTAAATATGTAGTCTATTTATAACTAAAATAACATCCTGCATAATCATCATCAAAAAGAAAATACTACGAGTCATGTTATTAACAAAAATAGCTAAGCCAATGCGGGGAGTAGTGTGCAGGAAGTATGTCACTGCGGTTTTTTTTAAATTTTATTAAATATCAATAAAGATTAGTACTGGCAACATGTAACTTTATATTTTTTCTGGTAATTAAAAATTAATAATATTATACTTTATTCATATAAATAATATCAGCATGTATATGGTGTTTATCTGAATTCTAAAACCATGGACAAAGTTTAAGGTTTTTGTGTGTTTTTAGCTTACAGGATGATTTATTTCATTAAAGTGCAACAAATAGTTAACATGTAAATTTCATTTAAGATTAATAATTAATTAAATTAGCTTATAATAAAGATATAACGAGAATACATAGAAATTGAAATTAACAATAAAGTGTAAAAGAGAAGTGATTATTGAAAAGTAAATATTTAATATATAAACATACAAAAATTACATAATATGTGTATAATATATAACGTTTAAAAACACCAATAACTTTTTGGCAAATACATTAAAATGCACGCACTATACACCTTAAAGTTATTCTAATTTAAACACACCCAAATACATATAGATTGTCTTTAAAAATCCTATATAATATGTATATATTATTACACATTATGTAATATATTTAACCGGATTAATTGCAGAATCGCAGACTAATCCAAATACACTTTCAATTACATTGTAAAAATTCGAACGCAAAAAAAAACATTCGACTCAATAAATTCTTGACGTTCCTAACAATTACCCGTTTATTAAGAATCAAATTATTAATTAATAATTTAATATAACTAAGCTTAATTAAGGAAGATTGATAAATTATATTGCTTTGTAATATTTTTAAAATTTATCATTATAAAAAAATATTTAAAAAACTAACTATTTTAATGGAATGAAACTATTATTATTAAATAGTTGCATATTTTAATGAAATTATTTTTTTTAATTACTTTTCTTTTTAACGTGGCTATTTCTTTGAAGCTATCTTAGTTGGCAAGATGAGCATTTACAATATAAAATAAATAATAACAAAATAATCTATAAAATTATGTGAAATTATGTTAAAGTGAATTTAAATTAAATACATTTTCCTAACATTATTATAATTAGCGTTAATTTAATTTTAATTTAATTTATAATTAAAATGTAATGACAAAAAATATTATTATTAATATATTCGATTTATTTCTAACTTTTAATAAAACGATATTTTAATTATTTTTAATTAAAATAATGAGTATTTTTACGCGGAATTTTTAATATTATCTGAGTATTAATGTATAACATAATCTAAACTAAGCACTTTATTTAATTTATTTCTAGAACGCATAATTTTTTAAATATTTTTTTTTCCTATTGCATTTTTTGACTAGTTGTTTAAAGGGCGGATTTTATAATTTCAATAGCTAGGCAGTTTCACGGTGTTAAAAAAAATCGATTATTTTTGTTTATGAATATAGAAAAATATGTTTTTACTGCATGAAATTAGTCTTTTTTATAGCAACTCGGTTTAAAATATCTAGCTGTTACTATATTATATGTAAAATGCGGACACGGACGCGTGAAATGCTATTCATACAATGTTGTTTTTTTATATTAATTTCTCTATTTTAGATCATTTTAAATATCGATAAGAGCCTTGAATATATTCATAATGTAGTTAATGAAAGGGCTCGAAAAGAGAACTATAGATGTATTCAAATTCTATGGAAATGAGAAATCACAACAAACATTTTACCTATAAGGCTGTAATCACTTTTTAAAAACAGATTTTTTATCATCAATATAAACACTACAGTACACGTGTATTTGCCCGCGTCGGATTTTAGTTTGTTTTGTATGATTCGCCCACATCGAAAGACGGCATTTATCGATAAGCAATCCATTGCGTGCTGTGTGTCCGGTGTGTCCGGGGTGGGCTAATGTACGCTTACCTTTAAACATTTCAAATGTCAGTGACACGTGTTATAATTTCTCATTTCCATTATTCGAATATGTAAATGATATGACATGATAGGCTATTTTAATTCTAAATATTTTTCGACAATAGCCATAAATATCGCTATATTTGAACAATTAACTTTTATCACTATCCTATAAAATCGTACACTAAACCAGGGGTAGTAAACCAATGGCACGATTCATTATGCAGTGCGAAAAAATAAAATTGGTAAAAAATGTTCACAATAACCACAAAGTCAAAATTGTTTGATGGTTTTTTTTTAGGTAAATGTTCGTCACCCCTGGATTAAACTATCGAGTAATTTGGCTAATATTTTTTATATTTCGAATAATTTTAATTAAATTCCACCATTATGCAAATACGAACTATAATTTTTTTTCTGTTTCTGAACTGAAATCTCTATATTTTTTGTTTGGTATATAAATAATTATTATTTTATTTTAATATAAATACGGTCTACAGCACAAGAAGCGACATATATATGTTACTATATAATTATATGTTAATAAATATATTTGGATATGTTAAATTAAAAACATATTTTGGATGGCATCAAAGAATACTATTGGTAACTAACATAAATGAATTATACCAATCGCCTTTAAGACTATTATTGTTGTTAGATGGTAACACTGATTTTAAAAAGATGAAATTGTCTTTGCTTATTTAATCGCATCTTTCGAGCATTAATTTTCTACCAAATAAAGGGCTTTTACTTTTAATTTCTTATGTATTATTGGTGTTATTTGTATTTTTCATGTGAATTTTGTTGGCAGATGCTCTTTTATTAACTATCAAGTTGACAGCTGTCAGATTGACAGCTATAGTGATGCGCCGATAATTTTTTTACGGTTAATTTTTATTTATCACATTATCGGAACTTTCATTTCAATATGCAATACCTAAAAAGTATTCATATGTCAGTTTCTTTAAAAATATTACACGGGCCGTCCATATTGAAATGAATATACCTCGAGTTTGGTGAATCCACCGCGTCTTGAGTTTGATCTTCCGTCTTCGCGTGTTTTGGTGAATTTTCTGAATGCAATTCTTGACGGAAATTACCTGAGAATATGTAATATTGCGTAAAATTAGTTAACAGTGTTAAATATAAAAAAATAAAGCTTCATACTTATATTTACAAAGTTAATTAGTTTGATTGATTGAAAATAACACAAAACATACTCACAAGCAAAGCGGCAATTCGAGGCGATAACAAAATGGAACTGGCTGCAATACATGTTAAAATCAATAAAAAAAAATTAAGGATCAACAAAAAAACTAAAAAAAACTGGATTTTTTTATTTACATCACTTCAAAACGAGCAAATAAAAGCACAAACTAGTACTACTCTATTTAATTTTGATTGATTACTTTGGTAGGGATTTTTTAATCGCAACAAAAAATCTAGAAGCTTGGCAAAGCGACAAAATAAAAAAAAACTAAAGTGTATAACATTTATTTTGGATGTCTGTAGCACCATACATTTCTTATTTTAATACAAAACACCATTTAAGTGCGTTTAGGTAACACGAACATGGACTTTGGATTTTTTTGTCACTTTAAAAAATAAATTCTTAATTTAAGAAAAGATAGCAATTATAAAATAGAAAAAAGATAAGTAAAGGGAAAAATATATGAAAGATTGTAATAAAAAAATCTATCAATCTAAAAACACAAAAAATGGACTTTAAAAACTAGAAAATAATAATAAAGACTAATATAAGAATTGTAAAATGTCAAAAACTACCCAATATTGAGTTTATTAAACGAAAAAAAAAACAATTTGATATACTTGTCGACAGATTCTTTGAAATAAGTAACAAAATATCCAAAATCCATATTTCAAGGTACAATTCATTATAAAGCTATGGGTTTCCATTGCTCAAACACTTGTATACAACATGTTATTTCCGAAGGCAGAAAACATCAACACACGCGTTTCAGCAATGAAATTGCAAGGTATAGTAAACAACAGTCTTAAACAAAACAACAGTGCATTTATGAGACCAAAATCCCCGTTTAAAATGAATGGTCATCACTATTGTCCAAGGGAATGACGGATGACGATATTATTTAAATAGAAAATTTGGTCTCAGAAACTCACGGTAAGAGCATATCTAAGATTAACTTCATTTGGATACTTAAGCGTTCTGATCATTGACAAAAAAATGATTGTTCAATTTTCTTTTATATACGTATACTTATATATGTACGTATTTATATAAGTATAATACTGTTATTATACTTTAAAATCAATTTAAAATATCGATTACATTTATCGACATAATTGTCAAATCGATAAAAAAATCTATGTCATAAAATGTTTGTAACCTCTGATTTATTTCAATTTTTGACTTCAAAATAGCGGATGTTCTCAAGTAGTCTGTATTTTCTTAAATCTTAGTAACATTATAAATGCGCATGTTTGGATGGATGGATGTTTATTTGAAGGTATCTCCGAAACGACTCAACGGATCTTGATGAAATTTTGCACAGATGTAGAACATAGTCTGGAAGAACACATACGCTACTTTTTAAGTTTTTTTTTATTTAGATCGGACGGAGTCGTGGGTGAAAGCTAGTGTTTTATACAATTAATTATTGTGAATTATAAATTTATTTTTATTTGTTCGTAATGTAATAAGTAACATAGAATTATCATTTTAATGAAATGTCAAAACACCCAATAAAAAATTGGGTATGTTTGAGCAGAACTAAGACTAGAATTATTATAAAAATTATTTGGCATAAAAATTTCTTAAGCACCATTATTTATTATCTATACAAATCTTATTATCTATGAGGAATCCCCTCACTATGACCATAGATTATATTGCATCATAATTTGCAGTTACCTGCGGACTAGTTGCCATATTAAAATATGACAGATCAAAAATATTTACAACTAATTATAATAGATTAAGTTTTCATTAGTTAAAAAAAAAATGCATGCTTTTAAGTAATACGACAATCATGCTTAATACTTAGTTTTAAACTTATCGTCATTAAGTTATGTTAATATCACTTTAAGTTTTTAATACTTAAAGTGACAATTAACATAACTTAGATATTGTATGGTAAAAATTTACCATTTGTTCGTTTAATACAATTAAGTCTTAAATATACACTATAAAAAAAATGCATTCACATTCCTCCAAAATTAAAAAGTCAAAATATTTTTAATCTATGAGAAGTCATCTGTCAAATTATAGTCTATGTCAATGCATTTGACATATTTAAATTTGTTTTTAACTGTGGAGGAAGGAAATAGTGCTGCGACATCGATATATCGATATTAAGTGCAACATTTACTAAAGCCACTACAACGACAATCGACTTTGCGCGCCCGTCTCCTACAAAAGCCGTAACATTTCAACGCCAAACAACACAAGCCCCCTTTCTTACTGGCCTCAGATTTACATGATTCCCTACTATCCAATCTCTCTAATGGTGGTACATCATTTAACAACATATCTAACCGACTCTTCAACTGTGTAGGGGATACACTACGATCTCTACTAAGTTTAGTAGTCGATTTTATTTCTAAATTCGTACCTAAAACATCGATAATTTCATTAGCCAAATCATCAGAGCCTGTTGAATTTTCCGCATTCGGTGTATGCGAGTCAACACTTTCTGGTGTATAAGGATATAGACATTGCGTAGGGCTGAGTAATGATGTATCGATATCGTTAACAAATATACCATCGTTTGAGTCAACACTAGTGATTTCAACGTATGGTATAATTTTATCTGTTAAAGAACTGGTTCTGGTACGCTTTGGTACATCTGTATCTGCGTGTATTTCGTATGAATAGATAGTTTTCTTGGCATATATATCTGGGTCTGTTGGCAGACGGGCGAGGCGGGGCGGGGGCTGGGGCGAGCGGGGCGGGGGCGTGGGGCCGGGGCCGGGGGCGGGGGCGGGGCAGAACGCGCAAGGCCGGGGGCATCTACTCTCTACCGTACCTCTGTCACTCTGCAGCATCACGCGTAAGTAGATCGGCTGTTGAACAAAATTACACTTATCAATTACTTTTTATAAAGAAAAAGCTTTAACATTTTTTTTTTCATTTTAGATAGTAAAGCTGCAGAAATCTTATAGTTATACATACTATATATCATTTTGAGTTACTATAAATTACCCAGTGGTTACCATGATGTTACTATGCGTTACTATCAGTTACTATGCGATACCTTGCAGTTACCATTAGTGTTTATTTTATATTATAAGGTGGTATACGAGCAAGAGAGTACCTGAATACACCGAAAAAGCGAAGCAACTACTGTCCATAGACATCCAGACAATTGTAGATGCGTTACTTCCTTTTTATCGAAAGAGACGGACGCATAGAAAGATATTTCTCCTTCCTATGCCTCTCTACCTCCACTTTAAGGGAGGACTAAAATTAGTCCTAAGGCATGCAGACGCGTGTATTCTGTGTTTGTGATGTTTTACGTAGAAACCAACAATCAAGATGAGTGTGCGTTTCGGAGGATTCATTTAACTCCTTTTTCCCTTCTCACCCTTTTCTTGTAAGGAAAGGTTACCTTGTGGTCCCCCATGCAGGCAGCATCCCCGATGACACCGTAGTCAGTGCGGCGTCGTGCTGTGACGTCAGCGAGCCGGCGCAGTTCTCCCTCACACTTGGGCGAGCCCTCAGACTGGTTGCGAACCAAACGCCGACGGTTCGGCGAACCTTCCGAATCTGAACCACTGTTTAGAGAGAGTTTTTTTTAATATAAAACATACACATAGCACGAGGGAGTAAATTAAAAACCTATATCGATTTTAAGTATTACATTTTGGTAAATAAGAAAAAATATATTTGGTACACACAATGTATTTGCTTTGCTGGATACGAGATTTTATTTATAATTTT
Source organism: Papilio xuthus (assembly GCF_000836235.2). Classification (NCBI taxonomy): domain Eukaryota; kingdom Metazoa; phylum Arthropoda; class Insecta; order Lepidoptera; family Papilionidae; genus Papilio; species Papilio xuthus. The sequence continues at coordinate 3,509,442 of NW_013530893.1, read as the reverse complement.
TCCCTGGCTATGTCTGTCCGTCTGGAAGGCCGCATTTGTTCCGGGTAATCCGGGTAATAAAAATTTGACGGGACTGCAAGATAGTTGATGCCGCGAGCAATTTATAGTCTACTTTTCTTATAATTTTTGTGCTGACGAATCCACGGGTAACTGTTAATTTTTATAATATTATAAATGCGAATGTTTACAGCAATGGATGGATGTATGTTAGAAGGTATGTCCGGAACTCAACGGATCTTGATTAAATTTGGCACAGATGTAGAACATAGCCTGAATATACACATAGGCTACTTATTAACTTTTTTTTAATTCCACGCGAATGCAGTCGCGGAGAATACGACAGCTCGTATATCGTATATGTATAACATTAGCTGTTTAGCGCGAATCCGTCCGCGCAGAATTAAAAAACTGAATTAGTAGCCTACATAGGCTACTAATTCAGTTTAGAATACAGATTCATATAGAATACATATTCTGACTATGTTTTACATCTGTGCCAAACTTCATAGAGATCTTTTCAGCTGGTTCTAGAGATGCCTTCATCCATCCATCCATCCAAACATTGACATTTATAATATTAGTAGGATATTGTAAAACAGACCGTGCATTGAGGGCGTGTTGTATACTGGTGGGGTCAGCAATGCTCTTCCTGCTGACAGCAATGCCGGGCACACACAGCGCCTCCAGGTCCGCCACACTGCCCTTCTTCTCCAGCACCTTGCCGGGACTCACCTGGAAAATGCAATAATTCATTGTTATTTCTCTTTATCACAATGTTTATGAAATGAGTATGTGTCACGGCCGACAGCTAGTTTTTATATATTATAATACTAGCTATCGCCTGCGACTCCGTCCGCGCGGAATTCTTCTGGCTACTATATCTTATCTACATATGTAAAAAGTTGTGTTGGCATTTATAATATTAGTAAGTTAAATAAAAAGCAGCTCTTCAAGGCATAAATTTGAAAAAAAATTGAATAAATAGTATTCTATGTCCGACTCCTGGCTCTCAGCTACCTCCTCACCAATCGGTCATATCGGTAAAGCCGTTCTTGAGTTATAAATAGTGTAACTAACACGACTTTCTTTTATATAAATATATAATTTGAGAAAAGAGGAAGCGGCCTACGTGTAATCGACAGAGGAGGGGACGCACAGAAAGATAATGTTTCCGTTTACCATGTGTACCTCCTCCGTCAAATCCACTTCTTGCCTTCCTTTCTTAATATAGAAACGGGTTGGAATGGTAAAGAGAACTAATCAGACTGTACGCGGAATTGCTTCCACTTGATCCCTCTTCTATGTAGTCGTGTTGTACTTAGCGAGCTGGATTTATGTATGGATTGTATGGATTAAAATATAAGCTCACTTGATGATTCTGTGAAGCGGGTGAGTTGGATCTCGCAGGACTGCTATCAGAAGATGACATCCTGCTGTTACTGTCCGTTGAGTCTGTTACTGATTTCCTGAAAATTATATAACAATTACTAGCTGTCGCCCGCGACTCCGTCCGCGCTGGATTAAAAATAGATGTTGGCTGATTCTCAGACCTACTAAATATGCTCACAAAATTTCATGAGAATCGGTCAAGCAGTTTCGGAGGAGTATGGGAACGAAAGTGACACGAGAATTTTATATATAAGATTATATACAAATGTTTCTATCTAGTGGAATATTTTATCACTTTTTTTTAATTGTTCTATGAAAATTGTGTCTATCGTGAAATAATTTCGGATTTGGATTGGATCGAATTATAAGTAATATATGAAATTTGTATATAGAAAAATGATGAAGAATTAAAATCGTTTGATGCGGAATTTTATAAAACTAACTTTTTTTATAATATATCACAAGGTGGCAAACGAGCGAGCGGCCACCTGAAATCGCTGAAATAGCGAAGTGGCCGTTGCCCATAGACATACCCAATTGCATATACGTTGCCTACTTTTAATCGACGGAGGAGAGGATGCACAGAAAGAAAATATCTTCCCTTTCCATGCATCGGAAAGTCCACTTTTACTTCCCGTCGTTTCCTTATAAGAAAAAGGATGGTAAGGGAAAGAGGACTAAATTAGGCCTCCAGGACGCACACTCATCAGACTGTACTTGGAATAGCTTCCACTTGACGCCTGTCTTCTGTATGGTCGTGGTATTTCACCGGGCGAGCCGGGACAATTTGTGCGAACATGTTAAAGCGGGCTCTACCACTGTTAACTTTTATAGCTACAGTAGATTACTAAAATTTTCGCGTGACGGAGACCTAATTTTCCTTTCCATCTTTGTCTAATAAGGAAATCATGAGAAGGGAAAGTGGATTTATCCTTTGTTGATTAGGTAGCAATAGTCGTTTCGCTATTTTGGCGAATTCAAAGTATAAAAAAGTGAACTGTACAGACCTGGAAGAATGCAGATGTCGGGAGTCTCCAGGTCTGGCGTCAGAGTGCTGCACCAGCAGACGTGCAGACTGAGACAGCAGCACGCGGTCACACCACGCCGGACATCTGGAAATACAAACATACATATATATTATACTAGCTGTCGCCATCGACTCCGTCTGCGAGGTATTAAAAACTATATTAGCAGCCTATGTGTTCTTTCAGATTGTATGCTACATTTATGCCAAATTGCATCCATGCTGCCGTTCTGGATCCTTCTAACCAACATCCATCCATCCATCCATATAATATTACTAAGATAAATATCTAATCTGTTGGACTATTTTTGTGGTAAATTTCTTAGTGTTGTCATTTACAATACAAATTGACGTTACAAAAGTTGATTCTAAAATACGTCAAACTTTTATGAAACACTACATCTATCTTACTAATATTATAAATGCGAATGTTTGGATGGATGTTTGTTATAAAAGTATCTTTACAATGGATGGATGGTATGGATCACACTGATATTGGGCATATATATAAAACATAGTCTAAAACACAGTATAGCACAGTGGTTCCCAAACTTATTTTGTCTACTGCCCACTTTGAGAATAAACATTTTTTTATCGCCCCCATATTTTCATATATTTAAAAACCATTATAACTTCAAATTAAATTAATTAATTATTGTGACCTATATATGTATATTAACGGAGAATTCTAAACGAAACTTTTACTATAACCCGCAACTTGAGACCTGCAGCGCCCACAAGGGGGCGTTATCGCCCACTTTGGAAAATACTGGTGTAGATGCTTAATAAACACTGCTTAATAAAGTTTTTTTTCTAATTCCTTGCGGACGGGTAGTTAACAATAAATAAAAATAGAATAATGTGAATCACCTTGTCTTCATATAATGTGTGGGTAGTTGTACATTTTCTTCGAAAGGATAACTTGGCGGGAACTTGACCGGGAACTCGAACAGATGTGGCCGCAGCGCCTCCAGCTCTCGGTCGAAACGTTGCAGCTGTCAAAAGATAACATAAAAAAGGTAAAGATAGGAAACAAAAAGATAAGAAAGAAGAGTCTACTGTGAAGTAGACAAAGATTAAACAGAGAAATAGAACTATTTGATATATATTTTTTGCAATAGGAATACGGAAATTTTAATCTTTGTCTTCTTTTCGTTTGTGAAACCATTGATCAAATTATTTCTGACCTAAAAAACAGTTTTAACTAAAAAAAAGTTAAAAAAATTGTTTTAATGAAACTATGATTTATTTATTCCCTTTCTTTCTTCTAATTGTTTTGCAAAATTTTGAATTTTATTTCGACTAAATAAATTTAGATCCTTTATACACAAGGCGACGTAAATCTATGATATCCGGCGATTTCAGTAGCTAAGCGACTTGAGCAATACAATGTTATAGAGGTACACAGTATGCGTTATCGACATTTATATCTGTCATCGTCAAAGACAGTCACTCGCAACCTATTTGTCAAGATGGCAGAGCGAAAAGTCGCGGCGACTTTCAAGATGGCGGAGCAAGTCTTGGCTAACATATAGTCGCTACGCTTCTACTAAATAGACGACTCGAATTGACAATTCAAAGTTGTGTAATTTACGTTGCCTTATGTACGAAGGGTCTTCTAGAACATTCTAGACTAACCCATGGTTCCCTGAATATCTTCTGATGGTCTACATGTGAGAACTCCTTCTTGCCAATGGTAAGGACGAGGCGATCATTCTCTCTCGCTTTGTACTGCATCTTGGCGGACTCCGCGCTGTTGCCGTGTTGTAGACGGCATGCTGTCAATTCTTCTGTCATTTTCTAGAACGTTCTTTATATTTGAGGTTCTTTTTAGCTTGCATTTAAATAGAATACTTAAATCTAACTAACATTATAAATGCAAATGTTTAGATGGATGGATGTTTGTTTAAATGTACCTCCGGAATGATTCAAAAGATCTCGCTGAAATTTAACATAGACGTAGAACATAGTCTGGATGAACACATAGACTACTAATTAAGTTTTTTATTACAGCGCAGATAGAGTCGCAGGCGACAGCTAGTAATATTGTTAATGCGAATGTTTAGATGGATAGTTATTTATCTATCTATCTCGCAACAGTCAGCGCAGAAGAAAGTAGCCGACAATATGTCCGCATGCATCAGCTCATCTACCTTCCCGTCAAAATTCCAGCTATATCAGAGATTACCTACAGACAGACAGACATATTTTTTTGTTATCAGATTCAAATATATAACGTACCAACGAAATACGATTTTCGATATTCATACAGACACTCATAATAATTTTACTAATATATATTAATTACCTTAACAACAGCGCCTGTGTCAGTCCTAAAGTTGAAGTCTCCGAAGATAAAGTATGGGGCGGAGTTTGCGTCCGCGTGCAGATGACGTAACGTGTGACGTAACGCGCGACGACGACTTCGGCAGTATACCTAAAGTACAACGTTACTGTTACCTTGTGGTAACTCTGACACACAGAATAAATTGAAACACAGAAAGGATGAAACAAAGGAAATTTGTTGAACAAAGTGTATTTCAGTGTTGGTATTAGTCGTCATAGACCAGGGGTGGCGAACCTATGGCACGCGACATTTTTTGGATTAATCACTAATCACTATACACTATGAAAAAGGTACTAAAAAGTCAAGTATTATACAAAAACTAATATCTGCGCTACAAAATGTCATAATAATCAAAACGATTTTTTTTCATGGTATATCTATGACCTTATTAAACATTTTTGCAGAACGTTGATATGTACATGTTTGCTACCCCTGACATAGACGGATTTATATCGAATAAGTGAGATAATAAACCTGAAACTGACAAGCATGGATGCATAGATATATGAATGTGACATTATAAGTTAGAATCCTTTGTCGCGAATGGCGCGCTTTCGTTACAAAGTCAACTGTCAGAATGATTAGTGATGGGACATAAAAGTTGACATTTAAGTAAGGCTAGTGTTGTGGCAGTACACCGGCACAGTGTCGGATTTTCTTCCTAACAGTACAAGTTTGCTACCTCTCACACAAACGGACTTAAATCGAACAAATTTGTGAGATAAAACCCTGAAACTTTAGAGCATGGTTGCATAGACGTATGAATGTGTAAGAAACGTACTCTCTACCTAAGTAAGGACAGAGTTAAAAATGCCTAATGATTAAGGGTGTGACTTTGTTCCTATTTACGCATGTTAAGTGATCCAAGTATGTGTAATGTAAAAAATAATTCGAATACCGCTCTGTTTCAATTGAATCTATTTGATATTTTTGAGGTTTGCAAGATATTAACTTACCGATGGGAAGGGCTCCATAGCTACCAGATTAGATGCGTCATGGAACAAATGTATGTTGACAAATTCAACCGCAGTGCCGCGCAGCAACCAGCGCGTGCGCAGGAATCCTTTGCGCGACCATTTGCACTGCGAATTTAAGAATCGAAAATAATTATTTGTTTATTAAAAAAAATTGTCTCTCTCTTCTCTTTCCCTTCCCACCCTTGTTCTTGTAAGGAAAGGATGGGAAGTGAAAGTGGACTTTCCAGATGAGACGATGCATGGGAAGGGAAAATATTTTCTCATATGTGCATCCTCTCCTCCGTTGATTAATGGTAGGCATCGCATATGCAATTGCATATGCCAATGGGCAACGGTCGCTCCGCTATTTAAGCGATTGGAGGTGGCCGCTCGCTTGTCTGTCACCTTATGATATAAAAAAATCAACAAACAAAAAACATACAGGAGATTACTTTCCTGGATAACAAGAATATTTTTTTAATATTAGTGTTTAATGAATTTCAGTTTACCTCCGGGAAGAAATGCTGTGGAAATTTGGCCTTTTCTTTGGTAGTGACCTTTTCAATGTTCCCGCTATTGACCTCTTTGCCAACGACCTCCACGTAGCCCTTCACCTCAAAGTCCCAGATCTTGATGTCGGTAAGTGAAGAGTGCGCGAAATACATATTACCTAATGCCTGGTAACAAGTTTTTTTTTTATAAAATTGACTCATCCGATTAATAGAGTTACATCAGTTAAGGTCTATTAGAGATGTAACTTTTTTCCGAGATAGTCCGAAATATATAAAAAAATATTGATAAAAGGAAATTAAAAAAAAATGTATATTTCGTTATAGCTATTACTAAAGCTTTTCATTGATAACTAACTCAATAGCTTCAGCAATTTTTCGGAACAGTATTTTTTTTTTGTTTTTATAACATTAGTATAGCCTACACAGTATTTATAAAGTTATAAAATGCACAATAACAGCACAAAATAATATTGTTAAGTATTAAAAATATTTACTATACGTAATAACAATTAGGTCATTAAAAAAGATTTCCTAGTTGGTACAGAATAAACACGGAAATCAGTTTTGATTACTCATAAAGTATCAAGTATTACCGCTCCTCGGAATGCAAGAATGACGTCACAGAAAGGCGGGAAAAACGTAAAGTTGTACTCGCAGTTGTTTCCAATCATAACACTAGTAAATTCTTTCATCGCAATTCAATAGCGTTCATATATTTTCTTGGAAGATACGACGAAAAAAAATCAACATTTAACAAAACTAAATATATTATAGTATTAAATAAACTAGAAACATAGTCCGATATCGGCATCCACTAATTTAAGACTCGTCGTGCGTCTTTCTTCGTGATACTACAGGGCTGGACTCATGCGAGAGTGTAGCCGTTTTGTTTTATCATAAGTTTAAATAATTAAATTGTAATTAAAGTTCTTAATATCAAAAGTTTATAAAGTATTTATTCTCTTCTCAAGTTCTATTTATGATCTACTCACCGTGAACCTCTCAGGTGAGCTAAAATCTTCATCCAGGAATATCCGGATCTTGTCATACAATCTTAATTCGGGACAATCGCACAATCTCTGCACAAAATCTTCCACATACTGCATAGATTTCTCGTAAGCTTTCCCACCAACTTCTTGCAGATGAAGAGCTATGAACTTTGGATCCATACGAGAGACTGCTTGGAGGAATTCCGATGTCCAGATCGGTAGCATCACTGA
>NW_013530893.1:3434735-3501137 GCF_000836235.2 Papilio xuthus | reverse complement strand
CTGTCTTCTGTGTGGAAGATTACTAATGACACATTTATTACCGTATGTAGACGAGTTTACTTATCCTGTATTTTAAATGACCTTGAATAAACAGATTGCCTAGAAAAATGACTAAACTAATTTTTACTGATAACTATGATTGCTGTATAGTTTAAAAGTTAATTGAAATATTCAACTTGTGGTTTTTGTATTCACGTATTAAAAGATTCAAGCTTTTCTTCGGCTCGTGGTTAACTGCATAAAATATTTAAAGACCAACGCTGTCGACATCCTTACGTCATTTTCAGTGGTGAGGGACCAAGCTTTATACCAAGGACATCAGCGGCGTTAAGTTATGGCGAGGTGGGGCTGCCCAAGGCGCCGGACATAAGGGAGCACCGCAGCCGACCCTTTATATCCGCCTCTTGCGCTTGCCCCCCCGCAATGCCCCCTAAGATGCGATATACTTGGAAGATTTCCCCCGATAAAAACGAGGGTGCCGTAAAAATGTTCCCCTTGGTGCTGGAAATGCTAAAACCAGCCTTGATCTGAGACGTCTTAACTCTGGTGTGCAAGGACTTAACTTCGCACGAGTTCCTGCGCAGAACACAATTTTAGGTGTAGCGGGGCGTCGAGGGATGCGATGGGAAGGCTATGCGCAGCGCGCCCTATGTCCTTGAGCCGCTAAGACATTTGAAAAGAATATTACTATTTTTAGAGGATCTAAATTCTTCATTGGGTTGCATTAATATTGTTGTGGACGGTCCTGCTGTTTATATTTTGTTCATTAAATAACAAATCATAGTTTAGTATATTAGAGGATGTTGTTAATGCACATTGAATATACGTCATTTAAACAGGATATATTTACGTAATAAAACATGCAAACAGGAAAAATGTTCAAAAATATTAATCCCTAACTATAGTGACGTTAACAAAATTACAAATGAGTAATAGTTGACTACATTTGGCTAATTTTTCAATAACTTTAATTTGGTCAGTTACAATTGTTTAAAGCAAGTTCTATAAGTAAATAGCTGTCGCCCAAGACTCCGTCTGCGTGAATTAAAAAAAGCGTAGTAGCCTATGTGTTCTTCCAGACTATATAGTACATCTATGTCAAATTTCATTAAAATCTGTTAAGCCATTCTGGAGATACCTTTAAACAAACATTCATCCATCTAAAAATTTCTATTTATAATATTAGTGTAATAAATATTTATCCCTCTTTTTAAATCTTAGCGAGCTAAAAGATTTCTTAAATAAAGGCAAAGCAATTACTTTTTGAAATAACATAAAGATTGTAATCATTATTGCAAAAATAATAGGCTTTGATTTAATGTTTGATCAGATATTAGAGGATAAGGTCATATGTAATTGTTTTTAAATACAGGTCAAATACAAGGTTAAAAACATATCTTGTTATGTAAAAATTTAGAAGCTATAAACACTCAATTGTTTATGATTCAAAGTAAACAGATAATTAATAAAACTAAAAAGAAATAGCAAATTAAATACATCATTTCAAATATTTTGGTGGCTCAAGGTTATCCATGCTCTATGAAGTAGCCTCTACACCGCTCCACTTTACATTATGTTCTGTGCAGTTTGTGTGATGTTACGAGCCACCAAGATATTTGAAAACATCTATAACAAACTGCTATACTAGGCAGTGAAGTTATGTGTTTGTTAAATTAACATAAATAAAATTAGTAGTTACAGGCTTTTATGTCAATAGGAAAAAACTGATGATGTCCTTACCACCATGTCAATAAATTCCTGTTAACTTCTATATATATATCGATTAAATCCAATCCTATTAACAATTAACTACTGGACTATTGAGTTTGTCTTACATTGGAATTCTTCAGTTTGTGATCACTATATGCTATCTTGCTACTATTATAAATGCAGATATTTAGATGTACAGTTCGCTAGATGTTTGTTAGAACATATCTCTAGAACGGCTCAACAAATGTCCCTACCAGTTAGCATAGACTTAGAACATAGTCTGGAAGAACATTTGGGCTACTAATTTATTTTTTTATTCATTGGAGTCATAGGTAATAGTTAGTAATTTATAATTTCATTTATCTGCACTATAAAAGTAGGTGAATAGCTTTAATACAGTGAAGGGAAGTGATTATCAAATTATTGTCAAGGTTACATGAAAACATACCCAAATAAACTTTATGTTAGGATTTTTATAAAATGTTCCGACAGCTACATTTTATAAAATAATTATCGCAAATCAGAGACTGAAATTGTTATATGATTTTACACAAGTGGAGTCACAGTGGGATTCCCGATATATTAATAAAAGTCTGTAGCAAGGAACAATATTTTTTAGACACATTATGAGCATATCCGAAGGGGAGTGCAAAATAAGTAGCAATACAAATATCCTAATATTTTAAGCTTTTATCTGAAGTGACTTTTTTCATATGCAGTTTTTTACATTCTGGCAATTTGTTTTAGTTAAACTAATTTAATATACAAAAGAAGGAAAATAACTATGGAAATTAATCTAAACTTGATAATAAAAACAGCAAAGGTAAACTACAGTTTCCTTAACTTAATCTACAATAAAAAATATCTACACATTTAGAAATGTTATTAATATTAAGAATATTACTATCTGTGTTGTAAGGATTCAAATCGAAATATAATTCTATAAAAGAAATCTTATAAGATTTCTTTTGCGCCAATCTCTTTATTATCGATCAGTACAAGGCGTGACAATGTTAAACGGTCGATAATCCTCTTGTTTCAAATATAGAATACAATCTAACCGCGCAATATTTTAATTGAAAACTGTGTGGGTAATCACATTAATGTCGCTTAATCATCTCGTTAAAAAGATACATTTTACTGTATGCACTTACGTCTTCGAATATAGATCCAACGTTGGCAGTAACAAGCAGTAACGGCACTTTATCCGAGCCCATTTTTTTAAATTTCAACATGATCCTGGAGGCGTTACTAAGTTAAAAACAATTTGGAATATCGAACTGTCCCGACATTGTTATACGGCGTTGAAGCGGATTTCGCGCGCGAACACTCTGCCTTCAACCGCCGCTGGTAACATTATAGTTGTTTCGATTGTTATTTTATCCCCGCGTACAATTCTTTCTGTAATGAAACTGCAAAAATCACCCGAATGGCCCTCCTCGCCCTTTCAACTTTCCGAGGTTTCTGTTTCTGACATTTGTAAATGAATGGGTTTCGTTTTGTTTTACAATACCGCGAACAGTTCTATAAAAACAGTACTTTCGCCGTTATCTCCCCTAGTTTTAGCTTAATTTAAAAACCTTAAGGATTTATTTACGTTTTTCAAATTATTGTTACATAAATAGGTGATTTAATTTAATTTATAAGAAAATTATTAATATTCCAAACAGTTGAAGAACGATGTTAAAACATAAAAATGTGTAACGGAACGTAATTTTCGATACCAAAACACTTCCATCGAATGCATGTTGACCAATGACGTCGGTTCTCGGTTTACGTCACGCCCCGTTTTCAGGGACGCACTTGCGTATATTTTTAACGTAAATCGTAAATAAAAAGGGTGTTCACTCAGGAAGCAAATATTCATGATGTAAATTACTGTCATTATATTTTAATACTTTTAGCTTACGTAGCTGGTGTATTGCGTACTTAGATAGCAATAACTATCTAACAATAGTAACCTGTCTTATTAATCGTAGTTACAATTAGTTATGCTTTGGTAGAATTAATGATTGACGTAATATGTAAATTTCTATAGCTATAGTAGCTTTTGTAATTTTTTTTTATAAAAATGTTTAATTTCAAATTCCTCTCTGTGAAGTGTGCCAGTTCTGCACATGTGCGATACGTTTTCAGTTCAGTGTCCAACCTTTTGTGAAAGGATAGAATGGAAATCGATAGTAATGTTTTCCTTTGAGTGATTCAGTTCATTTTCATGTGCTTATTCATTTAATACAGTGACTAGTTAATTATAATGGTAATGATGAGCTATTTAGGTCTTGTTTCCACTGCGAACAATGTTTGTGTAATAATAAATTTATTTTTCAACATAACCCAAACTACTTAAACGATTTGTTGAATGCTGCTTTAGATTTGCACTTGTAAAACGATGTTTTGTTTTTTTTAGGCAATTATAACGAAAATGCGCGTCCTATTAACTCTGACATTGCTGACAGCTGTTGTATATTCACAAAACATTAATAATGCCGTCGAAACGGAAATGTTTGCCGTTCCTATCACACCGAATTTATTTAACTGGACTTATCAGGGTAAGTTCTTGGCACGTAATATTTCTTTTCGATAACATTACGATGAACTTTCGTTTCCAAGCGTATTTATACCATAAATGCTGCAAGTAAAAAGTATAGGTAGTTAAATATCGCTTGATAGAATATGCAGCTCTATGTTTTAACTAAACAATAATTAAAATGAAAAAGTAACTATTGATAATATTATATGTTTTTAATATCTGGAACATATTTAATTTAAAATTAATGAAATAAATAATTTAAAAAATGTTAAACAGTCGTCAACCTCCTACTAATCATGTACAACAACATAAGATGGTACGTTATATGCGATTTATTCCAATTTATGTCTTATTTTCTTAAGTTTTTATAAATTTTATAAGAAAGACATAATGTGCTCTAAGTCTTGTGATATAATTTTAAGAATAGTCAAGAATTATGTGATTATCTCCTAAGAAAATCTCGTTTATTATGTCGTTGATAATTATATGGTCATTTCTCAGTAAGAAATATTTTGTAAGATTGATTTCTCACTGATAAATAGTTTACAAATTAATATGTGCCGTCGGAATTGAACCATGTCTTAGCGTAAGTTGCACATATTTGAATCTTGTATAATCTAGCCCAATTATTCATATTTTAGAATTCGAGGAGCAATATCGTTTTCACGCATCACTAAAGGGCAAGCCGGAGCTACCATCATGGCTGCGGTACGTGTACAGCAGCCGACATCACTCCGGTTTTATATTCGGTACGCCGCCGAGAGGAACGGAATCCTCGATAACTGTAAGTATTTATATAACTGGTTAAAGATGATCGAATTAAAAAGCAAATATTAAGGCTTATAAGGCTGGACCTCTAGTAGTATAAGGTGATGACGATGATAAAAATTGATTGTCGTCGATATTTTCTGCTTGAATTAAGAACTTTTAACTTCGAATTTGTTAAGTTCATTTTACTCCCACTGCAATGAATGTTTTGCAGCATGGTATCGGACTTTAAGACTGTTAAATTCTTTTTCTGTATAGCCTATGGCTTGTCACCCTTAACTTAGGGTAGACTCCGAGCCCCTCGGTGGGGACGTATAGTGAGCTGATGATGATGATGAATTAATTTTCAATTAATATTTTTCTGTTCATATTTTTTATACGATATAATTATACTCCTAAGTCCGCACCTGGTTTTAGGGTTAAAACCGTTAAGTCCTTGAAAGTATTCACTAATTGATTTCAAAGAGTCCATTTAACATTTACAGTGTAATATGAATCTCAGTGGCTGGAATTATAACAAACGACAATTCAAACCTCCATTGAATCTGATCGCTTGTTAAATTCGTATTTATCATACTGAATAGAACAAGACATATTTATTATACGTGGGAAGTACTTAATTTAAAACTATCATTGTTCATTATGTATGCAATGAGATATTTCTGAACAATAAAAAAAATCACGAATTTATTATGCGTTTTAATGACGCTGACGTAATCATAGTGACGTCAGTGAATGGCTATGGAACTTACGTCAAATATTGTAGAACACCCTTTTTCCACTAGTCGCGTGATTCTGACCGCGCGGTTCACTCTGCGTGCGTTTATTATTTGTTAAACGCCAGTTAACCGTCAATAGCCTAATGGTTAAATGAACGGATTTGCGATCACGTGGTCGAGAGTTCGGATCCCTTCATTCGACTATTGTCGTAAACCATATCCTAGCACAAACCTAGAGCTTAGTTGGAATGGTAGAAAGAAATATTAGTAAATTCACAAAAATCTGCTATTATTTTATTTAAAAAAACTGATATTAATCTAAATAGCAAATAATGCTAAGCTCTAAAGAAGGCAGTAGATATTAAATGATCTGTTTTTCTCAGTTAGAGGTAATCGGTCTCAATCGTCAAGACTACGAGACTCGGCGTGTTCTAGTCGTATTGAATGTTAAGCCGAAAGAAAACATGGCGCGTCACGAAGTCGAACTCAAAATAGATAACTTGAATGTAGAAGACCTACTCGATGATCATAGGTAAACAATTTCTTTTGGTGTTTATTGTATAAGCAACATTTACTTGGCTTTCTATCTATTTGCGAAATCATAATTCATATTAATATTACAAATGCGATTGTTTGGATGATTGTAACAAGATATCTTCAGAACGGCTTAACGAATCTTGATGAAATTTAGCACAGTAATAGAACATAATCTGGAAGAACAGCTTCTAATTTTTTTTATTTCACTATTGTTCACCCGTTGCCATAGTAATTATTGCTAAGTTCACTGCTATCGTATATTCCAGAATGACACGCCTCAAAGACATCCTAAGGATGAAGTTATGGACAGAGAGCAAGGAGGATTTGTATCCGACCTTCCTGTCTTCAGCTATTGATTTAGGAGCTCGGCTCCCACTGAAACCTAGCGACGGGGAGGGGTAAGTTTTTGTATTTTCATATTTTGTTATATTAAATCTTAAACAAGATTAAAGATAAATATATAAATTATTTTTTGCCAGTTTGGTTGTACGTCTCGGTAGTTCAATTCCGTTTTCTTCTGAGCTGAAAAGACTGAGAGAAGAAGTACGTCCTCTATCCCGGCTCCCCAGCTGTCCCCGGGAATATAAACGTACTACAGTGGAAAGGTTATTCCGGGACGCCGGTTTCACTCTAGATTGGTGCAGCTTTGAACTTGTAAGTGTTTTATTTTCAACTACTATTTAATGCTTATTTCCACTTAGCACGAGACTCCATTGCGAATGGAGAAACGCGCCGCTCGCGCTTTGCTAGCGGCTCAGTGGAAATAGGTTCTTATTTATGCAATTTACTAACTTGTGTCATTTGATTTGTGTTCTTTGCCTTCATAGTACAGTTTTACTAGCAAATTAAATTAATATTTACTTTTAAAATATTGCATTTATCATACTTCATACTTTTAGACGTTATTAGTTAGAATCCTTTGGCGCGAATGGCGCGCTTTCGTTACAATGTCAACTGTCAGAATGATTAGTGAGGGGACATAAAAGTTGACATTTAAGTAAGGCTAGTGTTGTGACAGTACACCGGCACAGTGTCGGGTTTTCTTGCTAACAATACTAATATTATAAAAGCAAAAGTTTGTATGGATAGATAGATGTTTGTTACTTCGTTTCTCGAATACGGCTTAACGAATCTTGATGAAATATGACCCAGATGGAATAAGACATAGGCTACTTCCCTTTTTGTTAATCAATAAACAACTTCGTTTCCAGTACAACACAATATACAAGCCACGTTCAACCATACACCTAGAATACCTAACAGAGTTACCTAACACAAGTCGCATATCGAGTACACGTGTACTGGATAGACAACAATGGTCTGCGCCGGAGCGACGTGCATTGCCACAGCGTAGTGTCGCACGTCAGCTGGTCGCGGCTGTCGCACCGCCGCTGTTATTACTCTGTGTCGCTATTGCTGCTCTTACTGCGGTCCTATGCTTCAGATATGCAGCTATGTAAGTAATAATTATTTATAATTATTCTTGGAAGACCGTCGGTGGGTCAGGGGTAAAGCACTTGACTTGCAATCTGCAGGTCCTGGGTTCGAATCCCGCCATGTACCAATGTGTTTTTCTATTTCCGATTTACATATACCTATACATTTATCAGACGTTCGTACGGTGAAGGGAAACATCGTGATGCAACCTGCACTGGTTGACTATGGCCTAGTCACGCCTAACTTAAGGTAGGCTCCGAGCCCCTCTGTGGGGTGATAGTGAGCTGATGATGAATGACGTAATTATTATAACTACTAGTATAATAAGATTCAAACGTTATGACTGCTCGTGGTTATATACGACCGCTAATGTGATCAGGTACCAAGTGGTTTGTAGAATGGAAGATGCTCCGTTGCGTTACTGTGGCAATGTCATCATGTGTTTTAGTGAACCAACTGACTATAACTTCCTCTAGAAGGCAAGATATCTAAAGATTAGATAGTTTTCACAATGGTGTAATTAAATGTAACTATGGGTCTACATATATATTTACGTTCCTTACATAACATGGTGTTCTGTGCAACATCTTGTACGATTTCGAGCCATCGTAAAGTTTGAATAGCACTATACACTCTTGCTCTGTGATAGTACTAAATAATTTTTGTAATTATTTCAGGACTGATCCAGAATCTGAATATTTTCTAGAAAATATCTATCATATTTGTATTGATTATAGAAAAAAGAGGTTAGATTGTATAATGAAACTTTATTAAAAAGATTTAATAACCTCAAAATAACTTAATTAATTTAACAATCCAAAAAAATACTGTGTTTTTTTAATTGGTTTAGGAAAAAAATAATATATTCGGCATTGCATAGTTTGGTACTAATTTTTAGTTTTTACATCTTACGCTTTTTTTATATTAATTCTTATTAATATTATAAATGCGAGTGTTTGGATGGTTGGGTGTTTGTTTGAAGGTATGTCCAGAACGGATCACGCTGTAATTTGGCATACAAATAGTCTGGAAGAACACATAGGCTATTACATAGGCTATTTTAAGAATAGCCTATGTGAATAGAATTAAGATTTTTTAATTCCGTGCTTTTTTAATGCTTTCTCATATAAGTTATTTTCTAACCAGCATTTAACAAGAAATTAAAGTACCACAGATAACATTTTTTATTATATTTTAGAGCTCAGAAAACAGGGAGGGTGGAACTTTGCAGATACGGCACTGGCAACACTGACCAGACACAAGTCAATGATAACAACAGTAACAAGAGTTTGGGAGTCAGGTAACATTTTATAAAAAAAACTTAGTAACGAATGTTTTCTTTCAGACTATGTTCTATATGTCTGCCAAATTTCGTCGAATTATGTAGCCGTTCTGGAGATACCTTCCAATGAACATCCATCCAAACATTTGCATTTATAATATAAGTAAGATAAATCAATACAAAATTGTTATACCATAAAGTTCTGATAAATACTCCATTAACCCCTATATTACAAATTTAAATGCGAATGATCGGATGGATGGATGTTTGTGAGAAGGTATCTCCAGAAAGGTTGCATAAAACTCGCTAAAATTTACTACAAGTAATTGGCAGATAGTCTTGAAAGACATATAGGCTACTAATCAAGATTTTTTAAATTTCGCAAGAACTGATCCGCGGGCGATAACTTTTAATTATAAAAGTTATAGGGGCTTAGAAAATTTTTCACAATGGCAACACAATATAGAGATGTCTAATAGAATTTAATTATTTTACATCAATGGACTAAAGTCAATCAAGCATACCTTATAGTAATTTAGAAATAATATGCGATTTAAAAAATTGTTATATTTTTTTCAGTCCCAACAACAGTCTTGTCAGACCGTACAGTCCGAAATCGAGCACCAATTTAGCCGGCAGCTACAACAGACCTCAACCGCCTCCGTACATCGGCTCCACCAACAATTCTCTCCATCATCGCAGATCTGGCAACACCACCACGCCCTCCACTAGCGGACACACGCCTGAACATAACCGTACACTAGCTTTAGAAGAATCCCTAAAACTCCTAAACGAGGCAAACATTACTGGGAACTACGATGGAATACCAAAAGACCCGATAATAGACCTGAACGACGGCACTGAGGATTACGTACTCGTTAAACCGGATTTTATTCAATCGAAACCGGATTTGACCGGTTATAACTCGATCAAACCGGATTTGGATGATATTAATGTACCAGAATTGGCAAAGTACGGGGTGACAGGTATTGGTATGTGACAGAGCCTGTCTACGGACGGCTCAAGGCCTCCGGTTAAGACTTGGTTCTGTTAACACTATCACTGCCATCGACTCGCCTGGCGAGCTTACTTGCGGAATAGTGTCATGGAACGTGTTTAAAAGTGATTTATTACTGAAGTGCTAAAATATATGGGTTTTTTGGTTGATGATTAACGCATGGCTTCTATTTATTTGTATTTCTCGTTGTGAAGTTTTGCAGTATAAACGGTTTAGTAGATTTTGAAGAGTGAGTGAACGAGATGGAAATCATACAGTTATCTCTTTCCTTAAATTATCTATACGATCAATCGTTTTTTTTTTTTAATTTATGCCTTTTGTTAGATGAAATAAGCCTTTACAAGAAATTTTAATCTTAGATTTTCATCTAATAAATAGGCGATTGCTTTCTCTAATATAAATATTATTTTAGGGAATAAAAAGTAGAATTTTAGAGAAGAAATAATTGTTACAAAAAATGGTAGTTAAATAGTTTTAACTTGATTAGAGGAAAATTTATAAAATATAGACATTTCAAACTTGTAATTAACCATGAAGGTTGTTGACAAAAAATTACTTTTTTTTTCTCCAAAATCTATAGATTTTATTTAATATTAAAATGTACAATTAGATAAAATTATTAAATAATCTGTTACTTAAACTGTTCTAGTCAATTTTATCAAAAAAAAATCAATTTAAACGATTTTTAGAAAAAAAAAGTTAGGAATTGTTGTATTTGTTACCTAAGTATTTTCTAGTCTTGTAGAATAGTGTATGTTGTTTTTTTAATAATACTGAATAAACGCATTTATTGTCAAAATAATACTACAATTATCTGTAGTTGATATTTGCACTTTTAAATAAACGTTATAATATTAATATGATTTTTATTTCAAAATCAAATCCAAGCAAATTCTTTTTATGTTTAATGTGAATGTTTGGATGGCTGTATGTTTGGAGGTATCTCTAGAACTCCAGATGGAAAAACACAAAAGCTACTAATTAAGTTTTTTTTATTCCGCGCGAAAGAAGTCGCGAGCGACTGGTGATATAATAAACATAGTTTTAAATTGTTCATCTTTAATTCAACTCAAGCAATCATCATTATTTACGTTTGACAAATTTAATTCAACAAATTATTCAATGTAATTTTTTATAACTGGCCACTTTCTTTGGTATTATGTTGGCATCACTTCTACGATTCGTCTAATCTCTGGTCTGTATAAGCCTATGTTTAACGGTAGGTCATTGTTAAAATTTTTAGTGTTAAATGTAGGAAAGAAAGTGTTAAAATGTAACTAACTAAAGTGTAAATAACTTTGAGGCTTCCTAATATGTATTTTTAATTGTGCGTTTAATGTGTTTTTTATGTGAGCCTTGGCTTTTATGAAAAATAGCAGTCGAAGATGCGTAGCTCCAAATTGAACATTTAAAAGGTATGTTTTAAAATCGCTTGAACTTTGAAGGATGTTGTTTTTTTTAAGTATAATACTCATTTAAATTAATAAAGCTGTACAGTTTTATTTATACTTACTTTTAATATTTATAATTACGCAAACATGTAACGTCACCATTTTAAAATAATTTGCCGCCAAACCGTCCGTTCCATTCCACGATTTTTTTTTAAAGTAAGTAATAAAACATAATTTCTTTTACAATTTTATTTTGAAATAATAATTATAGAATAATTCGTAACAATTAAAATTAAACAAAATTAATATTTATCACAATATTCTTGATGTGGAGATCTTATTTAGAAATCCGATGACTGTCAAAATTAACACTATAATACAATAATATAATATTTATCACTGTTTACAAAACTGGGAATGTTTTATCTAATCATAATTGTTATAGCTTTCTCCACAAACTTGCAATGTTGCCATAAAAGATTTTTGTAATTTACGAATTTACGAATTTATGAATTTATTATGAACATTATTACAATGTTAACTTAAAATAAGTTATAACTGTGGTTTACTAACAATTATAATCATATATATTACATTTTGTACTTTAATTATGTAATATAAATACTAAGTAACCTAAATCTATATATCACACTATTATATTTAATCTAATTAATAATAATTGTTTAGTGCTAGCCAATAAAGCCTAACAAGACTACTTGGAATGTCCTGGATACTTACTTTAAGACCAATCTTTCCGATTTTTTGCGTCATAAATTTTATTGTATTTTTTTCACAATAATAGACATATTACAAAATGTTGCTATATTTAATGCAGATAAAAATATATCCTATATTTAGGCAGTGCAAACTAAAAAACAAAACATTTTTTTATATAACTCTTGCTTATCGTCGACTGGCCATAGAGGTTTAAATTGATGTCGAGTTTAAAAAAAAAACTTAAAACGAATTCACACAACTCATAACATTGCTATTACTTTGGATGTCTTTTTATTCTATTAGGAAGTGCATTAGTCTATGCCTTAACATTACTAATACCATAGAGTAAAGATACCTATATTTTTTAAATAGCAAAACTATTCAATAGGTTTCCAGCAGACGATAGCTCTCATGTCATCAGGCGCTTTTCCGAAAATTCTGTCTCCGTTAGGGTCGATGTATTCGTTTATTTGGTAATCCAGTAAAGTTTGGAAGCCTAGCACGTCAGTACCCAGTTGCTGTAAAGAATAATTAAATAAGGTTATACTTAATTACTAATCGTTGGTCTTGATTTAGAGCATTGGTGTATTTTATACGTCCAGATACGATCCCAGACATGTGCCACCTGTTTTTCGATTTTAAAATGTCATGTGTAAATTTATCCCCCGTCCCTACCGTGAAAGAAAAAAAATGAGATACAGCCTGCGCACTAGGCTCAGTCCTTTCGGTGACGACTATCCAAATTTACTTGATTTAGCGGGGGCACTGCCCCCAGATATTGTTAAGTAACATCTTACCTGAGTCAACGGGCTTGTGTTTGTAGTGAACACTCCATGGAATCGTCTATCGCGTGCAATCCTCATAGTGGCATGTTCCAGGGCACGTATTGCCGCCACGTTGTCTTGTGGGCTCAATGAGGATGCTGTTGCCATCATGAATGAGTGCAGAATCGTTCCTTTGTAACAAAACATTGATATGTCAGACTCGAAGGACCAAGGATTTGATTTATGAATGAAATTAAATGTTGATATAGATAAGCTTACCCTTTCCTTCAGGCAGCATGGTATCTCTAACTGAGCTCTCAACGAATTCAAGGAATGTCATGATTTTGGCAAGACCGCCGTTTAATTCAATCTCAGGCTCGTCCCGTGCGTCAAAATTCAATGCAACCGCTACAGGTGTTCCAGAATCTGAAAATATTATTACATTTATTTAAGTTAGCATTTCGTGACTAATATGTTCTATATCGCGTGTTCTTCTCGCCAAATTCTATCTACGGAATAAAACTGTCAATGTGTTTTTAACTTCATGAATAGTGGTTTGATAGTAACCAATAATTCGATTATTTTGAAAAAAATATCTAAATTGATCGAATTAGACCTTTGCCTTGAAGAGGTGATTCTTCTGGAAGACTCATTAGTGTAGTCTATCGTATCATATACTCACGATCTTCTAGCACAACGCTGAGCCTAGCCTGCAACAGCGCGGCCCAGCAAGCTCTGATGCAGTGCGCATAGTCCTCCGTTTCGATTTCGTGTTTCAAAAACTGTTCCAACTCCGCCTTCTCGTAGAACGATGATACGATCATGCTGAACATTGAAAAATAATAAATTCATAATTTAGAATTTACGTGTATTTTTGTAAGAAAGTCTACGATGACTGTTTTCTGATCCAATTTATTTAGTATATCGCACTGCAAACTGTCACTATAGAGTTATCGAGTCACAAACATTCTTGCTACTTGTAACAACAGGTTATTTGGATTTGGTGTTAACACTTACTCGATGACTTGCTGCTCATGATCTTCATTCATTGCCACTGCTTTAAACTTGTGGTCGTAGCCGCCGGTCTCGTGGTCTGGACCGGAGCTCATGTGGGCTAACACATCGCCCAGGTTGGCAGCTCCCAGAAACTCACTAATATCTGAGAAATGGTTATAGGTAGGTTAGTTTTACATGTTTTAATTTAATTTTAACTACTCACACTGTGGGGGAAACTAAATAAATGCTAAATCCAACGTTTACATGATCAACATGATAATTGCTATTATATTTAGGATTATTCTGCAACTTTCTGCTGCTTACCAATATAATATCCTCTGTCTCTCAGTCTAGTGATGGTGTATATAGAATTAAGGGAATTCCCTCCCAGCTCGTAAAATCCCGCTCTAACCGAGAGTGTCCCTCTTGCTGCCCTCCCGAGGACCTCTCCTACCGTCTCAAAGAGGACCTTAGCTGCTTCCAACTTCTCTGCTTCCACTCCAGTGTAATCAATGTCGAAAGATATCTCTGAGTCATCTGTAAGAATAAAATTAGCACTCACATAATTTTATCCGCTCAAATCATGGCATACTTTTGTTTTTAAAAACATATCACCAGTATTTCTATATATTTATGCGTCCTTTAAAATTACTATCGAATATTACAAACAGCATTTTATGCTAGTCCCTTTTGTTTTAACTCCGGAACTACGGAAGAAACTACTTCAAAAGTTATAAGAAGTACAAAATTAAAAGTAATTTAAACGAGGTCAATGATGACTTACCATTGTTGTTAGTGTTCTCGTACATCTTGAGTAGAGCCTGTCTGTCTACTTTGCCGTTCACCAACAATGGAACAGTCTCTATCACAATCACCTAAAGAATAAAAATACATTTGAAATGACTTTTTGTCAAGATATGCCTAAAGCATATCTTATTACTTGTACTACTTTACTTTGTCAAGGTTTTTGTCATTAATAAAGACTGTTTCCAGCCATTATTTTTAATAGAAATAAAAGCCGTAGGTGCACGTCAATGGTGCACTAATGGCCCACTAGTCAAGTGTACCAATACCACACAGAATGCTGTCGTCAAGTGGAATTAATTCCGCGTTTCGTCTGACGCCTGTGAAAATGTAGTAGAAGAGAACTTGGATTGGAACTAATATATTGTAAAAGGGAGTTATTACCTGTGGTAGCATATAATGTGTGAGAGAGTTCTTCAGGGCTGCCTCAATATGGTGTGCTGAGAGCCTCGCGTCAGGTGATATGGTCACAAAGGCGAGCACTTCAGGGTTGCCACGCTCCAGTCCATAGCAGAGGACCACCGCTGGGAAAATGGTATTAATTTTATATCCATGAATCCAGTTAGTCTATCTATTACCCCGTAATCAATTCCCTATTGTGGTATACATATCAAAAAACCATTGCTGTCCCTTGGTTACCTATCACTTATTCAAGTTCGACTATTTATGTTCACTGTTTCAACGTTCAATATTCTTTAATAATCTCTAGTAGATACATAATTTTATTTTCTTAATACCTTTCTCGATTCCTTCCACGGCTGACACCGCGGTTTCCACTTCCAATAGATCTACTCTGTGACCTCGGATCTTGACTTGCGAGTCCGTTCTACCCGCGTACAGGATCATTCCCTTGTGCAGTACACCGAAGTCTCCAGTGCGGTATAGCTTGCCAAAATCTGTTAGAAATGTATACATTACAGCACATTGTTACTCGGTAATTTACAGTTGAGTAAACTGTAGTCTATTTAAAATAATATGTAAGCATTTCCAGAACGGCTACATAATTCTCGCTGAAATTGGGCATAGATTTAGAACATAGTCTGGAAGAATATATGGGCTAGTAAATTTTTGAGGACGGAGTTGACAGTTAGTTTCTTAATAAATCTACACTTATTATAATGACTACATGAATCTGACTGCAAAGCTTTGTTACCTGGATGCGAGGCGTGAGGATTGTAGCAAAACTTCTCAGGCGCTTGTCCGCCGACGTATCCTGCAGCTAGATTACTGCCCGCAACCCAAACTTCGCCAGGCTCTGCTTCGCGAGCAGGGTTCATCTCTTCGTCTAGTAGATAGATGGCGCAGTTGTCGACTGGCTTGCCTGAGAGATTCATTCAATTGTATTTCCATAATATGATTAATTTGTACATTAATTTTTCTTTAATTCAGTTTACAATAAGTGATAAAGCTGTCTTTAAAAAATGTGCTATAATTCGAAACTTTTCTCTATAAAATACTCACCAATCGGTATCGTAGGATGTATGTCCAACTGCTGAGAACGTTCCAGAACATAAAATGTTACATCTCCCATGACTTCTGTACTTCCGTAGAAGTTAGCCAATTTGTAGCCTTCATTATCACCGAAGTACTGGAAGAATTGTCCCGCAAGTTCCTTGCTGAGAGTTTCACCAGAACAAACCCATAGCTTGAGGGATTGTAGTGGTCTTTCGGACCGGTTTAGAGAGAGGTACATTAGAATAGACCGGAGTAGCGTCGGGACCAATACCAACCGATGTACCTGCAATATTAAATGTTATTAAATTCAATGGTGAATATTACTACAGCATTCTAAATGTTAATACTTGCCTTTAGATACTAAGGATGATGCAGGTATGCGTTAATATGTAGTATATTTGACTTACCTCATTTTCCGCTAGGACCCGAACCAATTTCTGAGGATCTCGGGTCGTCTCTCTAGATAGGATAATTAGGGTCCTGCCGTGCAGCAAAGGTCCCCAGATCTCGCATACAGAGTCTACGAAAGTTAAAGCGGTCTTCCAAACGCAGAACCTTTCCTGTTCGGTGTACGGGAAGGTACGGAATTGCCACCAAAGACGGTTGCAGATAGCAGAATATGTTAGACGCACACCTAGAACGAAAATTAATCTTGAAGTTTTAAAACATAGTGTGGCAAAGAAGCATATGGCCACCTGAATTTGCGGAAATAGCGAAGCAAACGGCGGATAAGAGATGGAACGAGATGGAATGCGTAGGCAACTTTTTTTAATCCTACTCAGACGATGTCTCAAGCGACAACTATCACACAGAATAGTTGTTGAATGTTTAATTATTGCACAGATGTTCCATATTTCTGTTATCCATTTAGGTACAAATTGTTTAGCCGTTTGCTAGTTTACCGTTTTGTGCTTACGCAATTTTTCTTCTTTATTAAAGTATTATTGAGTAATAAAATTTCTTGGATATTGCAATTTAAAATTAACAAATAAAAAAGTATAAATGCATATGCAATACAATTGTGCTTAATGTAGTTTAAGTAACAATCACATCAATGCACTGACGGCCTTAAGCGATCACTTAAATGACTTAACTTCAATTTTAAAAGTATTATAAAAACAATTATCATTATCTTCAAGTACGCAGCAATTATTATTAAATCAAAAGATAAAAGTAGGTTTTTAAAGTTATTTTGCATCGAACAAAACATTTACAGCTTAAAGTAGCTAAGTAAGTAACTTAAACTAACCTTTCGGTATTCCCGTGCTTCCAGAAGTATAAAGAACTATAGCAATACTCTCGGCAGTCGTCTGTAATAGCATTTCTGAATCGCTCGGCTTATCTCCCGGTAAGCCACTGGCTTCTAAAGATAGTTCGTCAAATGATACCGCCGGTATTCCACACCCGGAGAACATAGAGGGATTTGCTGAAATAAAAAAGAAATAAGTACGCCTGATGTAAAAATACATGCAATCTTACATATTTTTAAATGTATATAATTGCAATTGAGAAATTACAGGAGCTCGAATTTAAATTAAAGTAAACATAATTTGAACGAATTTTAAGACTGTTTGTAAATAGCAGTCATCAAGAACAAAATAGTTGTAACATTTAGTTAGTGTGGGGTAAGAAATATGTGTATGATATTTAACTTTACCTGTGTTATCGTATATTACAAGGGATGGCTCCGCATCCTTTAGTATGTGTGAGATCCTGCCCTGCGGGAAGCTCGGGTCCATCGGAACATACGCTGCACCCGCCTTCCATATCGCTAACAGAGTCATTATTGTACTGAAAAATAGGACATAAATTAATTAAGTGTATATAAATGCTAAGAAACTTTAACACATGTATAAATGTTAGATTCTTCGCTATAATTATTTAAAAATTAGTCTAACTACGTCGTTAGTTACTAAGGGTTTTTTTGTACTAATTGTAATTACTATAAAAGCATTATTAAGTAATATTTTAAACTCACTTATGCGTGGGCTCCATGCATACGGCTATAACGAAATCACCATCCCTGTTAGGTCCGACAGGGCGCGCATGGGCGGCAATGGCCCGGCCTAGAGCGTTAGTGCGGGCCTGCAGTTCCGCGTAGCTCACATGAACGCAACTTGTCTCATCTAGGGTTTAAATAACATTAATAAATATGCGTATTAATGTTTGGATGGATGGATGTTTCTTATAAGGTATCTCCAGAACGGCTCAACGGATCTCGATGAAATTTGGCATACATATATAACATAGTCTGGAAGAACACATAGACTACTACTTAAGTTTTTTTAATTCCCCGCGGACGGAGCCGCGGGTAACTAGTAGGATTCGTGTGAGACGCGGGAAGTCTACCTGTCCCTCTTTCTGTCTCTTATTTAAGGCATTTAATATACGAAGCACTTTAATGAGATATATTATGTCCTATATTAGATAAAGAAAATATAACAAATTTACGCAAAATCTTACTCGTACCTTTATAAATGAGAGCAGTGGCGTCTCTAGCTGTTAGATTGTCCATCATATTGGTCAGAGGTCCAGCCGGTGCTGACACTCTTTGCCCGGTGACCACAGAAACGCGCGGCAGTGATCCCATTGTGCCTGAAATAAATACATGTAATTAATATCAAACAATATATAGAAAAGCATCTATTCTTCTAGCGTCTGTAAAGCTTAATTCAATCAGGCGCCCTTAAAAGTAATCCTGTCATTGGTTGGCGCGCCAGGGCCCAGTATTCAGGTGCCCTTAAGGCAGTGCAGCACAGTGCCCGTGTGCAGACCCTGTGTTCTATTACCCTTTTTTTCCAGAGAGGAATGCTTTATGCATACTCCGCGCCCCGGGGGGGACGCGGTAGTTATGTGGGATTCTCCTCCATAACGGAGGCATACCCACTAAACCTCTCTGTTCCTTCAACGGGACGGGGCCACGGGCACGCTTACGCTCTCCTCCGCGGCCCGTGTTCTATTACCCTTATATTTTATTATGTTTATAAATCGATATATCGATGTTATATCTAAAACATATTAACTTTTTTAATTTCCCTTATATTTATTATTATTTTATACGTATTATCATCATCATCAGCTCACTATACGTCCCCACTGAGGTGCTCGGAGCCTACCCTAAGTTAAGGGTGTCTTCTCAGATATGTGCAGGTTGCATCACGGTGTTTTCCTTCACCGTAAGAACGTCGGATAAATGTACATATGTAAATTGGAAATCAAAAAACACATTGGTACATGGCGGGATTCGAACCCTGGACCTGTGAATTGCAGGCCAAGTGCTTGACCCCTGAGCCACCGACGCTCTGTTGGTATAAGACGTATAATGTAATAAAATCAAAATGTTGCCTTAAGTTTAATACAGTAGTTTAAAAATAATACTGATGTTATAAAATCACTCAAGTCTAACATATGTATGTATGTTCATTGTAAATATAATAATTATAATGCAATTATTATATACAGCTTCCGCAAAGGCACCTGCAAGAAATATTGTTTTATCGTTGGTTAATTTTATACAATACGTATGATAAATCTAGACATTATATAGGATAAAATATGCAACAATTATACTTTTAGACATTATTAGTAAAAATAATTTGGTGCAAATGGCGCGCTTTTATTTTACAAAGTATCAGAATGTTTAGTGAGGGTCATTTAAAAATGTCAACGTTTACGTGACACTTTTAAAAAGGCTAGTGTTGCGCCGGTACACCGACACAGTATCGGATTTGCTTCCTAACGATACGATGTTCTGTGGACAGAAAAAAACTAAATCCCCTATACGTATCATTTTATCACATTTTTTCAACCATGGTAAAGCCAACAACAATGTTAGTTGCACGAATGTGCTGGCTTGACCTTTGAAATACTACGTCCACAGAGAACACGCGTGAAATGGAAACAATTATGCGTTTCGTCTTTACGTGCAAGGTCTATTTTTAGTGTACAATCCCTTCCCACCATTATCCCCTAATCGATTAAAAGTGTGTAAGGCATCTGCAATTGCATTTGCTTATGTGCAAAAGTTGCTATTTTTGCGAATGCTCGTCACTTATTTATTTGTCACGTGATAAAAAACACAATTTTCAAATTTTGCAAAATTCTTTAATAGTTGATTCATATCCTGTTACAACTTAAATGTTTAGCTTATGTTGATAAAGACGATACTATCTTTTAAATTACAATCATCAATTATTTTTAAAAATGTGTAAATTTCGAAATATTTTAGCACATCCTGTATATCCGCACTGTGGAACTTTGGAAGGGGGAAATATTTTCTTTCTGTGCATCCTCTCCTACGTCGATTAAAGTAAGGCAACGCATATGCAATTGCGTATGTCTATGGGCAACGGTCACTTCGCTATTTCAGCGATTTCAGGTGGCCGCTCGCTCGTTTGCCACCTTATGATATAAAAAAAATATCCGCACTGTATGGCAAGGCCATGAAAAATGTCTGCTACTAACCTAACCTAACAATTATATATTGCGCACTTAGGGCTTTTAGTGTTTAGGTACAATAAATAACAATAAAAACGTTACTACGCGAATTATTTAATATCCAACAAAGTCTGAATGAACAATTATAATCCGGTTCTACAATTACAATCTTCAAGTGAATCAATTAAAAACATAAGTTTATGACAATGTACTTATTTGCCCTTTGTGGGTATAAAGTTCACTTTTGTATTACTGTACAATATTCTACTAGGAGTGCTTTTCTAAATTCATGATAATTAAAAAGTAATTAGGACCCTTTCTTTCATTTCCATTCAAATAAGTTTTTTTAAAATTGAAATTCGGTCTTCAACAATTCGGACAAAGTCATTTTAACATTTTATAAAATAACACATAAAACTAACTGTCGTCCGCAATTCCGTCCGGGCGGAATTAAAAAAAAACTTAATTATTAGCTTATGTGTACTTCCAGAATATGTTCTAAACCTGTGCCAAATTTCACCGAGATCCGTTCAGCCGTTCTGAAGATACCTTCAAACAAACATCCATTAATCTAAACATTCGCATTTATAATATTAGTAAGATAAGCAATTCTATCTTCTCTTTTTAAAAAATTACAAGAAAAGTCTTTTGTTTTGAGAATGGATGTCCGATTTTGAATTTCGAATAAACGAATTTTATAACGTAATTTTATAAGAAATTTTCCTCAGTACATACCTGCCAGTATTATTTTTATTGCAATTGTAATAGTTTTACAAAACCGGTGCATTCCATATTCATCATCAAGTCTATGTAATTATACACACGCTAATAGAATGTGCATAAAAAAACAATGATGCAGCTACCGTGTTCCTTGCGTCAGACAATTTTTTATTTATATTCATTTAATACATTAATTACAATAGACATTCTTTAATATTTTGTTATTATTATTAAGATTATATACATAACCTATTCTCTATTGTTATTTTGCACCCTTGAGGGTAAAACTTTATTTAATATCAGATTTATTTATATTAAATTAGCCTAAAATTTTTTAATGTTTTGCCTGTAAAAATGATGATATTTTCAAACAAATTTCCAACCCCATTTTCAACCCATCCCAACACTTTTTTCGCGTTGAAAAGTAGCCCATGCCCTTTTTCGACATCTAGAGAAAGATAGTGTTACTTTCGCATGTTTCATAGCCTTATTTTACTAAAGAGTTTCTATAAAAAGAATATTTTATATAAGTGACCTATTGTTTATTTTCCTCTGTATGCTATTAAAGGATCTTTTAATTAAATTTTTTACATGAAATAAGAAATATTTAAAAATAATTGTAATGTAAATAAGCGGATTGAATTATCGTTAATGTTGGCATGAAAGAAACAATTTTTACTACAAATTATCTATAATTGGAAAGAATAATTACACGATTATGTCATAAAATATCATGTCAAAGAGTAAAAAGTATTTGTTTTTAATTCAACCTCATTCTCAGAATTATGAATCGAGTATAACTTTGCATGTTTGAGGTCAATAACTTCTTAAGAAAATTATATTTTTATTGAACGTTTATTTTACGTAATGCTTTCAATTAAATTTTGTATTGACCTTTGATTGACCTTGAAATTACTTTCAGAGATATGAATTATTGACAAGGTGCTATATTGACGTTGTTTGTCAATCATCTATTACAACTCTTAAACTAACTCAAGTAATACTAATTATTATTACTTTTCATTGGAATTAAATAAATACACTTAATAAAAAAACTAAATCTTCTTACTAATATTATAAATGCAAAAGTTAAGATGGATGGATAGATGGATAGATGTTTGTTTGAAGGTATCTCCGAACGGATTCTGATGAAATTTGGCACACATATAGAACAAAGTCTGGAAGAACACATAGGCTACTTATTTTGTTTTTTTCTAAATCCTGCGCGGAAGGATTCGCGGGCGACAGCTAGTGTCATCTTATATATAAAATTCTCGTGACACAATTTTCGTTCCCATACTCCGAAACGGCTTGACCGATACTCATGAAATTTTGTGAGTGTATTGATTAGATCTGAGAATCGGCCAACATCTATTTTTTAATCCCGCGCAGACGGAATCGCGGGCGACAACTAGTATCATATAATAAAGTCTTTACTAAGTGTCCATCCATCTACTGATATTAAACACAAAATCAAATTTTATTTTTAAGCAAAACTTCAAACATAGTACTTAAATTTCTTTACTACATTTAACAAAAAAAAAATATCTCTTGGCTCTTGTCAAATAGGCACTTATGATGAGTTTCCATGACCAAAATCACCGTTTAAATCATATCTATTTTGTCAAAGATACTGACAGGGATGAAGATATGTTTTATACTGATGGGTCTCAGAAACCAACGATTAATCTAATAAAGGATACCTTGGTAAGATCACGAGAAACAATTGAGTTTAATTCAATGAAAAAAACCCATTTAATTTCACGGGTTTTATTACAATCAGTTATAGATTTATTTTTCTAGTTAGACTTTTTTGCATGACACTAATGGGCAGTCCTTATTTAGTCACTTAGTTAAATTCTATTCTAAAGTAAATAATGCTTCTAAGAATGAAAGGAGGAAAATTAGAGCAATAAAAACCTCTTTACTGTTTTTTTTTCAGACAGTGACATAGACAAAGTTTCTAAACACGTGAAGGATTTTTTTATCTGTGATTTTTAAATCTATTTGTTTGTAACTATACAATTTATCGAACGTTTACAATTTTACGTGTGATGCCAGTTTGATAACTAATTAAGCGAATTATAAATGGATTGTTAGAACTTTTGGGAAGAAAATCCGACACTGTGCCGGTGTACTGGCGCAACATGTCCCCTACCTAATCATTCTGACACTTGACTTGGTAGCGAAAGCGCGCTATTCGCTCTAAATTATTCTATAATAATAATGTCTAAAAGAAGGTATCTCCAGAACGGCTGCATGGATCTTGCTGAAATTTGGCATAGATGTAGAACGTACTCAGGAAGAGTATGTGTTCTTAGTTTAAAAAAAAACTTAATTAGTAGCCTATGTAGGCTTCTAATTAAGTTTTTTTTGCTCACCAATGGCGTTGTGGGCGACAACTAACTATAGTACATTCAGTAAGATTTGTTCCCCTTAAACCGGATTTAACAACTTGGGTACCCTATGGGTATTTTCATACATCCGCA
Source organism: Papilio xuthus (assembly GCF_000836235.2). Taxonomy (NCBI): domain Eukaryota; kingdom Metazoa; phylum Arthropoda; class Insecta; order Lepidoptera; family Papilionidae; genus Papilio; species Papilio xuthus. The sequence goes on along the minus strand of NW_013530893.1, from coordinate 3,477,363 downwards.
ACAATCAATCAACATCGATCGCTAGTTAACCTTATTAGTTGGTACTTGACACCACTTGACACCGAATTATAATGGCGCTAGTATCGTCCGAGATTATTTATTATCAGTGAGTAAGTTTTTAGATAACAGTGGCAATACAGAAATCATGCGGCAACACCAGTAAGTCGAAATAAATGGGTAAGATACTCTTTGGAGAGGGAGGACTTTTACTCTTTGAGCGATGATGGCAGATTTGGCGAACAAAATAAATATTCGTTGTTAAAAAATCCATAAAAATCGATTCTGAGGGCTCCATCCTGATATTACATTATTGTTTTTTATATGGCAATTATTTTAGGTTTTTAAATATGGTAATATTGATAATATTTCATTGTAAAATGTTAAACTGCAATTAAGTATTTTTTATTAATTCTTAATTCCTAGATTATAAAATCGAAATAATGTTTTTACGGTAATGAAACTTGCATTTGGCAAAGAAGTTTCAAAGATATGTGATACCCGGGAGTAAGCGGCGGCGACGCGGCTCGCAACCCGTCACATTCCGTTTCGAAATGTCAAAAAGTTGATGTAGAGGTTAGTTCACGCCAAATGGAGATCCGTGGTCTCTGCCTACCCTACTGGTTTACAGGCCTGAGTTGTGTATGTGTAATATCGAAATAATGGATTGTAATTATAATTCCAAGTAAAAATTATACATCGGATCAATATTTTCAAGGTAAGCGAAATCATAACATTTTATTTTCTACCGTATTTTTGAAATTATGTACATACGTTAGCATAATTTTTGAAAAAAAACATGTAATAAATTGTATTTTGTTAATTAAAAACAACAATCAAGTGCTGTAAAATGGATTTACCATATTTGTAAATGTTTTTTCATAGTGCAAACACGTGTTACATTTTGATTATCTTCAATAATAAATCTCGACAGACGTATGAAGGTTTTACTTATTAGTTTCCTGTTGCAATACAATGGAGTTGATCGTATATTCGAAATTTGCTTTGCGATTTCGTTTTCAAGGAATTAAAAAAATATTAGTAATTAGCTCTTTTTCCAAACAATGTTCCACGTTTGTGTCAAATTTCATCAAGATCAAGTTGGCGGTTTTGCAGATATTCACTAAAAAAATAACAATTAAGCCAAACTTTTGCATTTATAATATTAGTAAGATTGTTAATTGTAAGTGCATTGTTCTTTTTAACACCCGTGATATCGAATTATATGTGTTATTTATAGGTGACTATTACTAAGTTTACTAGGCTACTAAGTTTTTTTGAATTCCGCGCAAACGAAGCCGCGTGCGACTGCTAGTTTAAAAATAAAACGTCGCGTGAACCTGACCTGTTTAGGTAACGGCACATAACGAAAGGAAACGTTATGAAAAAACACGTTTCGTTTGAATACGTGAACTGGTCATTATGTAATCAGAACAGAGGCGTCTGTAGAGACTTCTAGCGTCAAATTTTTGGTCAAATATTTGAGATATGAAATAATTAATGAAAATCGCAGGCAATCATTTCACTTGACAAACATTAAAATGTGGTAAAAATCAAAGGTGCTTATTAATTTCCAGAGTTGAACGTGTGGGAGCTATAAGCGATGGATTGGCAGAAAACAGCGCAGGACAGGCGACTTTGGCGATCTTTTGTGTCGGAGGCCGAGACCCACCTTATATATATGTTGCTGCGTCAGCGGACTAAGCAAGTGTTAATCTTAAGGATAACCTTTGAAGTTGCGCGTCAATTCACTACAAAAAATGTATAATAATTTAATTTTTTTTTATAGTTTATGCAAAATAACCTTTCTCATGGACAAAACCATCGATATCATAATCGTAAAATGTAAACTGGAAATATAAAAAGCATTATCGACTCCAAACATTCGCTGTCTTCATTACCGTAGGTCAGTAACCGCGTACGCCAAAGACATTGTATGTATTGTGCTCGTTTGATTTCGCAATTGACCACGGCCAAGTGCGCGTTTAACTCCGTAATTTGCTTTTTATTATTTCTAATACAATTAAACTAGCAAATTATACCGTCAGGGTCGACGTTCTAACGAAAATTGAGAGTAATAACTGCTTTATGGACTATTTGTGTACCTATTTGTAATTTAATTAAATACAATTATTTATTTATGACTACGTTTGCGGATTGGGTTTGCCCTCTAGCGACTAAATTAGGCAACTTTGGGTGCAGTGGGTAAGCTGCGCGCGGCTATTATTTTCTATGACTATCAAAGCGCTTATGCAAATCAAGTCTCTAAGTTGAAATAGGTGAAATACTTAGTTTGTACATTGAAGCACTAAAATAACTAAAAAAAGAAAAGATCGACCTTCTCAGATGGCAATGGAGAAGCAAAATTATATCTTGCAATTCCCGCGCAAACTTCGCTTGTATTTTGTGCATTATAAAGTAAAAATGTACATAAAACAAAGGAGAATTTATTAACATAATTAAATCATAAAAGTTTAAATCTTTCATCACATTTTAAATTAAATAATTATGATAATTGTAGCAACCGTCGGAAATTAAATTGGCTTATTGCATTTGTTTTACGCCTGGTTTCTATTTCCGAATTAACCGTACAAAATATTTTATATTGTTTTTGTATATATTTCGACAATAGAGAATCACGTTTTATTTGTTACGAAATACTAGCTGTCGCCCGCGACACCGTCCGCTCGTGATTAAAAAACATTAGTAGTCTATGTGTTCTTCCAGACTATGTTCTACATGTGTGTCAAATTACCTTAAACCAGTGGTTCCCAAACTTATTTTGTCTACTGCTCACTTTGAGAATAAATATTTATCACATATTTGAAAACAACTATAACTTCAAATTAAATTAATTAATTATTGTGACCTATATATGTATATTAACGGAGAATTCTAAACGAAACTTTTACTATAACCCGCAACTTGAAACCTGCAGCGTCCACAAGGGGGCGTTATCGCCCACTTTGGGAAAGACTGCCTTAAACAAACATCCATTCATCCATCTAAACATTCTCATTTATAATATTAGTAAGATAGTAAGATTACTATGTAGTGTCGTAGTAAAATTGTGATAAATGTTTTTTTCATATCTTTTTAGTAGGCCTATGTTTTCTTCCAGACTATGTTGCGTCATGCAACCATTCTGGAGATACCTTCAAACAAACATCCATCCACCTGAACATACGCATTTATAATATTAGAAAGATTTTTAATATTAAACTCAGAATAATAATTTTATCGCTCTCTACTTGAATCTATACAGACACCGTTTCGTAAAATACGTCAATTTATAATCTGTCTAGACATAAAATATCGCAGAAAGGCATTCAAATATTATCGTAATTAAAACTCAAAAGGGTAAATAAAGTAAGTAATCTTGATATGTTGATGTTATTCATTTGTTTAATTTCAACGGTGCCATTTTAAAATATAATAATATATTTACTTTTATATATTTTGATACGAAATAAAATTATGTTCTCTACTTCCTTATAATTGATCTTCTATTCGATAAAATCATCCAATTATGGAATTTTGTCGTAAATTAATTTTGAAATTAAGTTTATGAATTTTACTTGTAATAATATAACAAAAATATCATGTTTTTGTGAATAATTTAATCTTTTATAATATTAACGATAGTTCGATTTACATCTGCATTTGTTTTTAATACAAAGAAATATATTTTCTTTCATAGTATATAACAATATCCATATATTCTGGCATGAGTGCGCTTCAATCGGATCCTTCGTAATTTACGCAAAGCTCTATATTTCTACTACATTATGGCGAGGTTTGTCCATCCTGGTCAGACTAACTTTGGTTTGATTCGGTAAGACTGTTTGTCTAAGGCTCTAATTAAACGGATGCAATCGTTTAAGCTGACCGTGTGAGACCTTTAATTGACCTTGTTAAAATAATTTTCCTCTCATTTGAACTTTATTTATTTGTTTTTGTAACTTAAAATCAATTTAAATTCGGAGATTTACACAGTAATTTGTTTTTTTAACTTTTAATAACTTAATTCACTGTCAATATTTTTATTAAATTTTTATCCCTATTTCATAAGTAGTAATTCCTTACTAATTTTTATCTAAAGCTAAAAAAATACGTTATCTTAAGCTAGCTGTAGCCCGCGACTTCATCCTCGTGAATTAAAAAAAATAGTGTAGAAGCTATTTACTATTGTCATTGTATAAATTAATCCACCTCTCTTGAAGATATGTGATAACAAACATCCATCCATCCAAAGTTTTGCATTTATATTTGTAAAATAAGATGGACGTTGTCTTACCTCCCCTGTCATTTCATGTGTTTCCACCATACAAAGCACAAAAATAAACTGTCAATTCCATCTCTTTTTTTTTTTGGAAGAGAGAAGTTAAAAAAAAGGTTTGTTGACATGTGTTTTAGTAATGTTTGTCGAACGGCAAAACAATATTTGCCCCTATAATAGATGGATCTATGTCACGAAAGTACCAACACTTTTGTTTATTTTATTTCGTAATCTAACGGTAATAAATTCAGTGACCCCTAAAGTTCCATTTGCATGGACCACCTTGTTTTTTAAAGGTCACCGTCAAGTGACAGTTACTTCGATATTTAAACGGTTTTATTTAACTTGATCTGTTTATTTGGGACACATCTAGTAATTAAAGAGCGTCGGACTCAGGGGTTAAGCATTTGACCTGTAATCTGCAGATACTAGGTTCTAATACCGCCGTGTACCAATGTGTTTTTCGATTATAGATTAAAATTCCGACGTTCTTAAGGCAAAGGAAAACATCGTGATGCAACCTGCACATATCTGAGAAGAAATTCAAAGATATGTGTGAAGTCAACCAACCCACACTTGGCCAGCGTGGTTGACTATGACCTAATCACCCTTAACTTAGGGTATGCTCCAATCCCTCGGTGGGAAGAATAGTGAGCTGATGATGATAGTTATTAAAATTACATGTTCTGCCTGTTAGATTGAGCCGTTCACCACTCGGACGTTTATTTTAGGAGACTGGAAACTTCACGAATAATTCTATAAAAAGACGATATTTAAAAACGTTATTCTGTTTTTTTACTGACTCATACAATGCAAAAAGATAGTCAATGTAATTCTTAACACCTTGAGACTTACTAGAGCGTTACTCAAGAATGCATTACAGCTTTATTCATTTTATTTTATTATTACATTTTATTATAAATTTATGTAATTGTTGGATAATGCATCCAAAGAGTGACAGCCCTAGGATTTTTACTAAAATAATCTTTGTTTCAAAATTGTGACAACCCTACAAACAAACATTATGCTTTTTAACATGATAATAACATTAATTGAAAGTTTGTACATGGCAATACTGATTTTAATAGCTAATCAGATCGAGAGAGTAAGGTAGCTGCGCAGTTGCACCTAACAACGGTCGTTTATCTAGATAGTTTCTAGAAACGACACTAGCGACACCCTGTACTTGTCAAAAAAATTGTCACAAGATCCTCGTTGGATTAGAACTTATCTTGTATTTTTTTTTAAATAACAATGTAGTGTATTTATGTATGTCATGTTTGTTCTTATGTGTCATTATCTCCCAAATAAATTGTTACATATTTTCTTACTGAACTACTGCGGTAATAGCTTATCTCACTCCCTATTTAAAAGGCTTTTTAGGGTTGCCATTTTATAACCTAAATTAAAAAAAATAGAAGCATATGTTTTCTTCCACACTATGTTCTGTATACCATATTAAATCGAGATCCGTTCAGCCGTTCTAGAGATACCCTCAATCAAACATCTATCTATCTAAAGGCATTTATAATATTGGTAAGATCATCGTATGTTATAAACAGTATTGGTAATTTTGTTGTGACAACCCTATACCTAGATGAACGTGAGGAGCGCGTTGGGCTGTAAGGACGGTTGTTTCGTAAGACGCCATTAAATTTGTTAAACAGTGCACGGCTCGGCCTTGGTCATTGCACAACCGATAGCCACCGCATTCGCCGGCTCTAATCATAGTTTATCAATTTCTTACTTTGTATGGACCACCAACAAAAAGTCAATAATCAAACTAGGGTTGAACAAAATTAATTTTTAAAAAAAGTATCCCATAAATTAAGTAGACATATTAAACGTGGGTGTCAGGTGTTGTTATATTGAACAAAATATTATTTTCTCTATTATTTACAAAGAGAATGACAGGGATAAATAATAAACACAAAAAAAAATTGTAAGGTGTAGAATCTTCTTACTAATATTATAAATGCGAATGTTCGGACGGATGTTTGTTTGAAGGTATCTTCGGAACGGCTCAACAAATCTTGCTGATATTTGGTATAAATATAGAACATCTGGAAGAACATATAGGCTACTTATTATTATTTTTAAATCCACGCGGACGAAGTCGCAGGCGACAGCTAGTATTAAACAAAAAAACAGGAGACATCACAAACTAAGGATAAATTAATAGTCATACATTTCATTCCTTTACCGCACTCTGGATGGTTAAGTGGTCACTAAGGGAGAACTTCAGTGTAGATTTAGTGCTACTAAGTTCTGCTCAATTGACGAATGTTGAAACATTTCGTAACCCCGATGTCAAGGTGTTTACATGAATGAATGTTTCTATTATTCTCAGTGTTTAATGCCCATTGTTATATTCATGTAGATATGACATCAAGATGCAAGTAAATGTAATTACTTGTTTTATCATGTTGTTTAGTATGAATGGAATATTTAGTGGCAATAATTTATTTATCAATTGCTGTAACTGACGTATTGAGGACGTAAAGGCTTTTGCAGAAATCAATTTTTAAACCCAAGAGTAAATGAACAGACAGCGGAGCAAAGGCCCTATCTGGTCTGCATTGCAATCATCATCAGGTCACTATACGTCCCTACCGAGGTGCTCAGAGCCTACCCTAAGTTAGTGGTGACAAGGTCATAGTCATTGCATTCCAATGCTTAACTATAATTTCTATTTAATCTTTTTTTTGTTATATTAGTTTAATTTTTGATTTATTTTGTGTTATAAGTGTTGTCTTTGAACGGATAAAATATCTTATTATTATTATTTGTATGCCAAAACATTACATTAAATATTATGATATTATCCGTTCCGTCGTTCTGGAGATACCTTCATACATACATCCGTCCATCTAAACATTTGCATTTATAATATTAGTAAGATTGGTAAGATGTGTGAAGTCCACCCGCACTTGGCCAGTGTGGTTGACTATGTCCTAAAACGTATAGTAAGCAGATGATGACGAATCATACGGTGAAATGCCAGCATAATAAAAATTATAAAGATTAATCTCATAAATATTTCTTTGTTAATAAAATACTAAGCGTCGGTGGCTCTAGGGTTAAAGAACTTGACTTGTAATCTGCAGTTCCTAAGTTCAAATCCATGTAGTAATGTGTTTTTATATTTTTCATTTAAATATGTACATTTATCCGACTTTACGGTGAAGGAAATCGCTATGCATCCTGCACGTAGATGCGTGGTTGACTATAGCCTAGACAACCCTAACATAGGGTAGGCTCCGAGCTCCTCCATTGGGACGTATAGTGAGCTGATGATGACCAGAATACTGAACTTCCTACTGCTATATGCATTGAATGCATATAGGTTTGTAACAGTGTGCATCAAATAAGTACTCATCAATCAATTTCCTTGTAAATAGAGTGATCCTATACTTTGTGACAATAACGGTTGATTACATAATGCCGTCTCTCTTGTTCTCTTTGATAAAATAGAGACGACAATATTTTTATACATTTTTCAAAGCAGACGAGTTACTCAGTACACATATATTACAATAATAAAAGTCTATGATAAAACAAATGAAGTTAATTAATACGAATACAGGGTGTCCTAAAAATTGTTAATCTTTGAATTAGCAGGTTGTTTGTAGTTAGTAACCTAATCTAACTTTAAGCGTAATTTTTATAAAAATATAGTATAAGTAAATATATGTATAGTATTGGAAAATGTCCATTTTCTTACAAGCAAGACACAATATGACAGGAGCAGAGACATAAATTTATCTATTATAGAGCCGACGTTACACTTTTTAAGAAACACATTTCATAAGCAAATATGTTCAAGGAGTTTTTACACTTTAGCAGCCATTAAATCTAAGAAAAAAGAAGAAATTTTAACTTTTGAATTTATTAATGTCAGATCAGTTTTCTATGTCTTTTTGTTATTCATGTTCTACAATATTAACACATTTTTCTGCAAACAAGGGTTTTTTATTTAAATCCCTGTACATTTTTGTCCTTCCTTAGTTTTTACATGTCACGTTACATGCAGGGGTATAAAACATATAGAAGAAAAATATCTAGACAGGACCAATTTGTACTTGTATTTTTTTAATAGATGAAAATATTAGAACGATATAATTATTATGTTTTCCATGAAATAAGTGAAGTAATTTAGTGGTCTTATTACTTCATATTGTTTAAACATTTAAGACAAACTTCCGACAGTTCAAGGCCATTGACGGAAACTGTCAGACTAGTCCAGCGTCTATGGTCACGTGGCAACGCCACGCGTTGTCTATGGTAATTTCATTATTATTATTTATAAAGGGAAATGATTCCTATTTCTGTTATGAAAAGCATTTTGCATATTTTTAAGGTTAAATTTAAAAATAAATTATATAAGACTAATTTCGACCGTGGGTGAAGATTTAAAATATGCAAGACATTGCATACGAAAAATTAACAAATGTAATGTCCGTTTTGATTAATTATAATACATTAAATCATTATTATATACTATATAGCTGTCGCCCGCGATTTCATCCGCCCGAAATTTAAAAAAAAAACTTAATTAGTACCCTGTGTTCTACATCTATGCTAAATTTCCAAGATCCATGCAGCTGTTCTAGAGATACCATCCATCCATCCATCTATCCAAACAATCGCATTTATAATATAAGTAATATGTTCAATTAATTCACATAAATTATTTATTGTTTTTGTTGAATTCTTATTAATTTCTTTTTGTATTGGCAACATTCAAATTATTATAAACTTTTTTCCTGCGCTGGCAACAATGGTGCATTAGACGTTCATTGGATATAAGTGTGCTACGGGAAGGCGCGCTATTTTTATTATCTAAGTAACTATTCAATAAATAGTTAAAAAACCACACGACCACTTGTTTAATTATACAATATTTATAGTTATATACATTTAATTTGTGCATGTGCATGTTACATAGTTTAACAATAAACGTATTAACTATAATATATAATAATATTAAAAAGTCTCCAAGAAGTCTGGCTGACACAACTGTTCCAGAGTTGAATACAAATAGACACAACTCACACTACCAAATCGATTGAGCTGTAGTGTACAGGAGGTAACAAAAAAACCCACATACTTGTACGTACATACACATTCGCGATAAACATTGCCATCTTTGGATAGAATACCTTGGGATTTACTAAATGTTGTAAACATGTTAAATTCTTGATAAAAATAGTCATTGCATTGCCTGCATACTGAACAGTATTAAGTATCAATATACAGACAGATATTACCAGTGTTTACAGCTATTTTATTACCTTTGTGTATGTTTAATAATGAAGATTTTACTCCATAGTAGTTGCCCGTGACTCCGCCCGCGCATAATTAAAATAAAAGCTTAATAAACAGCTTATGTGTTCTTCCAGACTATGTTGTAGAATATAGTCCCTACATGTAGATCTATGCCAAAATTCATCGTGATCTTTTCAGCTGTTCTGTAGATACCTTCAAACAAACATCCATCCATTTGTAATATTAGTATGATTAATAAGATATAATAGTGTAGGAAATAAAAACATACTATAATCGTGTATATATATAAAAAAACAATTGCTGTTCGTTAGTCTCGCTAAAACTCGAGAACGGTTGAACGGATTTATCTTATCTTGGTTTTGAAATGTTCGTGGGGGTCCAGAGAAGGTTTATAAAGTGCGAAAATTTCGAATTGCCGGGAAAACTCTTTAGAAACCTTTTTTAATACCGCTCGGACGGAGTCGTGGTTGACAGCTAGTTGTTAACTAATCTTACGAAACTGGTACTTATTGTTTGGTTTGGTTATTAATGAATTATTAAAGAGATTAATGAAGTCCACACGTACTATTTATTTAAATTATGTGACAGTAATTAGTTGTAATCTTATTTGTTGCTTATTATGTCTTGTTTTCATGTCGTAACATTTTAAACCATAGTTGAGATTAAGGTTTATAAGTATTTCCTTATTACAAACTGGTAAATAATAAATACGAATGTACGTTACTTTATTAAGATTCAATTATAAACATATATCAAATAAGAATGTAAGATCCTGTTATTAATGGAACGTTAGTAATATTAATACTAGTTGAAGCCCGCGACTCCGTCCACGCGGGATTAAAAAAATACTTAGTATTATAACATATGTGTTCTTCCATACTATATTCTACATCTTTTTTTTTCAGAGGGGAATGCTTTATGCATACTCCGTGCCCCGGGAGGTGAGGGGCGGTAGTTATATGGGATTATCTTCCAGATGGGAAGTATACCGACTAAACCCCTCTGTTCCTCCTACGCATGATGGCGAGGTCACGGGCAGGCTTTCGCTTTCTTCCGCAACCCTGCCTGACGTTCTACATTTGTACAAAATTTCATCAAGATCAGTTGAACCGTGCCGGAGATACCTTCAAACATCCATGCATCCATCTAAACATTCGCATTTATGATATTAGTAAGATGTAAAATTTATAAAATTTACATATGCAAAAATAAAACACTTGAAAAATCTTTTTTTAATGAGCTGAATAAAACAAAGGCACTTATAAAGTAGAGCCACTTTAAAATATGTTAGATAAAATTCAAGTGCCCTCGAATCGAGTTAATTTTAGTCTGGTAACACTAAAAAACGTCAGCTTTTCTTTGTCTATGCCTACGCGATTTAAAAAAATCTTCCGCCTTTATTATCTATTAGGTTTTACCATTTAAATTAGACTTATTATATTTTTTCTGATTCTTTATATTTAATTATGTAATTTTTTTCTTACAGCTAATTTAAATTGTTGCATTATTTGCGCTTCAAACACATCCTTTGCTAATGTGCAAGGTGATTCCTCAAGGATCGTTGTATTTAAAAAAAAGTAGAAAGATATAAAGAAATTTCGATTATTACGAAACGGCTTACCTTATTTTTTCATTTCGTTATTAAAGAATTATTAAAAACTAGTGTTCGCCTGGAACTCCGTCCGTGTGGAATTAAAAAACCTTATAATTAGCTATGTCGTCTTCCAGACTGTGTTTTACATCTATGCCAAATTTCTGCGAGATCTGCTTAGCAGTGGAAATACCTTCCAACAAACATCCATCCATCTGAACAATCGCATTTATAATATACTGGCTGTCGTCGCGATTCCGTCCGTGTGGAGTTAAAAAAAAACTCAATTAGAAGCCTTTGTGTTCTTCCAGATTATGTTCTACATCTATGCCAAATTACAGCGAGATTTATGCAGCCGGTCTAGAGATACCTTCGAACAAACATCCATCTATCTAAACATTCGCATTTATAATATTAGTAAGGTTATTAGAGCCGTGATAAAGATCAACATGTCAGCAACAACAGCAGTCAATTCTCACTGGACCAGCATGGTTAACAAGATCCTAGTCAGCTCTCCGGTCTGGAGATTACGTTCTAACAATAATCCATCCATACCATACATTCGCATTTATAATATTAGTAAGATTTAACGATAAGGCCACACGCAATATTTATTAATTTATTTAAACTATGACATTAATTAGTTGTAATCTTACTTGTTAGTTTAATTCATACATGTATAGTTAACTGACTGACAAGAGATTAATTTTTTGACGCATATGTAAATTTGTTTTTTTTTCATGTATATAGGTTTGTAAGAGCGTCAGTGGCTTAGAAGTCAAGCACTTGACTCGCAATCTGCAGGTCCTGGGTTCGAATCCCGCCATGTACTTCTGTATTTAAATAATAATAATAATAAATAAGTGTCTGCTATATTAATTTATAAAGTTCGTCATTGATTTTAGAGGAAAATAAATACATTAACCATAAACAATAATTGTTAACTATCACTCGTTTTCTTTTCAATTTTGTCTATGGCCTAAATAAGACAAATGTTTGCTGGCAATATTTGACAAGTTAGTTGAATCGCCTTGAGTTAAGTCCACTTCGGAAGTGAACGGATCCGGCAAGGTTTGACTGTACTACATTTGGGGCAAACATTTACACACGCCAATGTAATTTAGACTCTAAAGTTATTTAATTCAAACTTAAAATACATTGGCAATGCAAATGTGCATCTCTTAAATGTTAGTAGGCGCGAAGATCGGTTAAATTTTGCACAGGAAATAACCAATAAAGATGTAATGTTCAATAATAAAGCCTATGTTCAGATAGTTTTAGAATCTATTTTTCAATGTCTTTTAAATGAGGGCTTGGCATGCGTGTTGTATGAATGCACGATAAAGATCGCACGCACATTTATTTAAGGCACCCTATACACTGTGGAAATAAAAAAATAATTATATAATTTTTAAGCTTATTAAGGGCTATCTGGATGAAATCTGAAACATAGATAAATAAAAATCTGGATAGTGCATTGTCTATTAATTTGGTTTTATTACCATAACGCGGAAAAAATCGCGGGCGTTAGCTACCAAACTACAATTTTGTCATCTTATATCCATGCTCTTTATACTCGCTTTAATTCATCAAGGAAGTTAACGCGATAATTCGTTAATGCCAATTAAAATAATGTATGCGTTTTGTTATGTATATTTAGCGTATATATTCAACATAAATTAGCAATATTAGTTGGATTTCGTTACCTATTAAATAAACCCTGATTAGATAGAATATTTCCGCAATCATAATCTTAATCCATTTACAACCAAGGACTATGTACGTTTATTTGTAATAACTAGCGGTCGCCCGCGACGTCATCAGCGCAGTATTAAAAAAAAACCCGATTCCATAAGCTACCTTCCTGAACAAGTCCCGTCAAAATCTGTCCATCCGTTCCGGAGATTAACCGGAACAAACACAGCCTTGCGGGCAGACATACATACAGGCTAAAAAAATATTTTTTATCTATCAACATCACAAATACTTCATGTGTATGAAATAAGTTTTTTTTTATTTTACATACAGACAGTACAACTTTATTAATATGTATACATATATTAGACACTTTACTATACAATAGTTTAAAAAAAAATGGTTCCATTAATGCAAAGCTTGATCTTAACTTGTCTTCTTCACTTGGATAATGACAATAAGTGTTTGGAATTTAAAATAATTTCGATTTCTTTAAGTGGGTGTAATTTCAGTTCCAAGTCTAAATGCAGATAGATCGGAAAAATTTACAGTACATAATTTCGTAATATTTTTGTAATATATTATTTGGGCATAAAATATTAAAAATTATTTTGAAAAATACCTAGTGTACACACCGCTTTACAATGACACCTGTCAAAAGCTTATCATAGACAATGTACGCATGACTTCGCTTTTATGCGTGACAAACTTTTATTTTTTTGAAGGTTGGTAACATTCTAAATACTGTCACAAAAAAGGGATGACAACTTAAATACTTGTACAACAAAAAAAAACAAAAAAATCGATATCTTTATCGCTTTTATTTGTTCACTATTTGATTATTGTAAAGTTTTTGGAATTCGCTAAAGCGTTAATGCATTTTTCGATTCCGATCATGTTTTCAACCTTGTTGGTATTTGGTGTTATTTAAATTTTATCATCAAATTTAAATTTATCTATATTACACAGTTAATAAAATTAGAATGTCTGTATGTAATATAAAAAAATCATATTCTGTGAACATGATGTATTTGTGTTCTAATTACGATTTTTATTTGTCTGTCCACAAGTCCGCTTCTGTTTCTAGGCTGCTGAACCGACTTTGTAGAGACCTTTCTGTAATGTAGTTTAAATATGCCAGAATAATATATACAGTCGCGAGCTATTAGCTAGTTTAAAAAAATAAATCACGCAGTGCATACAAAATGTATATCGATTAACTGCTTAAATACATATTTAAGACGTTGTACCATGTTTATTAAATTGATTTTAATACGTTTAAGATATACATTAATAAATAGTTTTAAGATATTAAAATAAATTATCAAATAAACGTTTTAGCGTGAGTTATTTTTATTGTTCTGTATATGAGCACACAAGCAACTGTCAAGCTCATTGTTCGTAATTTGTCAGAGCGGAGTGCGCGCTTGTCCAGTCCAGACTCTTAAAACTCAAAGGTCATCGATGATAACGTAATTATGGGATAATTGGTAAATGTAATGACGAAAAATTAACGTCAGAAGGTTCATGTATTCGATCAGGAAATGGAGTCATGTTTTGCGACACACCTCGATTGTAATTTTCGTATTTATTTTTTATTAACTTTATAATTGATATTTTTTTGGAGAAAAAACAAACAGTTGTATGAAGAATAAGGACACTTGTCGATCGATCGATCCGTCAATGAAAGAATTGAACTTACGACCACTTTGAAACCAAAGCTATTATTACTACGCTTTTTCCGATGATTGTGAGATTTCAATAATCTTACTAATAATATAAATGCAAATGTTTGTTGGAAGTTATCTCCAGAACGGCAGTAAGGATCTCGATGAAATTTCGCATATACAAAAAAAGTCTGGATGAACGCATAGGATACTTTATTTTTTTATTTCCGCACAGACGAAGTCGCGGGCGATAGCTAGTTAATTCGTATAATGCTAAAGTTAGGGTGATTGTACAAAAGCCACACGCAACAGCCACAAACAAGAAACGAGCAGTGGCGATTTGTGGCGGCCACTGGCGTTAACCGTGCGCGGGCAAGTTACGGCGTTTTTTTGCCATTCGCGTTTGGCCTATGTGCAAGGACCCATACTTTAGCATTATATTTACACTTCTCGGATTTTGTCGAAGCAAAATATATTATTTGTACGTGAACGCTGAATAAATGTCTACTCATTGATTTAAGTTTAACTAATATGGAATAACTATGGGTATTCGCGGTTACGTCACGCCAGGCAACTTCGTGCCCGGCTCCATATAGTCTGTTAATTTACTATTAAATATTCTCGTCGGATCTGAAACTGTACCTAGACTGAAATACATATTTAATCTGTGATCTTTAAACAGTATAATGTCTTACAAAAGTTATAATTATCTGTTCACAATAGAAAATAAAAAACAATTAATTGAATTTATTTGCTCGGGGGATGATAAATCTATTAATGACACCGCCATCTTCGATATCTATCAAGCTTGGCATAATGGAATGGATTTAAAATATTATGTTAATGCAAAAGCGTAACATCCTGTAAGTAACATACAAGGTATATTTATAACTTATAATACGCGAAACGAAAGCTTTATTTTGAAGAAAATTTTGCGAACGGATAAACGTGCAATATGTAATAGTTGATTCATCATCATCATCAGCTCACTTTACGTCCCCACCGAGGGCCTCGGAGCGTACCCTAAGTTAAGGGCCATGGTCAACCACGCTGGTCAAGTGCGCGTTGGTTGACATCACACATATCTTTGAATTTCTTCTCAGATATGTGCAAAACATATTGGTACATGGCGGCATTCGAACCCAGGACCTGCAGATTGCAAGTCAAGTGCTTAATTGAGCCACATACGTTCGACGCAATAGCTGATCATGAACTTCGAACTGAGATTTGAAGTTTATAAGATCTAATTTTGAACAATCAACTTAATTTCAACCATGAAATCTAAATATTTTTTTTAAGTTTAGTTCTTAAGAATTACTTTTGATCAGTTTAAATTAGTAGTTATCATATCGACGTTATATGAATAGATTTTTTTAATGTTTCAAACCATTTATAAATAGATGAAGGTTAGATGTTTTTGTAACACAACATTGACCCGATGTTTAAACCGTAACAACGATGTTATTTAATATTTAACTGCTTCATAACAATTACACAACAAAATTTGTATTGAACCGCACCTAGTTTGTTAATTGTACATGGAGAACACAGTTTGGAAGAACACATATAGGATGCTAATTATGTTATTTTAATTCTCCACGGA
Organism: Papilio xuthus; assembly: GCF_000836235.2. Classification (NCBI taxonomy): domain Eukaryota; kingdom Metazoa; phylum Arthropoda; class Insecta; order Lepidoptera; family Papilionidae; genus Papilio; species Papilio xuthus. The sequence goes on along the minus strand of NW_013530893.1, from coordinate 3,461,242 downwards.
CGGAGTCGCGGGCGACAGCTAGTTATAATATAGACCCACAAATGTATTTGACCAGATGACAAACCATGCTATCGCTAACACCGGGTCATATAAGTTTATCGGACTATACCAATTCTTTGACTAATCGATAGTTTTTTAATATAATTGTATTTTTATAAAACGATATAATTTATTACGTCTTACAGTATTTCATGGTTTCCCGTTCCTCTAAAAGGATATAAAATATGAATTATATACGTGACACATTTACAACTTGGGAAAATTAAAAACTCACAACCAGGAAATAATGACACGTTCTTTTGATGACCAGGAAAATGCAACTGCATTTATATAGTCTGTGCAACAAAAAAAACAAGCGTCATAGATTTACATAACAAAAAATCTTAATGGTACAACTTATACGGTTGAATAATAAAGTTTAAATTCTATTACAAGAACAATTTTTTAATGAAAAAAATTCTCCCAACCTGTTTCAAATACTTCCTCGAGGGTAGCAAACATTTACGTAACAACGTGCCATTTAAAAAAAATTAACGAGATCATAACCATGCCATCAAATAATTTTGATTTTCTGTTTATCCGAAACCTAATTCATAGTATTTTTATAGTGCATTATGAATTATTGATGACCAGTAGCTCAGGTTACGATTCACAACTGTGAAACAGATCAGTGAACCGGTTCGCAGATCAGAACGAACTGCGAACTGCGAGTCACTCTAGCATATAGAGAGCCGTGAGCTACCAAGTTGAACCGCAGATCAACGGTTCAAATCTATGTGATCTGAACTTTTGAACCGATTCATCGCCGATTTAAACACGTCTAGAACCTGGAATTAATTTAAGATGTTAGGTCTATCAATACAATATGTAATAAGCATTTATGCAGACATTAATCTTTGTTATAATCAAGCTTTACCTGAATCATAGTCACGATTTAACATTTTAATATGAAATGTCAAATCTTAAATACACGTTGAGGTTATGTTTTTCTAACAATTATCTTACAAACATTTTCTTGTAATCACATTTGATATTTCTAATTTATGGTAAAACTAGCTGGAACCCGCGACTACGTATGCGCGGAAATAAAAAAAAATAATGATTAACCTTAACTATGCCAAATTTCAGTGAGATGCATACAGCGGTTTTAGGGTTACCTTCAAACATACATCCATCCAAACATTTGCATTTAAATTGCCTACCGATTTCTTACTAATATACATGCAAAACTTTGGATGGATGGATGGATGTTTGTTATCAAATAGGTCCAAAACGGCTAGATGAAATTTGACACTTAGATTGTCTGGACTTGCGTAAACACTACTTTTTTAAGGTCTTTTTACCCAGATTGATAGATGCAGTCGTTCTAGAGATACTAACAATCATCTATCTATCCAAAATTCGCATTTATATTACTAACATAATCTGTACGAGTTTTAGCATAAACATTATGTTTTATCTATGGTTAAGGGTTTCGTATAGAAAGTTTCCCGCGCTTTTTTGACACTTCCTTAACAAACCAGTTGTGAAACATCAATGTCAACAGTTTTGAGTAAATACTTTTAAAATCATATTTAATATTATTATATCGATGATGTAATTTATTTCCATGTTCATGATTTTTTTTATGATATAAAAAAATATTTCTTAAGAACATACATATTACTGTAACCTTCGTAAATATTTTACTTTAGGTTTACTATATTTTTTAATTTATTTTATTCACAAAAATAAATCATAAAAGTTTTATGATTTATTTTGACGATGACGATACGGTGGCGATCGTCACAAATATTCATGTTAGGCCCACGATTTATTTGCACGCAAAGAATTTACATTTTCTCGAATTATGGCTAAGATTTTTTCTTACTGGTCAGGCTATTTGTCTTGTTTAATTGTTACTATACTATTTTTTTTTTTGCTGCAAATAATGGCTGGTTCACAGATATAAGTTCTAAAATCTAATAATGTAATCAAGAAATATTTTTTATTCCATAAATTAAATTTACTGAAAATTTATTTTATTTATTTATGTGCTCCCACGCTTTAATTTTACACGTCTTGTCATTTAACGCATTGTCGCACATTTTTGCAACTAAAAATTTAAATAAGTGAAGCAAAAAGTTGACGCACTTTTTAATAATAAAAAAGCTTTTGCCAAAAAAAAATAAAAGACAATATTTTATGTCTTTAAATAATTTAAAAAATATATTAATTTTTTTCGTAAAAAATTTACGAAAAATAAATAGAAAAAATACTTAAACCGCGTAATAATGTTAGTTATGCAAATAAAAAAGAAATACTCACAGTTTAAAATAATAATTCACTTTTTAAAAAAATGTCACTGGCACAATATTTAGCTATCACTGTCACAGAAAAAAAAAACCCGCGCGTTCTCTTGGCGCCGATGCAGTATGCACAAAGGCAAAGGCTAGCACTGTCGGCCACTACTGGCAATGCCAATTTATATAGCTCTTGGCCAATAGCGCTTTGTCGAATAAAAACGCACCGATGAATGCTGGCCTTAGATATTTTTTTTAAACATAACTTCAATATATTTAATTTATTTAGTAATTCCATTTCATGATTATTTTTATTTGAAAAACTTTTATATTAATTAATATGAATAAAAGCAAATATTTAACAAAATAACAAGACATTAAAAATTGATTTTAATTAATATATATTTTGAAAATTCATTAATTGTAATAAAAGTAAAATTTATACAATTAACGTCATACGTATACATAAATAAGTAATTATACATTGCATATTAAATAGTTTACATTTTTTTCTATTATATAATTTTTTTTACTTAACATCGAGAATTTTATAGATATTTTAGTACTATATTTAGAACTAGGAATAAAATTAAGCCTCCGGCATTTTACTTCTCAGTCTGCAAACATTTATAAAAATACATTCTTACGGTGTTGTCTACACTAGTGTGTTCTTATGTTCGATTCATTTTGCACTTTCCTCTTAGTGTGGGTTTTTACCAAAATAATTGCATATAGTCGATGGTGCAGTTAGTCAGCGCTTGACTGGATCGCACTGAAATCTACACATCCAGTTTCGATTCCCGCCTTGTACAAATGTTGTTCTATTTTTGAATTTCATATTCATATTTATCCGTTCTTAAGGTGAATGAAAACATCGTGATGCAACCTACAAATAACGACGAAGAAAGTCAAAGATATGAATCAATCAATATGCACTGGGCCAGAGTGGTTTAGTTTGATTTTGGCTTTTTTTATTTCATTATACTGGGATTCGACTGTCCAATGCTGGCCATGTGGACACGTCTACATGTGCTATGAATAATTATGTGTTTTTCTCTTTATTCATTTGCTGTAATTTGTAAATTTTTTTTCTGTATTGATCATGAGTCTGAAATAAAAAAAAAATATATTATACAACTAAAGACATCTACAGAGTCTTGGTCCGTACTCTTTTTTCACGTATTCCTTATACTAAATGAAAACAGAGATTTTTATATTTTGTCTTGCTGTTGCCCGCGACTCCGTCCGAGCGGAATTAAGAAGTAAGATTGTTAACATTATAGCTTAGTCACCCCTTTTTTTCCAGAGATAAATGCTTTATGCATACTCCGCAGTAGTTATGGGGGATTCTCCTCAATAGCGGAGGCATACCCACTAAACCTCTCTGTTCCTCCAACGCATCGGGACGGGGCCACGGGCACGCTTTCGCTCTCGTCCGCGACAGCTTAGTCACCCCTAACTTGGGAAATGGCAAGATCGTGCGCTAGTGTAAGCAAAGCTTTATTTCAGTAGTCCTTGGTGCATGTCTTCTGTGAGTTATTTCACCGGTCAAGCTGGCCCATTTAACAGGTGCTACTATGGCGCTCTCTACCACTGTTATATTTTTATCTATACCTTTATTTAAAATGTGGACACAATATTAATAGGCAATACAGATTCATTTGCACCTGATAAACTACAAAATTGATTTAAAAAATCTCTTACAATTACTTTTTTTCTTTCGAATAGAAAATTGTTTCGTCAATTAAACGGTCTTTTATGTCTTCTCTCTCTGTCTAAACTATACTCTGTCTCTTTTCACCTTCAATAAAACTATATTCAAGTTACTGCAGTAATTTTTCATATTCAAAAGCTTATTATAAAAAAGATCGTAACAACTAGACAACGACATCCACTTAAGTGTAATGTTGAAATATAAAAACTGTTTGGTTGCATTGTATATATCGCCTTGAGACTTGAGATGGTTCGTTAGTTTGACTTTGTCAATCTTACTATTATTATAAATGCGAAAGTTTAGATAGATGGATGTTTGTTTGAAGATATCTCCAGAACGGCTGAACGGATCTCTACCAAATTTCGGGCATATAACATAGTCCGGAACAACACATAGGCAACAACAGTGGTAGAGCCCGCTTTAACATCTTCGCGCGAATTGGCCCGGCTCACCCGGTGAAATGCCACGACAACACGGAAGACCTGCGTAAAGTGAAAATCCGCGTTTCGTCTGATAAGAGTGCGTCCCGGAGGCCTAATTTAGTCCTCTTCCCCTTCCCACCCTTTTTCTTATAAAGAAAGGATGGGAAGTGGAAGTGGACTTTCCGGATGAGAGGATGCATGCGACGGGAAAATATTTTCTTTCTGTGCATCCTCTCCTCCGTCGATTAAAGGTAGGCAACGCATATGCAATTGCGTATATCTATGGGCAACGGTCACTTCGCTATTTCAGCGATTTCAGGTGGCCGCTCGCTCGTTTGCCACCTTATGATATAAACAAAAAAAAAATAGGCTCTTTATTTAATTCTGCGGGGTCGCGGGCGACAGCTAGTTTTTTATAAGAGAGTCGTGGCAACTGATAAGTTTTTCGTTTGTATAAGAATATCTGCTGTAAAATGCATAATAACATATACACGCGTTAGCTTAATATGACATTTATATGTTTTTTCTCAGACACGCGGGCTTCCTCGCGACTATTCATCATGTACTATCTAGCACGTGGCATGACGTCTGTTAACGCATAATAATACAGTTCATAAATATTCAAATAAAATATTTTAATACATATAATGTCGCTAACACTTTGTAAATCACGCAATTCTATAAAGTGACTGACTAGACCCAGCGACACTCAGTGGATGCCTAAATTTTTTTCTACAAATCACAAATCAGCAAATTTTCAATACGTGATTTTATTATAATTACCAACCAATCTAGATGTACTCTTCTGTTTTTACTTTCGGCATAATTTAATTCCAACTTAACAAAAACAATCGTTAACTTTATTTTCAAACTATATTACTATTTGGGTCTCTACGTTTTTAATCCTAGATAATATATTCGGTATTTGACTGAACAGAATTGTTTTATATGTCTAGACATTTTATATAATGACGTTATCCATTTCATAACTACAACATACATTAAACTTACCATTCTACGGAAGTTCTAGAATCTAAAACCAGAATGAATTTTTGTGTAGGCCATTGAATTATATTTTTAAATCGTATATATGCATAATAGTTAAAAAATGATATGTCTACATCAAAGTAATTTAAACAAGGTTCTATAAATATATAATATATATTTATAGAACCTTATAGAAACTTAATAATCTACAGAGTTATAAAAAACCAGAAGTGAATAAAAATATTTTATTGTTTATTCCGATTAAACTCAAACACTACTCATCCCATTCTATTTACAAACTTCAAAACTTATTCTTAAACTACACGTACCCATTGTCTTACTAAAGATTACTACTAGCGCCTACGGAGACAATTCTTCGCACCTCTTTTTACCGTACCTTTGGTGGATGTAAGACAGTAATACACAGATCTGTGACGCCCCTTTCTATCTAGCGCCCTGGGCGATCTCCCTACTGCGCACTACTCTAACGCAGGTATGCTTTAATAACTAACATTTGCCCGAGACACCGTCCGAGCGGAAAAAACAAACTCGGTAAGTAGTCTATATGTTCTTCCAGACTATGTTCAACATCTATGCCAATCGTCAGGATCAGGTGAGCTGGAGATACCTTGTAAAAAACATCAATGCATCTAAACTTTCGCTTTTATAATAATAAGTAAAAGTAATAATTTTGTCCGAGTTAAGGAAGCAAAGGTGGGATGTTAATAAATTGCGAATAAACATTCTCTATAAATATACCTAACCATCTTAAATGTACTCGAAATAAATTATTATAGTTTAACCAAAATCTGTCTGTTTGTTTGCAAAGTATAGGTGACAAATGATATTGATTGTTCAAAATTGTGCGGGATTTATGAACGACGATGACTACTTTGTATGGGTTACTCATAACGTCACACGGTGGTCAACGTAATTAAATATATTGATAAAGTAGGGGAGTCCCGCAGTTTCCTCCTGGACTAATTGCATTCAAGGTTGCATCTGTGTCTTTCCATACTAGTAATTCTCCATTAATCATAGTTCTGGATACTAGGATCAACGGATTTAGCACTTTATTCACTTTATTTTAAAGCTGATTTTTATCAAAATAGTCGGCAGGTTTATTTTAATATCAAAGGGCGTTAACCTTTTCAATGTTTACTTTTGAAAAAAAATCAATTTTCATGTTTAAATTAAAAACTTTATTAATTATAGAGCGGACATTAGAAAAATATCAATATTTTACAATATTATATAATATTATAAATGTAAATGTGTGGAAGGATGGATGGATGTTTGTTAGAAGGTATCTCCATAACGACTGTACGGATCTCGTTGAATTTGGAACAAATGTAGAACATAGTCTGGAAGAACACATGCTACTAATTTTATAATCCCGTGCGGTCGGAATCGCGGGCTACTTTTAGTATAAAAATAAATTTATAGTCTTGTTCACGATGCTATGAATATAAATTGTTATGTTATTAATTGATGTTAATAAACAAATTATAATATATAACGACATATACCTTGGTAGTGGTTGTGAACATATCTTACTAATATTATAAATGCGAATGTTCAGATGGATGGATGTTTGTTTGAAGGTATCCAAAATGGCTGAACTGATGTCGATGAAATTTGGCATAGATATAGAACATAGTCTGGAAGAACACATAGGCTACTAATGTAAACTCTATTGACAATGTTTTCAAGACAGGACTGTTCAAATTACTCGCGAAGCCTAGAAGAATTTTAGCGAACTTGTCGAAACAAGTCAGCCACGGGCTGCCAGAAGGTCATGAATTAATATGACATATCAAAAAAAAACTTTAAACAAACATTTTGAAAGAATAAGGTTTGCAATAAACTATCAGAATAAAGTCGATTTGAATTTCTATCTAAGCCTATTTACTTGCGCGCAAATATTTCTAACTTCAAGTATCCATTAGACATTTTTTACTCTAATTATCTTTTTGCTCGAGATATATTCTTGTCAGTACGTCAACTCTCATATACTTACTAATTATTATAAGCAATAGTACTGCGTCATAGTTTATATTATTACCAATATATGGTCATATAACTTTACTATATGTGACCTAACGGAACGATTTCATGTACTGACGCATGAGTTCGAGAATTCCTTCCTTAGTCGCATACTAAGGATCAGAATTTGACCTCTTAATTTTGCTTATCGGCTACATTGATCATTTTACTACATATATAATTTAATATATCAACTAGGAGTTGCCCGCGACTTTGTCTGCACGGAAATAAAAAAAAACTTACTTATTCCGCTGGCGCAACGACCCAAAGTTGATCTTGGTCTCAGACACAAGAGATCTCCAATTTCGATACTCCTGTCTACTGCTAGTCCATCGCTTGTAGCAGAATCCAGAACTAGACACTCTCGCCAGGAGTTTTGTAGCGGGTTCCTTAGCTCCGTCTTCTCTTTACGTGGGGCTGTATATTACGAATAAGTTAAAAAAAAACTAGTAAAGAATATAGTAGTCGAATTCAATGGAGAACAAGCAAACAATCAAATAATTGCTTTTTATAATTATCAATATACGGGAAAACATGAAACCGTTATTCATAAATGGTAAGCGTAAGACGTTTTATCTATTTGTAACTAATCAAGTTTGATTCGTTTATACGTGAAGTGGCATTTGTTTGCTACTGATGACTATGATTAATAATTTTTAATGAAATATTCAGAATTTCCGCTCTATAATTTAAAGCTCTACAATAGAGATTGAAAGGGACCTTTTAATACAGTGATTGAGTTTAATTATATTTATAATTCATATACATTGAATATTAAATAAATTAATAATAATTCGATTAATTACTTTTTAAAAGATTTATTATATTACTAGCTGTCGAGACTCGGTCCGCGCGGAATAAAAAAACTTAATTAGTAGCCTATGTTCTTCCAAACTATGTTGTTACATCTATGCCAAATTTCATCGAGATTCATGCAGCCGTTCCGGTAATATCTTCAAACAAACATACATCCATTCATCTGTCTGTTCTTCATTCGACTGTCGCATTTTTCTATATATATAAAAGAAAGTCGTGTTAGTTACACTATTTATAACTTAAGAACGGCTTTGGTGGTGGACCGATATGGCTGAAAATTGATGAGGAGGTAGCTGAGAGCATGGAGACGGACCTAGGATACTATTTATTCATTTTTTTTTTTTCATATTTATGCCTTGATGAAGAGCATTTAACTATATATTAAGTTTTGTTATATATCCACGCGGATCGAGTCGCGGGCGACAGCTAGTTTAATATATAGCAGACATAAGTAAAAATACAGATACAAAAACATTGCAAAGGTATTATTTACTCAAAGCGTATTGTTTATCATCTCTAACCTTGATTCAAGGGCCCTTTATGGTCAAAGAGTAAAAGACCTGTTGTGTCATAGATTATAAAATAAACTTCTTTATATTATTACCATAAACAAGAGTATTCGTGTGAAAGGTCGACTGACCTTTTAGATGATCCTGACTCATTGTGATTAACATACGAAACACTTCCCGATGTCAAATGAAATAAATATAAGTAAACAATTCCAAATCTGCATCGGGGATTACCCAAACACGATATACATATTTATATATTTTCCTAATATAGAATACTAGCTGTCGCCCGCGACTCCGTCCGCGAGGAATTAAAAAAGAACAAAATTAGTAGCTCATGTGTTTTTACATATTATACTATATTCTATATGTATGCCAATTTTCATAGAGATACGTTCAGCCGTTCTGGAGATACCTTTAAACAAACATCTTATAGTAAGATATTTTTTAATATTCTTTTTATTAAAATAAGCCTCAATTTAAGCTGAGATTTCTAGACTTGGTAAACAGGACAAAATACGATGATTGTTTTTATAACGTTAAAGTTTTTTTAGCTTAGAATAGGAATAGTGTGCCTAACATGAATATTTGTGACTTTTATTGTCTACGACAATTTATCCATAATCCATATTAAAGTGCACCGCCTGTCGTCTATCGTACAACAAAAATCTCACTTATTTTGACATAATTAATGATGTAAACAATAGCGATTGTCACAAATATTCGTTATAGGCCCACAGCGGATATAAACACTTGAGTAAACCGATTCATTGAATGATGAAAGTACGAAAAGGATCACAATTTATAAACTGTAAATCTGCGCAAATTATTTAGTTTGAATAGAACATGATTATCTTATATATAAAATTCTCGTGTCACTTTCGTTCCCATACTCTTCCGAAACGGCTTGACCGATTCTCATGAAATTTTGTGAGCACATTGAGTAGGTCTGAGAATCGGCCAACATCTATTTTTCATCCCCCTAAATGTTAAGTTTTAATTCCGTGCGGATAGAGTTGCGGGCGACAGCTAGTTCTATATAAAACATTCATTTTGTTTTCGTTACGAAACCACTAACAAAGGTCAAAACGACTAATAATGATTTTCCTTAGAATAATCCGGATTTTCAAAGTCATTTCTATGCAATTTCCCCGCATGTAATAAAATACCCAACGTCATAGTAATCCAAGATAACATATAGTTGAATTATATTATATAATGTTATAAAAGTTATGTAATAGTTGCAAGTCGCTTAAGAAAAGCGGTAGTATTAGTAAACATTTAAATATTTGTTTTAATTTTGAAATCTAAATAATAATGATGATGAAATTTAATTCGGTATTAAAAAACGATTAGTTTAATTTATATGGCATTAATTGTTATTTATTTATTTAAGTGTTTTCGGGCTTAGTATATTTCTATCGTTTTTTGTTTGGATTATTTAATAAAAAATTTAAACTACTTGAGTATAATATAAAGAAATATAGGTGGTTCAACATTATCATCATCAGCGCACTATACGTCCCCACTGAGGGGCTTAGAGCTTACCCTAAGTTAAGGGTGTATAGACCATAGTCAACCACGCTGGCCAAGTGCGGGTTGGTTGACTTCACACATATCTTTGAATTCCTTCTCAAATATGTGGAAGTTGCATCACGATGCTTTACTTCACCGTAAGAACGTCGGATAAATGTACATATGTAAGTCGGAAATCGAAAACACATTGGTACATGGCGGGATTCGAACCCAGGACCTGCAGATTGCAATCAAGTGCTTGACCCCTGAGCCACCGACGCTTGGCGGTTGACTATGGCCTAATACCTTAACTAGGTTAGGCTCCGAGCCTCTCAGTGGGGACGTATAGGGTGCTGATGAAGATATTTAGTTGTTTATACATCAAGTCATCTGAACATTATATTGATAAAGTTTTTTAATTCTAAAAGATTTCAAAAATACCAGAGAAGTAATTTTAGTCCACAGTTATCCTGGGTTTCCAATGGCTAAATCTTACTAATATTATAAATACGTATAGATAGAGGGAACAACACAATCTGGAAGAACACATAGGCACAATTGAGTTTTTTTTTAATTCAGCGCGATCGTAAACAGCGACTGTTATAACACACTAAAACAAATTTTGTCTCAACTTTTTTCGTTAAAACGATAGGGAAAACTTCCGTAAAAAAGTATTTATTTAGACTTAGCTTTGTATGTTAGAATAGATTAAATAAAGGTTTATTATTTTTAATCTGCGATTAGTGACCTTATCCTTGTCGTCCTTGTTGCAAATCGTGCGGAAGTCAATTCGTTATAAATTACATTAATTAAACATTTGAATATCAGGATTTTAAATGTAACACTTTGTTTTGTTTTCTTAAATTGTAAAACACTACTATGCCTTAATTCGATGTTGTCCAGTGTGACGAACAACTAATTAAAAAAAAAAACTACTGAACTCATCATCATCAACCTGCCCTTATCCCTATCGAGGGTCGGCACAGTATGTACTACTCCTCCATACATCTCTATCAGCCGTCATATCCAAGTCTACCCCCTTTTTACGCATATCCTCTTTCACACAGTCATTCCATACAAAAAAAACACATACACAAACTACTGAACTAGTTAGAGAAAATTACGTAAGTATGAATTTACTAAAAAAAATTGCTGCAAAAAATTTCGTCGATTTAAGGGTGAACCAAATTTAATAAACTGTCTCAAGCAATTTTTCATACTGATGCAATCAGTTGCGGGCTGCGGTTCCTCTGGTCTTGCAAATGTCCATAGACGTCGAAGAACACCTCGTTCTGCTGGTCGTTTGCCCTCTTATCTTATAAAAAAATAAGTTACCGTGTTGATATTTCATACAAAACCTACACTAAGGCTTGCCCTTAGTGATTCAAGTGACAATTGGGATATCTTCGGTTCGGTTTTATCGGTTTTAAGACATGCTTTCTTTAGTAAAGCGATAGTTTTGTTTAGAGGGCAATAAATGTAATGTTCTACATAAAAATCTCCTAAAAAGTAATTAAAATAAACTCTAACTGGATTCTATCCTTCGATTAAAGATAGATTTTTGACTTCGGCATTGTACCAATCTAATAAAAAATTAACACGATGAAATGACGACTTCCGGTTTTTTATCATTATTAATTTTTTTTATCATGTAGGTGTATTTTTATTAAATTCTATGTATTATTGTAAAGTTAACGTACAACATATAGAACATATGATTAAACGAGCAAGGACTTGCATTTCCCACGGTCATGAACGATTGCTGTTTGATCCACGCCTGTTTGCATCTCATATCGTACAATATAGAAGGTTGTTATTCACTAAACACTTATTATCGCCTTAATTTAGTACAATTATACTATAATACTTAGTTCTAGTCCGACTGCGATAAAAAATACCAAGGAATTTTAGTTAAGTCACAAGATGAATGCACGGGAAGGGTAAATACCACCAGGTTCCATGCACACCACCTGAATGGCTGGCATTCCACAACGGTGCGATTCTCGTGCAACTTCTTGCCTCGCACAGCTGCGTTGTGGAACGGTCTGTCGTCGGCGGTATTTCCAAACAAATACGACATGGGGCCCTTCAAGAAGCGAGCATACCATTTCTTTAAAGGACGGCAACACATCTGCAGTTCCTCTGGTGTTGCAGATGTCCATGGGTGTCGTTGATCATCTCGGTGTTCCCGCCGCTCGTTTAACCACTTGTCTTATAAAAAAAAATATCAACGCGTCCCCTCCTCTATCTCTTTAAAGTAGACAACGCATCTGCTATTGCCGATGTCCATTGGCAATGTTTGCTTCAGTATTTCGGACGATGTAGATGGCCATTTAATCGTTTTTCACCTTATAATATAATAAAAAACAGTACTTCACATGTTGTGTTATCTGTGATCCAGCCGGCAATAGTCTTTTGCGAGCTTAACTACTGTTAGAGTCTTTATAACTCAACTAGCGTCCGCGCGAAACTACAAAGTATCTTAATTAGTAAACAATATGTTCTTCCAGACTATGTTCTACATTTATGCTAAATTTCATCAAGATCCATGCAGCCATTCTGGAGATACCTTCAAACAAACATACTCCATCTATCTAAACATTCGCATTTATAATACAGTAAGATAGTAAGATCTAATTAAATGTTTAAATATATTTCAAATTGAATTTAGGTCGTAGAAGTGTGAACGTTAAAACCTTTTGCAAGTATTGTCCGAAACAGAACACAATCTTTTTATTTGATACGGCCAAGGATGCTACAAATGAATTAGAAAGGATTGCAATGATTTAACATTAGCGAGATACATGCAGTCGTTTTGGACATACCTTCTAAGAAACATCCATCCTAACATTCGCATATATAATATTAGTAAGACAAACATCCCTTTATCCATTCATCAATCCATTCATCCATACATTAGCACTTATTATATTAGTAAGAAGTAAGATAAAACAATCTAAAATAGGATCTATAGTAAGATAATTTTTTTCTCAATTAAGAATATAAACATATCATTAGGTTTGGTCTTTAAGTCAGTCAAATGTGGATAGCAAAAAGTTAATTATAAATCTTATCTTAAGTTAATGCTATTAACTAATTGATCACAAAGCATCAACTTCCTTGTTAATATATTTTAAAAGGTTACTTTAAAAAGACGTTCAAATTGATGTACGATTTAAAGTCCATATATTAAATAACACACAAAAATATTTAAAAAAAAACTAGCTGTCGCTCGCAATCTATTCAGCCGTTGTGGAGATACCTTCAAGCAAACACCCATCCATCTATCCACCATCCATCCATCCATCAAACCATCCATCTAAACATTCGCATTTATAATATTAGCAAGAAGTAAGATAATACTAGCTGCCGACGGCGACTCGCGACGATATTAAAAATAATCTTAGTAGCTATGTGTATCTCAGTAGCCTATGTGTTCTTCCAGTCTATATTCTAAATGTGTGCCAAATTTCAACAAGATCTATTCAGCCGTTGTGGAGGTACTTTCAAGCAAACGTCCATCCATCCATCTACACATTCGCACTTATAATATTAGCAAGAAGTAAGATAAGATTAGCTGTCGCCCGCGACCCGCGATTAAGAAAATCTTAATTATTAGCCTATGTGTTCTTCCACATGTTGTGTGCCAAATTTCAACGAGATCTATTTAGACGTTCTAGAGATATCTTCAAATAATAATGAACAATTCGTTCTCATTTATAATATTAGTAAGATTAAAAACGTACGAAATAATTAAGTAGAACTAATGTTTCTATTTTGAATAATTAATTAGTTAAAATGATTAAACATAACCTCTTTTCATATTAATGCTATACTTAACCTCATTATCTATGGTAATTCCCCTCAACTTTCCAATTTTCTTAAACGTCATTAAACAGTACAAACATACGAAAAACCATAGCACTAGTAAATATTGTTTTATACAAAACCAATAATAAAAAAAACAAAGCCGGATTTGCACATGTTTTCGTCGTAACATATTAAAAATTCGTCATTTATTTGGGATGTAAATATTTGATTTGAATCATACGGTAGTGTGATTATTTTTTATACTAAACAGAATCAATAGGGCACTGTGGTTGACTATAGCCTAATCACCCTTAACTTAGGGTGGGCTCCGAGCCCCTCCGTGGGGACGTATATTGAGCTGATGATGTTGAATAGATGCTCCTATACATATCTGCGAAGAAATTTAAAAGACATGTGTGAAGTCAACCTGCACTTGGCCGGAGTGGTTGACTATGGCCTAATCACCCTTAACTTAGGTTATGCACCGAGCCCCTCGGTGAGGACGCATAGTAAGCCGATAATGATGATGAATAGATGCTCTTATACATATCTGCGAACAAATTCAAAGATATGTGTGAACCCGCACGGGGCCAGCGTGGTTGACTATAGCCTAGTCACCCCTAACTTAAGGTAGCCTCCGAACTGATGATCATTCGATTTGTGTTCTTTCCCGGTTATAGTCTGTTGGATTCAATTTTTTTTTAAAACAAACTTTTTTTTATTCACAGACGACCTTCACGAGGTCACAGGTAACACCGAGAAGGCAACGATGCGTTACAATACTCGTGTCAAGGTACGTCTTTGAACCCGATCTTTTATTCCACCTCTCTTATTACCAGAAATAACGTAAAGAAAAAAACTTATGTCCTTTATCATCTATAAAAAGTATGTTTAATACAGATTTTTTAAAATGGTCATATCGATACATTTAAGTCGTTTAATGATCACTTAGGGTGCACCTTAGTGATACAGTTTGGCAAAGATAAATCTAAATAAATCTACTGTTTCAAAAATTATTAACATTTACTGAGAGCGTTAGCAAATCCAAATTCTAAGTTATTTCGTGTGGAAATGTATTTATTTTGTGTCATACTTATTTAAAAAAAAAATATTAGCGCGATTCCGTCTGCGCGGGATTAAAAAAAACTAACTTAGTAGCCTATGTGTTCTTCCAGACAATGTTTTATATCTATGCCAAATTTCAACGAGGTCCATGCAATCGTTCTAGAGATACCTTCTAATAAACATCCATTGCATTCGCATTATAATTAAAAAATCGTTTACATAGTGAATTAATTAGTTTACTGTACATGTATATAAGGAAAATTATGTATATAATGTATGTAGATGCTATTGTACAATGTACGTTTAGGAATGTCGATTGATCTTTTCCCAGCATCAAGCTTTGAGGAAAATATCTAATCATGTTAATGAACTAGAAAAAATATGTTAATCGATAAATACATAGTGTATGTGCATTGTTGAACTGAACATTTATTATCTGTATATCTATATACAAAAAGATTATGTTGTCTATTTGAACGACTTTAACGTAATACGTAACGCACGGATTATCATGACTTATTAGGACAGGACAGGTCAGAGCAGAACAGGACAGAAGAGAATAAACGTTTATTGCCACAGAAAAAAAATGATGAATACAAAAGAGAACGTGACAAAAGGTTGCCAGCTCAGCCGATACAGGAACAACCTGGGCACTCCCTGCTCTGGTTTTCATCGGACCCCTTTGCTTTGATCACGATTAAATTTAGCACAAATGTCGGAAATTACCGAGCAATTCACTAATTAAATGGTCGATACTCGTACTCCGTCCGAATATTCTACTCCGCTTCACCCAGCCAGTGCGCACACCAGCGCGGGCGCCATCTCCAGAACCCGCACACCACTGTCGGCTAGAAGTGTGGTCCGGCGTTGGCGCTACAGGGGGTATGAGCAGCAACGGAATACCGTCGCACGGTGGCTTGCGGAAAGGCAGGCCTCGATCCGTTTACCAACCCGTACGAATTGCAGCTGGGCAGACTATCGAAGCGCAACCGTTCTCAACTAAGCACTCCCACTATTGACGTTTCTAGTCAAATCCACGTCCATCCACCGCTCCGTACCAATGACATTCTTTTATTTAATAAATTGAGCTTCAACACTATTGACGACACCTCTTACATGTTGGCATTCTAATAAAACAATTAACTTCATTTTAAATTGATATTCTCCGACATACATATAGAACATAGTCTGGAACACGAAGGCTACTAATTGTGTTTTTTAATCCCGCTCGGACGCAGTTGTAATATAAATTGTTGAGTTAAAAGGTACTTATAAGTAATAATTTAATATACATATTTAGTTAGGGGCCTTACGTACTATATTAAAACAGTTCAATTCATATGGAAATCGCATTGATAGTAATTGTAAAAGTGGCCGCTTCCTCATTACTTTACAATTAGAGGGGTCCCTAGATTACTGACAACCTCCCAACTTCCGAATGTTCCCCTCTCGCTCTTACGTCCGCTTTAATACTCCATCTCTATCTAACATCTGAGTGATAACTATTTGCATCTCTTTCTACTTTGTGAATATAACTGTCCGTCTCTCTTGTGCTATAAATACGCAAATTAAATTTAATTTCATCGAAGTTATATAAACTATTAGTTTGAGTGAATAATTCGATGTGATATTGTTTTAATTATTTTTTTTCAATTATTATTTCATATTGTATACTTACTAATATAAATGTGAATGCATAGATGGATGGATGGATTTTTACTTGAAGGTATCTCCAGAACGTCTGAACGGATCTCGATGAAATTTGGCATACATATAAAATATAATCTGGAAGAACACATAGGCTATTTTTTTTTAATTCCGCGCAGACCGAGTCACGGTGGAGAGCTAGTTTGATTATAAATAGAGCAAGAACTATGCGATGCTTAATTTTATTGTGAATTGAGACATTTTAGAGAAAGGAATCACTAACGAAGTTTAGATATATGTAGGTATAAATGTAAAACATAAAGAGACGTGAAAAGATTGTATTATATAAAACCTTTTATCTCTGCCTACCCTGTTGCGTAAAGGGGGTGAGTGCTTTATTATCTATGCCATCACAGGGCACTTTATTCCTAATCTATGTAGTCATAATCCGTTGTTTAATCTCTAAAAGTCACGAGGTTGTCACAGCAACGAATAAACATCGCTGACAATATTTTTTATAAACAACTTTTGTTTTGCTTCTCTATTATTTGCTTAACGTTTATT
Source organism: Papilio xuthus (assembly GCF_000836235.2). Classification (NCBI taxonomy): domain Eukaryota; kingdom Metazoa; phylum Arthropoda; class Insecta; order Lepidoptera; family Papilionidae; genus Papilio; species Papilio xuthus. Next base: position 3,443,865 of record NW_013530893.1, on the reverse strand, counting down.
ATTTATCAGATTAGATTATTTAAATTCAATTTACAAAATGGAGGCAGATGAAGATGGCTTTGATTCCGCTCGCGGGATTGGATCGGGGACTACGGAGGCTGAGAAAGAATTTGAAAAGGTTATTGATTGGTTATTAACTCCGTAAATACTTTAAAGATAAAAACCACATAGGCTCTATTTTAACCGCATTCTTGGAACTAAAACAAACGCTATGTAGTTTTATAAAAAATATAACGACGTTATAGCTTACTCATTTTTATAACTTAAAAGGTTATTTAAGCGCCGTAAGACCAATGCCATACGGACGGTGCCCGTATGGCATCTCTATAAAATTGATAATTAGAATGGAAATGATATTCATTGGATTGTGAAAATTAAGTTACGATTAACATTAACTTAATTTACGTTATTTACTTTACGTTTCTGAGACCAAAATGTCCGTTTAAAACATACCGTTATCTCTATTTTATCAAAGAAAATGACAGGGATGACGATATGTTTTATACAGAGTCTTTGGTCAGTAAACCAACGGTTAGTAAAGTATGAATATGACTCCAATCTGTACATTTTTATAAAGTAAAATTGGAAAGCTTTTTTTAAAAATAGTATTGTTACAGGTTTTGGAACAACTACGTGAGGCTGAAGGAATGAAATATTATTCCGATGTCTACACAAAGCTTTACGATTCCTATTTTAAACTAAAAGAAGAGAATTGCACACAAAATGAACACATCACTGCGTTAAAGGTAAGTAAAATAATTAGAATTAAAAACAGCGCCATCTAGTAGTAGTAGTTTCATGTCGGTTTGAGAATCGCGCTATCTAGTGAAACGTAAAAGAATCTTACTTTTTTTTCGAATGTATTGTATGCCATAGACTCCTTAGTCTTAGATTATATTAATTTACTATTTCCACAGACAAAGCTGGGTCGTTTTGATGACACCGTATCGGATTACATTACAGAATTATCAGACGCTCAGAAGAACATTGAACGATTAATGGCTGAAATTGGTAATGCTTTCTTACCAACATCATAAAAAATAAAACATCTTACTAATGTTATAAATACGAATGTTTGGATGTTTGTTAGAACTCTCAAGAACGGCCGAATAGAACTTTATGAAATTTAGTATAAATGTAGAACATATTCCGGAAGAACACATATGCTATTCATTAAGTTTTTTTTTATTCCGCTCAGACAGATGCGCATGTGACAGCTAGTTATAAAACGAAAATAGCAAATAATCTTTGTGTGGGACATAATCAGAATTTATAATGATGTAACATATTGCAGTTTTGCCCCTGCTTAAAGGATTTGCTTATTTTGAAACTGATATTCGATTCATTTGCTTTGCAAACGGGATCTATTTTTATGGTATTTCAGAGGAGGCAAGATGCTTAGCAGACGCGATGCACGCGCGGGAGTTGGCCAGTGTCGAGAGTTTGGATACAATGAAGAAAACATTAACAAAACTGGAGAAAGAGTTGGACGCGAGAAAACGCGCCGGAGAAGATGATGCGTAAGTATTTTTACACGCAAATATTCGCCAGATAATGTTTTTCGAAATTGTTTTCAGATACAATATAGCGCCATCTATCGATAAAAAATATATAAGTTTTATTCCAAACAAAAAAATTCTATTATTACTACTGTTTGGAAGAAAATCCGAAAATAATCCAATGTATTGACCCAACACTAGCCTTACTAAAATGTCGACGTTAATGTCCCCTCACTAATAATTCTGACACTGGATTTTGTAATGAAAGCACGTCATTCGGACCAAAAGATTCTAACTATTCATATCTAAAACTACATATATAAAGCTCAAAGTTACAACAGCAAAATATACAAAATTTGTCGCAAGAGGTAGCCAGCTCAGACGGAGTAATTCCTTGCGCTTTTCAGCTCATTTTCAGTAGCGAAAGAATAATAACATATAATAATTCAAATAGCTGAAACCATTATCAGTCAGTTAATGTACTATTAAAAAAACAATACGAGGTACATTGAATTCCGAACAGAATTAAACCTTACCTCTTTCTTATTTATATTCTGTGACGCTTAAAGTTTTGTAATAATAACTTTAGCGGTGCAACATCAGCTGTGAAAGAAAAGGAGAGGTTCGAGAAAGAGAAAGCACGTCTCCAGGGTGAACTGGACGGCATCAAACTGCGGTTGGACAATGCACTCGGCTACATTGAGGATCTGGAGCACAGGAACACGGCTGGAGAGGAGAGTATTGCTAAACTAGAAGAGAAGCTTGAGGTAATATATTACATTATTATTCATCTTTGGTAGTATATTTAATAAACATGTGTGATCTTTTATATAAAATTCTCGTATGTAAGTCGTAATATACTTCTTCGAAACTACTTGACCGATTTTTACGTAAATTTATATGTATATTTAGTAGGTCTGAGATTTGGCTACTATCTATTCAAATCCCGTGCGGACGGAGTTGTGGGCGACAGCTAGTATACATTAAAAATATAATTTGACCTTGAACGTTAGCGGAAGTGATACATATTGAACATAATATTCAACTGATGTTAATTATGATGATTAGTGTCAGGATAATAATTGCTTGTCCTCAGTGTTGCTACGTGATTATATTGTTAAACAATTTACTATATAATTATAGAAATTAATGATTATTATATTTAAATTATCATCTACACATTTATCATCATCATCATCAGCTAACTATACGTCCCCACTGAGGGGCTTGAAGCCTACCCTATGTTAAGGGTGATTAGGCCATAGTCAACCACGCTGGCTAAGCGCGGGTTGGTTGACTTCACACATATCTTTGAATTTCTTCTAAGATATGTGCAGGTTGCATCACGATGTTTTCCTTCACCGTAAGAACGTCAGATAAATGTACATATGTAAGTCGGTAATCGAAAAACACATTGGTACATGGCGGGATTCGAACCGACGACCTGCAGATTGCAAGTCGAGTGCTTGACCCCTGAGCCACCGACACACATTTATATTGCGTTTTAATCTAATCTAAAAGAATCTAAGCAAGAATTAAAGTTGGTTATGCTGCTATTTAAAAAAAACGGGATGAAAGTGCTGCTTAATTGGTGGTAATTTATTGGTAGTTTTGAATTGTGTCGGACTTTCTTTATTGTAAGTTACATTCATTGTCACATTTAATAGGCAATCCAAAGTTTCCAAAATCAAACATCGTCGATCGTCGTAACCGTTTTAAAATGTCGTCATATTAAAGTAAGTTTTTGAGTATGATTTATTTTAATTCTTAATAATATTATAAATGTAAAAGTTCGGATTTTTTTTAGAAGGTAAGTATCTTTAGAACGGCTCTACAGATCTTGCTGTAATTTAGCATAGACATAGAACATAGTCTAAATCAACACATAGACAAACTAATTATGTTATTTTTTAAATCTGCGCAGAGGAAGTCGTGGGCGACAGCTTACTCTTATACAAGTCCTTGAGTTATTTTGTTTCAGAGAGCAATTTTTATATTTAAAAAAAAATAAATTCCGGAAATTTATAATATTTCTATGGTTTATTATTATAGATAAGGATAAAATAAATACGTGCATGTAATACCAGTTTTATTTTTTAATTTCCTTCGTTCCGACTATTTTTTAAAATTTTGTCTATGTAGGTACAAGTCCGAAATTATTATGCCGATTATTAATTAATGCTGGGTCCCCCAAGATTAAAAAGCTTGGTATTAGCTTAGTTTGGTTACTATTATATATTGAATATACTCCGATCAAGTTGTTTTTACCTTAAAAAATACTAATATAAATTTAATTTTTCAGTCATTGATGAGCTGTATGTCAAGCAGTACGTTAGTATATCAAGATCCATCAAAACACACCGAATGTAATTGTGTTACGTCACAGACCTCGATGTTTTGGCCCTGTAGTGACACAATGAATCAACTCTTTCCCATAGACGATGGAATATTTGATGAAGATCCAGGAATGAACGAGTGAATGATCATTGGAGTGGTGGGGGGACCGACTGAATGAAATGTGACATTCCGCGCCGCGCGCTCGGCGTGTCAACACGTCTAAATTGTACTAATTTATGTTGCATTTGTAATTTTTATTGTTAGCGTTGTTTGTGAAGTAAGAATTAAGATATTGAGCTATGTATACTGTGTTTATTTTAAATAAATCGCTCTCAAAAAGTTTTACGGTATTTTATTTTTTAGTGTAATATTTCTAAAAGTAAACACATTTTCACAAATTGACTTATCTACCTACTCGTTTAGGAATATAATAGAATAGAAAACACATTTGAAGCAATCATGGGGGTAAACTATTCAACTCGTACTAACAAATAGAAGAAACCTAAGAAGACAATAATATTCATTCTACTTTTATAGGACGCAGAGAACAATGCAGTGCGACAGAACAGACTGGTAGATTTCATAAAATCTGAATCCGCAACACTTAAGGCTGAGATGGAACAAAGAGGTTTGATCATCAGCAATCTCAATGATAAGGTAATCTTTAAAGGTCAACCACAGACATGCGTAAAAAGTGATTGACTCATGACGGCTGATAGAGATGTATGGAAGGGTAGTACATATTATACCAACTCCCCGTAGAGAATGAGACGATGATGGTGATTTGTTTGTCAGCTGAGCAGAGCAGAGAAGGGTATAGAACGTCGCGAGAAGCAGCTGAACAGCATGGGTAACAGGCTGGAACTGGCCCAACGCGAACAAGAGGAAGCGACGGCACGCGCCGCAACTTTGAGAGAACATCTGGATAACGCCAACATAAAGTTGGAACAGACAAAACAGACGCTCATATCTACCACTAAGGAGTTAAAGGTAAGATATATACTAACACTTAAACTACACTTAATTATGTTCCCAATTCCGAAGACATGGTTGTTAGTCTACTTGAAAAGTTCCAAACCTGAAGAAAGCAAAAACCTGAACCAATTATCAAGTAATTTTAACAATGCTATATTTTTGTTCCATTATTGCTTCCTCTTTTTCCTTTTAAACAGGTTCATTCTGTCTTCATCTAGATCAGTCTTTTCCAAAGTGGGCGATAACGCCCCCTTGTGGGCGCTGCAGGTCTCAAGTTGCGGGTTATAATAAAGTTTCGTTTACAATTTTCCGTTAATATACATATATAGGTCACAATAATTAATTAATTTAATTTGAAGTTATAGTGGTTTTTAAATATGTGAAAAGATGGGGGCGCTAAAAAATGTTTATTCTCAAAGTGAGCAGTAGACAAAATAAGTTTGGGAACCACTGATCTAGATGATCAAGAAAAATCCTTGTTAGCTCATAGGTAGTTCTATTCCTTCTACATTTCCATTTAACTTTAATTATAATATATTCTGAATAAAATCAAATAAAAAAAGAATAAAATCTTGTAGAACAGTACCGATGACAACAATAGAATGAGGAACGATATCTCAAAGCTCCGCAAACAGTTGGTGCAGCAAACCAAGAAGTACCAACTTTTGGAGCAGGCAAAAGCAACCATGGAATCTGAAAGGTATTACTACATTCCTTCGTCAGCTCTTATACGTCCTTATCGAGGGAATCGAGTCTACTTTAGGTTTGCTATTAAATAAAAAAAAAACAATCTTTTTCATAGTAGTAGTAGAATATTCAGCTCAATATACGTCCACACTGAGAGGCTTGGAGTTTACCCTACCCGTGTCCTAGGTACCGTGTGATTTTTTTCATGGCAGATTAAAATACAAAATATATGAACAGAATACGATTTCTATGGTGGTGTAAAGTTTCAACTGTACCCAGGGAACGTCTGCGTCAACAAGTGAGTGTTATGGAGAGGGAGATAATGCTGGGCAACAAGCACGCGGAGGCCGAGCGGAGGGAGATTGAAAACTTAAACAGAGAGAAGGACATTCTCAACAAGAACATACAGAAAATTCAGAGTAAGTTAACCATCTCCTAAACATATTTCTATAAAACATTGGATTGAGGTCTACCACGAAAACTGACTGACAGAGAAAAATCTAGAATAATGTACAATGTTTGTTGCAGACGAGGCGATGGAGAACCTGCAGCTGCTGAACCTGCAGGAGCAGAGGCGCAAGCAGCTGGAGCACGAGGTGGAGGTGAGCAACGCGCAAGTCAACAAGCAGCGCCTCGTCATACTGCAGATGGAGAAGGACAAGGACAGGTAGCTGATAATACATCCATAAACGAAAATTGTATAAGCTAGAAACATCTACAAGTAAGAGGATGATAGAATATTATGATTGAAGTTGAAAATTAAAAAAAAAACCCCTAGACTCTTCCCTATGACATTCTGGGGAAGAATATAAACCGAAGTCTGTTTGGTCGTTCGTGTAATGAGGTACTAGAGTCCCGAATCCAGTACAATGAGAACCTATGAGAAAGAAGTAGATTTAACGGTGAAGATGTTTTTCTCTTATAATATTTATCATCTTTCGTCTTAAAGGGAAGACTAATTGGATTAAACTTAAAACACTCTGAAGCATAACATATACTAATAAGCGTCTAAATTTTCTATCTACAGGATGTTGGAAGAAACAATAGCTCTTAATGACAAGATAGATGAGATAACAGGTACAGCTTGTATTATAAAACTTGTAAATTTAGATTTTTATTTGAAACTTACTGTATATCTTGCAAACAACTCCTTGCAGAGGAGGTGCGTCTCCGAACCGCGGACATATTGGACCTGAACAAGGCATTACGAGAGGAAGCCATCAAGAGTCGCAAACTCTCAGTTTCATTGGACGCGACACGCACTGAGAGGAACATGCTGTATAAAAATTATACAGAAGCGGTCGACGAAATACAAGATCTAAAGCAGAAACTGAAGGTAGGAAACAGTGATAACAGAAATTGAAGGTAGTTTCAAAACTATTGTACATAAAATGCAGGTAGATACAAAAGTGATGAAATTGTGGGTAATTAAAATTAAAGGTAGTACATAAATTGAGTGCGTGGTTTCGACCACTTTTTATGTATTTATTTCTATTAGATACTACAATATTTTATTTTTATTGTAAATTAAATTCAGTAAATTTCAGTAAATTCTCCCTTTACTGTAATAACTCGTGTTTAAAAGTTAACCTAACCACATAATAATCGTTTAACAAGCGTTTAAAATATTCATAGTATCTGGCAAGTCGGAGACGAAACTAAGTGATGGGTATATTATACCAGTTCTGACTGAAACTTTGTACTCGTGTAATAAAGTAAAAAAATATAGTGTAGAACGTTTTGTAGCCTGGTTTAAGCATTCGAAGAGTGAGCTGTCATGCGCTTGGAATAATATATAATAATAAAGAAATATTCCAGATGTTAGCGTACCAGATCGAGCAGTTGAAGGAGGACATCAGCGGCAAGGAGTCGGGGCTGAAGACGTGCGAGGGCGTGCTCGCCAAGTGCAACAAGAAGAACGAGCAGCTGCGGGGCGAGGTGCAGGCGGGGCTGGCGCACCTGGCGGAGGCACGCGCTGACATCACTGCGCTGCGCCAGGAGGAGGCGCGCCTCAATAGGATCATACAGGTATAGCAGCTTGAAATTACAAATAAGTCCGCCATTCGCCACTAGATGGCATTAATTATGAATTAAAACACGATAATAAGGTTCTATTTCATTTATAATATAAAAATCAATTGCTGTTCGTTAATCTCGCTAAATCTCGAGATCGGTTGAACGGATTTATCTTATCTCGGTCTTGAAATTTTTGTGGAGGTCTAGTGAAGGTTTAAAAGGTGAAAGAAATTCGAATAATTATCGGGAACTCACTGTCTGGGACAAGCTCCCAATTGAGTGACCAGTACGCATAAACAAAGCGAGAACCTCGTATTGCACCTCGCGGCACGCAACTCGATCTTCACCTTGCGCCGGTAACACCGATCCAGGACCCGCAGAAAGAGTAGTCAAAGAGGTCAAGTCTACTACGGACCAATAACGCAGGAAAAGTCGCCCAAGAAAAACACTTTGATAAAAGAGGAAATTCCTCGGGGTCAGTCAAAGCGCGTGCGTGTGGTCTCGTCTGGTGGAGAGGTCTGGTTTCTAACTATTCAATAATAAAAATTACTTTTTGATCGTTATTCTAATTGAGCCTCTTGCAACTTGCCGCCTTAATTCTTGAAATCGTGATTTAATAATTTCGTCGCCAACAGGAACTAATTAACTTTTTTTTCATTCCACGCGGACGGAGTCGCGGGTTACAACTAGTCATTTATAATTATGATCGTAGGAGAGTGACGTGGCTCGTGCCAAGCTGATGAAGGATCTGGACGGCATGATGAACGAGCGCGATGTGGTGGGCGCTCAGCTCGTGCGTCGTAATGACGAGATCTCTCTGCTCTATGAGAAGATACGCATCCTGGAGGTCACCTTGCATAGAGGTATGGTACCTTCACACAAGCAACTGGCTGATTGCTATATTTAAAGTATTGTCGTTGCTCGTATTGTCTTTAAAATGTCAGTCAGTTTAATTTGTTTGCGTGTTCTGTGTCCAGGAGAACGTCAGTACGAGCAGCGCGTTGAAGACATCCGCCTTCTTCGCCTGGAGATAATGAGGCTGCGCAAAGAGAAGAATCTACTGTCTAAAGGAATTGAGAACATGACTGATTTGAGATTAGAGGTACCATCAGAGTGTCTTTCTTACAAATGAGTTCCGGCTTGATACCTTCACGCTTTCCTGAGAAAAAGGATCTTGACAGAAAGACGGACAGACCACAAAGTGATGCTATAAATGGAATCTGGTTGGCGTCAGTTATTATGTTTGTGTTGCAGGTGTTCAACTTGGAGCGCGAGCTGGGCAGGTCGCGGCTGCGAGTGCGCGCGCTGGAGGAGGCGCTGGAGACACCGCTGAATGTGCACCGCTGGCGCAAGCTGCAGGGCACCGACCCTGACAGTGTCACACTCACACACAAACTGCGCCTCACACAGAAGTACGTGCTACATGTAGACAGTTTCATCATCATCAGAACTCGGAAGCTATCCTCAATCATGGGTTACTAGGGTTACCATTTCTTCTTCTTCTTCTTCTTCTTCTTCTTCTTCTTCTTCTTCTTCTTCTTCTTCTTCTTCTTCTTCTTCTTCTTCTTCTTCTTCTTCTTCTTCTTCTTCTTCTTCTTCTTCTTCTTCTTCTTCTT